>NC_065597.1:58304717-58614153 GCF_024542745.1 Macaca thibetana thibetana | reverse complement strand
AAAAAATCTGATTTTTTCAATGTCCGTTGTTTTTGTTTTTGTTTTTTTTTAACAGATAGTGGGCAAAGAAAAATTCCACTGTTCCACATGTGCACTGCCAGCAACCTCTGCTCTCTGGCGAGGTGGTTTACAGTGAGATTATGCATTGCCCTGGTAGAAGAGGAAAAAAGCCAGCATCAGGTCAGGGCAAAAATAACAGCCCATGTTGAACTCTAAATGGGGACGTCTTGCTAAGTCAAATTCCCCTCCCCAAGACACAGTTCCACAGAGGGGCAATGGATCATTCCGCTCTCCTGGTCCCAAGATTGTGCTGAAGGGAAGAAGGAACAGAATCTGGAGATCTGGACTGCTGCCTCTTAGATATGCAGAGGTCCACATCTGCCTGGGGCTACCCCTTGTGGGACTGCATCCAACCAGGCAGAAATGGCGAAGACAGTCTAGGAGGAGGAGGAGGTAGGGTGTGAAACAGCCAGGCTCTCTCCAAATCCCAAGCGTTGACAGCCATCTTGCCCCATCCCTGGAAGCCTCTTTGGAAATCACATAGGGCTGTGCTGGCTCATGGGATGTCCTGTTTGCTTCTGCCTCAGTTACCTTACTTTGCCCATGGGTCTACCACAGGCGCTACCTCATTGTGTCTGCTGAGTTTACCTGGGAGGGGGGAACGAAGTTGTCCAAATCTGCTTGAGCTGAATGTATGATCTATGCAAATTCTCTCTCTCCTCTCTCTCTTCCTCTCTGGCTCTCTAACTTAGAAGTTTTTTTATTTGTTTGTTTTTACCTTGCAAACAAGATACTGTATAGGACCCTCTTAAGATGGAGGAGGGCTTTCTTGCGCCACCTGTGTCTACCCCTCACGTTGTCTTTGGCTCTGGTCTCGCCAAGCTTATGCACGGAGAATGTGGCCTCTCTTCCCTCTCCACTTGGCTGGGAATATTCCAACTGCCTCTGCCTACAGACACCACCAGAAAGCGGGTTCTGCACCTTGTCGTCCCCATCCCTAATGCCATCTACTCCATCCCTCATGTTCCTCCAACTTGCTTCTCCCATCCCTCCTTCAAAACAAACAAACAAAAAAAGCCTTAGGTTTCTCCTTTTCGAAATGTGGCCTTAACATTATTTTTGGGAAGCTGACCATCCATCCTTTCCCTCCCATCTCCACCAACATCGCAGAAGAAAGAGCATCATGAAGCTTCTGTGGGCAGCCTCCTAAGGGAGGGGCTGCCAATCTGTAGTTTGCAGATGCTATAGAAATTGCTTACAAATGTCGTCTTTAAGAAAAATGTTCTTTTATTTTTCCTATGGGCAAAATGAAGGCTTGGGTGCTCATTTCAAGCTCAGCCAACTCCTGAAGCACTCTCTTAGAGCATATTGCCGCTGTAATGGGCTGGCTTAATTACCGGCAGAGTGCTCGAAAAGGCTTTGCAAACCTCCCCTGCCCCCAAGACTGAGTGACTTTATGTACTTCATTCAAGGGTAAATCAGGAGACGTTCTCCATTGATCTCGTCGTCCTTCCTGCCTGGAAAGTGATAGCACTAAATATTCCCGGATGGGTAGGGTTCTCAAAGGGATCACCCTTCTCCTACCTTCAGACTCTATTCTTGACCCTTCCATTGCTCCAGTGCTGATGGAGGCCAAAGACAACCCCAGGGTTTTCACAGGAAATTCACTAGAATTGTGCGCAATTGTCTTTGTAGTCCTTTTGCCTTTTTTTTTTTTTTTTTTTTTTTTGTAATATTATGTTGTCAATAGCATTTGTTTGGGTATTTGTTTTAGAGGCCTCACTCTAAGTTATTACCGTCCCTTTCGTTGTTTTCAAAGACATGTGGTGATATAGTTTTTAAAAATAACTATTTTGTTATAGATCATAATATGCATAAAACTGTACAGAAATATTTTGTAATGTGTTGATTTTAAAAAACAGAGAATCTGTAAATAAAGTTTTAAAAAAAGAATTCAAATGGCACACACTGAAATATGTAGATATTTTGCTATTTATTTAAAGGAGTATTTTAAGAGATATTGAACTATCTGAAATTGACCAGTAATCAAAGTTCCAGTCATCTGAATGCTTTTCCTTGAGGTAGAATGTGATTCTCAGAAATGATTGCATTACCTGCCCATTTTTGCACCTTTTCTGTCTTTTTATTTAGCAGAACAACAACAACAAAATTGTGCCTTAGCTGTATTTTTTTGTCTAGGGAAGTTTGTTTCTGTCTGACAAAGCAAAATTTTTTGCAGAAAACAGTGGATGTATTCAATACTGTATCATACCAAAAACACTGCAGGTGTATATACATGCTTTCTGTCATACTGTGTTTTCAGATGCAGAATTTTAAAATTAAAAAAATACTGCCTTTATGGAACAGTGGCTATATGTGGCTTCTTTTCAGCAATATTGTGCATCTTTATACAATCTCATATTCTCTTCTGTCGTCTGCATGGTGAAGATAGGATGACTATATAATTTATCATCCAAACTGGATACTTTTGAGAGTTAAAAGGAGGTACCACATGGATGGGATGCTGAGACTACAAGCATACATGGCCTCTCCTGGGAAAAACTGGGTGTGTGGACAGATTTTCCTCATAAAAGCTGCTGTCATTTTCTAACTGGATTATAGCAACAGCCTCCTATAAGTAATTTATTCTGGTTGAGGCAGAAGTATATGATTTTTAAACCCTTACTGAGTAGAGAATAACAAGAAGCAACCGCCATGGAAAGTTGCAGTTTCCTATACCCAACTGGTTGGTTGGCAAACCTGTTTTCCTTTCTTCTTTACCACAGAGACTACATTTCCCAGACTGCCTTGCTCTTAGCTGTGGCCATGTGACTGAGTCAGGCCAATGGAACAGCTAGACTGCATTTCCCAGACTTCGTTGCTCTTAGCCATGGCCATGTGACTGACTCAAGCCGATGGAATGTAGGTAGAATAGGTACGTGGCACCTCTAGCCCTGGTCCCTAAAACTTCCCACTGGAGTCTCTCCTGTCTCAATCTTTCCCCATTTGCCAGCTCAAGTGTTTTGAATCACCTTGATTTTGTGCATTCATTCAATTGACCTATTCTGGTGGTCTTTTTTGAAATTTTGCACAGCCTCTACCTTAAAGGAAGGCAGAGCCACAAATTGGAAGGTAACTGAGCCCCTGCATAGCCACATAAAAGACCACTTGACCAGAGTCACCCCTATTGACTATGACATGAAAAGAAATAAACATGTATTTTGTTATGCCCCTGAGACTTTCAGTTACAGCAAGCTAGCCTTACCTTAATGAATCCAATCAGAAATGGAAATTTAAATGTTTCTTTGGGAAAATCCACATTTTAGTTCCTTCACTCCGTAAGTAAAATTACAAGAGAACCAGAAAGGTGAAGGGATTTGCTTAAAGCTACCCATGGTCAGCAGGGTCAAGTCCAGAACCAAAGTTTCCCATCTTCCAATGAGACTTTCATAAGTCATTGGGAAGACCAGTTCCTCCACCCCTGAGGCTGGCTCACTATTACGTGTATATGTGGTTTCTGAGGGCTATCCCCAGGGGTTGGGAGCCTAGATGCCTGCATTGTAAAGATGCTTCTAATTCACCCTTCAAAATCCTTAAAGGAAGACAGGTACTGAGACACAGATAGGATTTTAGCAGCTAGAACAAAATAGGCTAGATATCTCCCCATTAGACAGACAGAGGGGCAAATATATGGGGAGCTGTGTCAGCTTCAGCCTCCTTGAGCTTGGCTCAGGAGAGATGGTGACTGACTACATATTTAGAAAGATGGATAGACTCAAGATTCATTTGTCAAAACTTCTTTCCAGCCTGACCTTACACCCAAACTCCCTTTCCTCTGCCCGGAGATAAGTCCTCAAAAAATGAGTTCAGTTGCAAGAGAAGAATAAATTTCTAAAAGCTTCGTAGGAGTAAGGATCACAGCTATCTTGTTCACTGTGGTGCCTCCAGTATTTAGCACAGGGGAGTCCAGCGTATAGGCACTCAGTAAATATTTAGTGAACGGACAAGTGAATGAGACCATATATCTTAATTAACAATATGGGTATGGGGCCATTTGTCCAAGATTCTGTCTTTACAACCATCATTTGATGGATAGTATTTGTCAAAATATGGGTCATTGTAAAGTAAGCTGTGATTTTCACCTTCAATAATGAGGTTTCTGGGCCTACTGAAGGGTCACTTGGAATTTCTTTCTTGCTTATTTACTTGGTTTAAGTTCATTAAATTCATGATTTCAAGAGTTGTGTTTGAGGCCAGGCGTGGTGGCTCACGCCTGTAATCCCAGCACTTTGGGAGGCGGAGGCGGGCAGATCACGAGGTCAGGAGATCGAGACCATCCTGGCTAACACGGTGAAACCCCATCTCTACTAAAAATGCAAAAAAATTAGCTGGGCGTGGCAGCGGGCGCCTGTAGGCCCAGCTACTTGGGAGGCTGAGGCAGGAGAATGATGTGAACCCGGGGGGCGGAGCTTGCAGTGAGCCGAGATCACGCCACTGCACTCCAGCCTGGGCGACTGAGCGAGACTCCGTCTCAAAAAAAACAAAAGTGTTTTGTTTTGTTTTGTTTTCTTTAAGGGAATGCTTTTTCAAAGTGTACCTTAAACCTCCACATATATATTTCAAAAAAAAAAAAAGACTTAAAAATGGGTGATTAGGAGGGGTGCCCTGGGTAAAGTGGGAGTAGAAAGCTCTGTCTCGACAGTGCACCCACCCCCAGCAGCCCGCCTCTTTCACGGCTCCACAGGATATGTAGATGACCATGCTTTGAAACTCACACCACACCGATGTTGAAAACATCTAGACTTTTTGTAGGGCTGGCTTTGAGGCCTTGCTGCCAAGGTGCTGAAAGTTGAGTTCTAGGCTGGGTCTCTGAGCATAAGACCAAACCAAGAATAATTCACTCCACATGGTGTTGGCAAGTTTTAAGGGTGGAAACAGAGCTGGGGCAAGAAGGAGGTATGCCTGGCCTGCCATCATGGTTTGGAGATTCTTGATCCTGTGCATTCATACTTAGTTCCTTTGTTCCACTGCTGGGCCCAGAAACCTCATCAGCCCTAACCCAGATAGGGACTACTGGTCTGAGAATCAAGAGGTCCAGGCCCTTCACAGCTTTGGTTGTGCCCCTGGTTTGCTGTGTGATCATGGCGAGTCTCTTTTCCATGATGAGTCTCAGCCCTCAACTGCCAAATAAATGGAAGAATGGGACCCATTAACACCTGGGGTCCATTCAAGTTCAGACGTGTAAGCGTATAGTCCAATTCCTACCCAGCACAAAATGCAGAACATGTTAAGGTGCCGGCTCCATGCAAGAAAATATTCCCAAGATGTGATTTTTGGCGTTCACATCTACGTCAGTCAAGGTTCTTTCACTTTCGAGTAACAGTAACCCAATTCACAGAAGTGTAATCAGAAGGGGAACGTATTGAGTCATGAAACTTTAGAAGATAGCAATTAAAACCCAAATTATAAGAACTAGGACAGCACGCGGGGGACTCAAGAACTGAAACTGGCACCCCAATACTCACAGTCCCCTCTTCCTCCATTTTTGCTGGCCTCTGTTTGATATTATCTCCTACAGACAGCTAACTCCACATGATAAATAAAGAAGGCCCCAGAAGTTCCTGCTCCTTGTCCTTTGAACTCCATAACACAAAAATATCAGTGTCCTTTGTCCTCATTGCCAAAAGGGCTGGCTCTAACTCTGGACCTATCACTCGGATCAGGCAAACAAGGCACTGCGATTGGCTGAACCTGGATCACATGCTGACCCCTGTGACCAGGGGATTGGATGGTAAACTGTGATTGGCAGCCCCATCCCCATTACTTGATAGGAGTAGAAGAGAAATGGATCCCCAACGGGAGAGGATGGAGCCAAACAGACAAAAACAACAGATGTCCATTCACTGTCACAGCCAACTGCAGGCCCAGGTGGCTTCTCCGCTTGCCAGTCCAATTCGTTTCTGCTCCTCAAGTGCCCAAATTTTCTCCTCCCAGTTCCCCTATACCTCCCTAAGGAGAAGGACTCTGGGCCTCTCTTAAGCAAATCGTGTTAAATAAATATTATATGGATGGTGCAGATGATTTCACCCTCACTTAATTAGCTGTGGAGTGTTTATGCTTATGCAACATGATGGATTGCTCCTTGTAGCCTGGGCACAGGACACGTTAAAAAGGCCCTTCTAACAGCCCTTTTCTAGTGATGGTGGATGATTCTAACTTGCTGCAGGAAGCAGGGCCTGTGTACCTGCCATGAAGAGCAGCGTTTCTCTCCACGTTTCTGGAGCATCACCATTCCAGGCTCCACACTGAGCTCTCCACCGCCCTGTCCCCTCAGCAGGCCCGCAGAATGCTCGTGCTAGCCAACGCATTCATGATGTGGTATCTGTGGCTTGTTGAGTTAGTGAGTTCAGCTTCAAAACATGGAGCTGATGAGAATACCAATGGCTAACCCCGTGGTAGAAAGCACTGGTAATGGACAGGCTATTAGGCATCAGAGCAAATCAGGTGAGACTCCAGAAAAACACCGGGAACATTTGCCAAATGACACATCCAGACTGATCCACCTACTGCCAATTTTCAAGTGCCTCTGACCAAAATAAGGACCCCTCCTCCAACTTAAGGGTCAGATAATTCTGTGTCCAAACACTCGTTTTTTTAATCATGGATTAGCTAAGTCAGATTTGAGACAAGTTCCCTAATGTCTCTGGGCCTCGGATTCCCTATATATATGTTGGGGATAATAATTGCTCATAAAGCTGCTGGGAGAATTTTAAAAAGACAAAGTGTGTGAAATAGATAGCCTAGTATCTGCATACAGAAAGAGCTCGATAAATATCAGTTATCCCTGCCTTCTTACTCCAAAGGTGAAAGTTCCTTGAGGGCAAGGACAGTGTCTATATTCTCGGCACATATTACATGCCTTGACGATGTAAGATGTTGTGCCAGTGTTTGATGAATGAGTGAATGAGCGTGTGAACTGGACTGCTGCTACATCCGCAATTTCCTCAGGGGCGTTCCATTTAGTCTGGCCTC
The DNA here is from genome assembly GCF_024542745.1 of Macaca thibetana thibetana. Lineage (NCBI taxonomy): Eukaryota > Metazoa > Chordata > Mammalia > Primates > Cercopithecidae > Macaca > Macaca thibetana. The sequence goes on along the minus strand of NC_065597.1, from coordinate 58,607,121 downwards.
CACGTTCTCTATTGCAGACTGGAAATCTTCCTTAAGCCTCCATTTGCGACAAGGTGGCATCACCTTGACTTCAGAGATTTAAATGAGATTTTTTCAAAACACCCCAAACTGAGGGAGACACAGTATTGTCCCCCCAATCTCTTTGGAGGTTCTTGGGGAGAGTCAATTTCAGCTACAGCCCTGGGTCTCATTTCCACTGAATTGGTTCGTTTTACAGATCACCCTTTTATTCTGCAAATTTTTATTTTTTTCTCCTTTCTGCACTGTATAACTTCTCCCTAATAAGTACACTGATCCCTTTATTCCTCAAAATACAATTGTAGAGCTATGTGGAAAGCAGATTTCCCCAAGGCATTCAGATAAGGGATGGCATAAGATTTCATATGATTTAGAATATTACATACCCCCAATTCTCGGAAGTTTTAGAAATCTCTCAATGGCCACCTGCCTGGGCAATCTCCAGCTTCCAGACATGTTTCCGTCTCCCTCTCTTTATTCCCTGTCTGTTTTGTCTGCCCTCACGCACCTCCCAAAACTCTCTGTTATCTCTTTTCACCTTGCTGACTCTTCGCAGACCAGCCCCGCTCAGGACTTCACATTCCACACCTAAAGAATACTGGAAAGCTAAGTTCTCTCGTAAGTTCCGAGCGTCTATGTTCTTACCTGAGAGATCTGGTGCCAGCTATGATGACTATTACTATAAAACACTCTCCCTCTCCACCCCAATTACTCTGATTTAATACAATCCCTGGCTTCCATGCAGTGAGTGTCTGAGCATTTTAGCTCTATTCCTTAGTTAGTGCTTTAAAAAAATTTTTTTGTAAAACCTTTGGGGCCTCCTTCACTGCCAAGAAATTATTTTCACATCACTGGCCTCAGTCTCATTCTATCATCAGCATCTGCTAATTTAATCAATGATGGGTTGTGAGCAGGGAGGTTGCAAGTATCCAAAGATGAAAGTGGATGAATTCCAAGAGCAAGAATTTCTCAGAACTAAGAACGTTGACATTCCAGGTCTGGGTCCAATAAAATACACTTCTTCCTGCCAATTTCATTTTTCGACCTTGACTATTCATGGTCTGGATCAGCAGATAGTAATATCACCTTTGTCCTCAAGGAGCCTAGGATTTATTTATCTAATATGGGTATTGGCCCAAACTTGGCTTCAAAGACACGGGAGAAGAGCAAACAGGGACATTAGAAATACAGAGCCCTAACTACACCCTAACTCAAAGTCTGACCTTTAACCAGATATCTCATGTCTCCATCTTTCAAGTTCTCTTTCTTTGTCATGTGCATTAATACTAGCTACCTGGAGGCAATATTGGTGATGCAAGTTCAACGAGCACTAAGCAACTAACTTGAATTTGAGTTCTGACCCTCCTACTTACTGATTGTATGAATTTGAGGCAGTCACTCATTTGAGGCAGTATCAATTGCTGTGATACAATTTTTTCATTTCTTTAAAAATAAAAAAGACAGATCACCTTATCTAGTTGTTGAGAGCTACTAGTTTCATCTTACATGAACCCTTACCTTTATTAGTGAAGGATTCATGTAAGATGAAACTAGTGACTCTCAACCATGCCACACAATAGCATCACCTGGGAAGGTTTAAAACGTTCTGATGCCCAACTTACACTCTAGATCCATTAAATCAGAATCTCTGGAGGAACCCAGGCATCAGTAGGTGTTTTGTTGTTGTTGTTGCTGTTGTTTGTTTTGAGACTGAGTCTTGCTCTGTTGCCCAGGCTGGAGCTCAATGTGTGACCTTGGCTCACTGCCTCCCACGTTTCAGGCGATTCTTCCCCCTCAGCCTCCTGAGTAGCTGGCATTACAGGCACCCACCATCATGCCTGGCTAATTTTTGTATTTTTGTAGAGACAGGGTTTCACCATGTTGGCCAGGCTGGTATTTCAGGTGATCCTCCCGCCTCGGCATCCCAAAGTGCTAGGATTACAGGCATGATCCACTCAGCCCTGCCGGCATCAGTAATTTTTAAAGCTCCCAGGTGATTCCAATGTGCAGTTATAGCTGAGCACCACTAGACTAAATGGATATGAAACCTTTCCCCAAACATTGGGGATGATCATTATTACCCTATGCTTACACTGGCCCTTCATGTGATAAGAAGACAATGCCCCTCTTGAGATGACAGATTACACACACACACCCCCCAGTGCCTTACCTTGTTAAAATCAGAACTGCAAGGATGAAAGTGAGATTCAGGGTATTAACAGAAAACATCTGGATTTGCTCAATTTTCTCTAAAATGAGAGCCTTAGAATCACGCATCTTAAGAACTGAGAGGAATAGTACAAATATATTTCATAGTCAATCCCTTTGCCTCCAGCAAAAGTACTGCTTCAACCACAGCAGACAGTCTGGGCTTCATGAGTTCTCTGAGGTGGAGATGGGGTCTCCATCACCACTCAACCCCAACTTTCATTCAGATCCCCCCAAACCGTTGACTCAGCCTCCCTCCACACTTGCTCATGCCATGCAACCCCTTGGCATATACATGAGTGATCCTCACCCAGCTCTGCCTTCCAGAGCCAAATGAGAATGTGCTGCCTATTTGGAAGGCTTCCTGTATCACACAGCGTCTTCCTTGATTGTCCCTCACTGACATCTTCTCAATCAACCAGGGCTGCTGGAGGGAAAGTGAGCACAGTATACTGCAGGTTTGCCCATGACTAGGCTGACACTACTTCGTGGCCAGCCTTGGGCTGTCCTACTGGGGGAAGTGTGTCTTCCCAGTTGGGTTATGAAGCTTATCTAGAAGTGGCTCTCAACAACTAGAAGCTTATCTAGAATATTCTAAACCCTAACCCACTCCACGTGTGCTCCATGGAGCAGAGCATCAGCATCCCCTTGGAGCCTGTTAGGAAAACAGAGTCTTGGGCTGTACCGCAGACCTACTGAATTAGAATCCTCACTTTAGCAAGACACCTGGGTGATTTGCAGGGATGCCCATTAATGTTTGAAAAGCACCGATCTAGACCTTTCAGGCATCTAGGACAGGTCATTGATTCACCAAATAAGTGGTTACTAAACAGTACTTAAGGAACCGTGATAGAATTTAGAAATATTCTAAATATCGTGAAAGAAAGTAAGTCTTCATCCTTGAAGAACTCACAGTCAGAGAGACAGACAATGACAATTCAGTGTGCAAATAGCTAATTTAGGGGTAAGTGCAGGAACTGTTAGGGCAGGATACAAAGGACACTAATGTTCACCAGTTCTTTGAAACTCCTTCTTTCAATGGGTTGAGCATAATTTTCTTCCCCCTTATATGTGTGATGGACTGACTGGAATTGCTTCTAACAAATAGAGTACGATAGAAGTGTGTAACTTCAGAGACCAGGACATACAAGGCATTGCAGCTTCCCCCAACACTTTCTTGAATTGCTCATTCTGGGGTGTATTAGTCTGTTCTCACACTGCTAATAAAGACACACCCAAGACTGGGTAATTTATAAAGGAAGGCGGTTTAATGGACTCACAGCTCCATATGGCTGGGGAGGCCTCACAATGACGGCAGAAGACAAAAGAAGAGCAAAGGGACATCTTACATGGCAGCAGGCAAGAGAAAGCTTGTGCAGGGGAACACCCCTTTATAAAACCATCAGATCAGCCAGGTGCAGTGGTCCACGTGTGTAATCCCATCACTTTGGGAGGCCAAGGCAGGCGGATCACCTGAGGTCAGGAGTTTGAGACCAGCCTGGCCAACATGGTGAAATCCCATCTCTACTAAAAATACAAAAATTAGCCAGGTGTGGTGGCTCACACCTGTAATCCCAGCTACTTGGGAGGCTGAGTCAGGAGAATCGTTTGAACCCAGGAGGCGGAAGTGGCAGTTAACCGAGATTGTGCCACTGCACTCCAGCCTTGGTGACAGAGTGAGACTTCATCTCGGTGGGGGAAAAAACCCATTAGATCTCATGAGACTTATTCACTGCCACAAGAACTGTATGGGGGAAACTGTCCCCATGATTCAATTACCTCCCACTGGGTCCCTCCCATGACATGTGGGAATTATGGGAGCTACAATTGGGGATGAGATTTGGGTGGGGACACACAAACCGCATCATGGGAGAAGTCAACTGCCAGGTTGAAAGGGCGTTAAATAGTCCTATGAAGAGGCCCACGAGATGAGGAACTGAGGCCCTCTGCCAACACCCATGGGAGTATGCCATCTTCAAGGCAGACCCTCCAGACCCAGTCAAGCTTTCAGATGACAGCAGCCCTGGCCAACACCATGACTACAACTCATGAGAGACCATGATCCAGAAGCATCCAACTAAACCACTCCTGAATTCCTGACCCACAGAAAATGTGAAACGATGCTTGTTGTTTTAAGATGTTAAGTTTGGGGTGATTTGTTAAGCAGCAGTAGAAAGCTAATACAGGTACCTAACCACATCCTGAAGAAACAAGGAAGGCCCCCCTACTGAAGGAAGTCATCTCTAATCTAGGACCAGAAGGGCATATGGAAGCTAGTCAGGTAATACAGGTAGGAAAGAGTGTTCCAGAAAGGGCAAACGCCTGCTAGAGATTATGTGACACTTTGCAGGAATTAAAAGTGATTTAGACACTGGAGGAAGAATGGTGATAGATGATGCTGGAAAGTCTTCCAGGGATCAGGTTTTGCAGGCCCTCATGGGTTACAGAGGAAAGCCTTGACTACCTTGAGGACCATGTAGGATTTTCATCAGCATGAGAGTGACATGGTCAGATTCACACTTTGAAACATTTATTCTGGTATCTTGGGAGAAACAGGCTGAGAGAGAGGCAAGACAAAACATGGGGAGAACAGAGACCAGGCTACTGAAACAGTCCAGGTAAGAGAGTATAGTAATTTGGACTACAGTGAGGCTTCTGTAAACATGATGTGCTTATTTATTGCTTGAAGATGTGACTGCACAGCTGACTGGAGTGTCTTCTGTTTCCGTGTATGCATATTTACTCTCAGCATTTGCTGACTGGCTCTGCACCTGTAATCTCAGGTAGGACTTAGAAGTGAAAGGTAAGGTGGTAAAAGAGAGGATTTGTATCAGGACACTGGCCAGTACCCCTGCCATCCCCCAGAAACTAAGCCTGTGAAGCAATTAAAAATCCAGATCTTAGAGGGAGCTCCAAGGAAAACTAAATCCAAAAGGCCTCATCTGGGAGGTGAGGACAGTAAAGTCTCCTTCCATGCCTCCTCACTCACAAAACATGATATTTTCTCTGTCCAGAATAGACAAATCTATATATAAAGAAAGTAGATTTGTGGTTGTCTAGGACTGGAGGTAAGGTATGGGGTAAAGAGGGTGATAACTAAAGACTGCAGAGTTTCTTTTTGGAGTGATGAAAATGTTCTCAAATTGACTGTGGTGATGATTACACAACTCAATATACCAAAATCCATTGATTTGTATGTTTTCAGCAGATGATTTCTATGGTATATGAATCAAATCTAAACAAAGCTTTTTAAAAATATATTTTTTCTCATATTTAATGAATATACAACTATCAGATGGAAATGCTGCTTAACATTGTATCATATATTTACTTCATTATTGTTTACCAACCTCAGCTAGAATGTAAGCTTGATGTGGATGGAACTTTGCCTGTTTTATTCACCACTGATACCCCTGAGTCCAAAACAGAGCCTGGCATATAATAGGTGCTCAAAAAAGATTCTTTGAATGAATAAATGAATGAGCATTTTGACCAAATCATCTGAAGCAAATCCTCTTCTTGTGCTAATGGAAAAAGCATCCTTCCTCCTTTCAAAAGTCTGTGGGCGGGACACCGTGTTCCATAAAAGTAGCTTGGAGCAAGCTGCCACAAGTAACCTATGATATTGGCATCCATGCAGAAACTTAATTCCCAGCAGATTTGGGATCCAAACATCACACTGGCAGGCTCCTCTTCCATTTGACACTGTCCATTTTAAACTAGCTGAGTCAGCACTAATTAGCGCTTCCTAATCTAATTTTCATGAAATTGGATAAGCAGACACAGAAGTTCACAGAGTAGAACAAATTGCTGAAAACCAGAGTGAAATACCTCTTCTGGCTTCTTAGCCTCATAAGGTGTAAGGAGGGCTTCTAGCAGGAATTGGAAAGCAGGTAGCAGTTCATGGCCACCTTGTATACAGACTTACTGTCTTATCAGAGGCTTAAGCAATGGGAGGTCACATAATAACAGGCCCTGTTAGGCTGGTGTGGAGCCAGAACCCAGTGAATGAATTATGGCACCCCTTCCAGTTATATGTGTTCTGATGCCTGTTCAGGAACACACGGTCTTTCATTCAGCCTTGAGATATGAGTAGGAATGGATTCATCCATCTGATGGGTGACGGCATGAAGGCAAAAGGTGTTAGATGACTCATTTATGAACCCAGATTTAGTGAAAGGGTCCTTGTAGCAAACTTGCTAAGCCCATGAATATTAAAATCAGACCCAAGTTTCCATGTTAATTTTGCCACTATTCTCTGGCCTTAGACTGGTAAGTTAATGTCTCCAAGCCCCAGTTTCCTCATCTGCAAATTTAGCAGCATCTACAAATTAGCTAGATAACGCATATAGAGCATTTATCACAGAGCTGGCAAAAAAAAAAAAAATATGTTCTTGATAAATGTTAGCTTAAAAAAAAAAACTATCCAGGCTCTTTCTGTCATATGTTTTGTGAAAAACTTCAATGTACCATGTTTTCCTAATAAATAACCATCTTGGCCGGGCATGGTGGCTCACACCTGTAATCCCAGCACTTTGGAAGGCTAAGGCAGGAGGATCACTTGAGGTCAGGAGTTTGAGACCAGACTGGGTAACATACCAAGACCCTGTCTCTACAAAAAATAAAAATAAAAAATTATCCAGGCATGGTGGTGCACACTTGTACTCCCCAGCTACTCAGGAGGCTGAGGTGGGGAATCATTTGAGTCCAGGAGTTTGAAGGTACAGAGACAGATGATCACACCACTGCACTGGGCAACAGAGCCAGACACTGTCTCAAATAAATGAATAAATAAATAACGATCAGCTGGGTGCAGTGACTCACGCCTGTAATCCCAGCACTTTGGGAGGCCAAGGCAGGCGAATCACCTGAGGTCAGGAGTTCGAGACCAGCCTGGCCAACATAGTGAAACCCTGCCTCTACTAAAAACACAAAAATTAGCCAGGCATGGTGGTACATGCCTGTAATCCCAGCTACTCGGGAGGCTGAGGCAGAAGAATTGCTTGAAATCGGGAGGCGGAGGTTGCCATGAGCCGAGATCATGCCACTGCACTCCAGCCTGGGCAACAGAGCGAAACTCCATCTCATAAATAAATAAATAAATAAATAACAATCATCAGCCTTCACATTCCTTTCCCAGTCCCTCCTGAATGAACCTCAGCTTAGACGGTAAGGTCTGTATTAAATCCAGAATGCATGACATCTATTCACTCGGGGCAGCTTTGTTGAGCACCTACTATATGCCAGGTCGTGGGCTAGGTGCTGACTGTAATTTTAGAAATAAAAGGCTCTACGCCTACATTCAAGGGGCTTGTAATATTGGATAATGGAAGATGAAGGTACAAACACAAAAGGGAGTAAGAAAATGTCAAGTAATATAATTTCCTGATACTTTGACCTGCTCTCATACCTCCTCCATTACAAATTCTCTAGTCTATTCCATCCTCAACCCTTCCCCCATGGCTCCAGAAAAGCTCACGTTAGTCTAATTTTGCAAACATAAGTCTTCGTAGTTGAGGAGTGCTGGGGTGCATTTATTCAATTTCCCAACTATATAATATTTGCTCAGTGCCTACTACGTGTGTGGCACTTTATACTGAGTTCAAAATGGTAACATAACAAATAAGGTCCCATCTCTTGAGGTGCTTAGAAACTGGATAGATGAGCGCTAATATAATAAGCTTGTAAATAAATATAAAATTGCAACTAGGAAGTAGTGAATGAGAGAATATAATGCTATAAGAATGTATAATAAGGGCACAGGAACTTGTCAGGGAGGTGAGAGAAATCTTCATGAGAAATAGAGGCTGAATCTGAGCTTTGATACATGGTGAAGGCTTAAACAGCATGCAGGGAAGGGAAGAGCTTCTAGAGTGTAGACAGTCACATGAGCCCTACTGTGGGAAGAGCCCTGTGCACCTGAGGGGCAGAGGAGACACAGCAGCTGGACCACAGGGATGGGAAATAGTGGAAGATGATGTTACAGTAGACAGTGGTGGACTTGGAGGCCTTGTTAGGATTCTTAGCCACAAAACAATCGGCTACCAGAAAAGATCTGACTGGTGTTGAGGGGTGCTGGGAGGGGACAAGATAATCCTATAGGTGTCTTAAAGTGTGAATGAGCTAAGGAGGCTGGGGGGACAAAAGCAGATTGAGCACTAAGAGAGAGTGGTTGGTGTGGAAGCTGGAGAGAAGGGCAGATCATGCACTACCCTGCAGGCCAGAGTTAGGAGCTTGAACTGAAGTCTATGTTTAGTGAAAAGACTGAACTGTGCTGTGCAGCAGATAGATGGAAGTGAGCAACCCTCCATAGAAATCAGCTACCGTGATTGACCAAATGGGACTTGACCACGATGGGAGAGGAGGAAAGAAGAGATACAGTGGGAATGGAAAGAAATGGTAAGATTCAAGAGCTGCTTAAAACACTGCAGGATTTCCAGACAACCTGCTTGCACCATAGATGTCTCCAGGAATAGACATATGCAGGGCAGTGAGAAACCAGGCAAGTTAAGTTACCTTCCTAGTATTCAGGAGCTGTCCTTGGAAGAGGTTGACCTGGAAAGGGGCCCTTAGGCAGAGATGGCTGCTCTGGCCTCAACATGATACCCTATGAGGCACGGTTCTTTTTCCAAGGAATCAAGTCACATGGCTGCTCTCAACAGAATTCTTTAGAGAGAAAGTCTTGCTGTTTGTTATTCCATTGAAGAATCTTGGGCTGAGCTTTGTAGTTGTAGAGTCATCAATAAAATCAGGCAAGAATTCCAAAGGCACCAAGCATGAGCCTGCATTCCTTCAGGTTAGTGAAGATTTCCCTGTTGTAACCACTTCTTCAGTAAGCCTTGGAGATGTTTTTTGAATGAGCCACAATTCTCAAAGGATATGCAAAGAGTTCCTGTGGGGTAAGAGTCTATTTTCAATTTCAAATAGTCCCCAAGTACCTTCTGCTTTTCAGCACAAGAAAATATGCCTCTAAGAAACAAAATGTCGGAAAATGCTGTTATTTCTGCTGAAATTAAAGTCTTACATTCATTTCCTTTCTAGAGAAAGGCAGATTAGTTTTCCTTCCTGAGAAAGGTGTTCCTCTAAATGTGGGATTCTCAACTGAAGACAATTCCTCCCCTCCTCAACTACCCACGGGACACTTGGCAATGTCTGGAGACATATTTGATTGTCATGGCTTGGGAGTACTATGGTAATCTAGTGAATAGAAGCCAGGGATGCTGTCAACATCCTATAATTCACAGGACAACCCCTCCCACACACACAAAGAATCATAAGGACAAATGGGATAGTAGTGCTGAAGTTAAGAAATTTTGCTCTAAACCTCATCTACATCTGCCTTTATTATGGCTCTTGGTATGTTGAATATAGAAATAATGTTATTCATATCCTTCAGGTAATCTCAGATGAAAGAATGAATGGGTGGATGGATGGATGGATGGACAGGTGGATGGATGAATAAGTAATTCAGAATTAGCCAAATGAATAAATAAGTAGATAAATAACGGCATTAGTTAATAAATTAAATAAGAGCTAACATGTACTTAGCATTTACAACCTTTGTGTACCATGTTAAGGCCTTCACTTGGGATTGTGTTTCAAGTCTTGCTCAATGGTCACATTTTCAATGAGATATTCCATGATGCTGTCATTAATACCATCAGCTTTTCTGTCTCCCTCCATAGTGTTATTTTTGCATATCATGGGCAGGTATTTTTGCCTGTTGCATTTACTTCAGTGCCTTCAGCACCAAGGACAGTGCTGGACACATAGGGAACCCTACCCTCGAATATTTGTTACATTAATAACATGCCTTAATATTTTCAGTGAACCAACGAGAAGGGTACTTTTTTTTGTTTGTGCGTAACAAAATGAAGAAATTGAAGCCCAGAAACATAATGTAATTTGTCCAAGGACATGCAGCTCTTGAGTGGCAGAGCCAGGATTTCTTCTGACCCTAAAGAACACTCTTAACTGTCAAGTAATATTGCCTCTTTTAAGAATGAATGAGTGCAGGTCAGTTGCCTTGAAGACTTTACTTGACTACAGTTGAAGTTCTAAACACAACACAACTGGTCCATAGCCTCTCTCTCCAACTCTCAATTCCTTTTCTTCCCCAGGTGAAGCAATGCTTGAACAAGGATTGTTGAGCTTTGGCAAGGAAGAAAAGTCATGCATCCACTAGGCTGGCTCTCTTAGAGGCAGGCTGGACTCAGAGGAATGTGCTAAAGGAGTGATGGACTCCAGTTTCTTTGTTTCAGCTTACAAACTTCCATTGGTTGCTAAGAGACTGTACAAAAGGAGGCCCATTAGAAGCCCTCAGAACCCACATGCAGTTACATAATACCAGGCCCTTTCTTTATACAAATGCAAATACTGCAAGTGCAAGCCCTGCCTGCAATCTGTGCTGCATGTGATAAGGGGATTTCTGTTTGGGTCCCAAGAAATCCCGTCTCATGGGGGATGAGCTGGAGGAACCAAATGGTCTGGGAGGGTTCTTCCTTCAGTGCCATTTCCAAAGGACTTAAATATTAATTAACATGCAATCCAATCCCCACTCCACAATAATCAGATTTTACACAATCAGGACCCCCACTAATTATTTCAGTGATCCTGTGGTATTATTCCCAACACTGCATTTCTGGCATTTCCAGTCCATAAGAAGGGAGACCACTTATTTTATGGACCCGACTGCTGGGAAAATATGACGTCTTCTATGCAGGTTGAGTAAGTGCCTCTCACTGCTGGAACTATTTCCTTGTTTGTGGTTATCAAACCTAATTCAAACAAGGGGCTCACTAAAGGGAAGTAAGCAACTTTAGAGAAGCCCTGTTTGCTCCACAAGCCAACTTTGGTTGGAATCTCCCGATTTGGAAAAGAACATGATTCCTGATCAGCACAGACAGACAGGTTTTACGACTCACCATTCAAAATGACAAAAGAGGTGTAGCAAGGAAAACTAATCCATAGCTACCTAACCCACAATAATCAAAGGACCTGACATTCAACACATTTTATTCCACAGATATTTATAGAATCCCTACTACGTGCTAAACATATTCAAGAAGATGAAGATTTAATGGTGAACCAGAGAGACAATATCCTCCTCCCCCTGAAGTTTACATTAAGCCAAGAGATGACAAGTATGTAAACGAGATAGGAGGTTAGCAGGACTGGTTTCACAAGATACAGGTCACAAGGACCCCGCTGATACAACAGAATGCACTACAGAAGCTGGCCAAAACCCACCGAAACCAAGATGGTGATGAAAGAAAGAAATGTGATGAAAGTGACCTCTGGTCATCCTCACTGCTTATTATACAGTAATTAAAATACATTAGCATACCAAAGAAAACTCCCGCCAGTGCCATGACAGTTTTCAAATGCCATGGCAACATCTGGAGGTTACCCTATATGGTCTGAAAGGGGGAGGAACCCTCAATTCCAGGTATTTCCTGCTTTTTCAGAGGCGTTCTAACCAGAGTGACTCCATCTCGAACAGGGGCTAGGTAAAATGAGAATGAGACCTGCTGGGCTGCATTCCCACGAAGTTAAGCATTCTTAGTCACAGGATGAGATAGGAGGTCAGCAGGACTGGTATCACAAGATACAGGTCATAAAGACCCTGCTGATAACAGGATATGGTAAAGAAGCCAGCCAAAACTTGCCAAATCCAAGATGGCGACAAAAGTGACCTCTGGTCATCCCCACTGCTTGTTATACGTGCATTAGAATGTATTAACATGCTAAAAGACACTCCCATCAGCGCTATGACAGCTTACAAACGCCATGACAATGTCTAGAAGTTATCCTACGTAGTCTAAAAAGGGGAGGAACCCTCAGTTCCAGGAATTCCCTGCTCCTTTCCCACAAAACTCATGAATAATCCACCCTTTGTTTAGCATATAATCAAGAAATAACCATAAATATACTCAGTTGAGCAACCCATATCACTGCTCTGCCTGTGGAGTAGCCATCCTTTTGTTTCTTTACTTTCTTAATAAACTTGCTTTCACTTTACTGTCTACTGGCTCTTGAATTCCTTCCTGTGTGAAGCCAAGAGCCCACGTGGTCTTCTGGGCTGAACCCCAATTTTGGGGTTTGCCCTGTGACATAAATAAAAATATCAGCTAATGACAAGGGCTATGGAGATAATAAAGCATGGTATTATAGAGAGTGTGTGAATAATAAACAGGAAGGGTGACCACATCTCAATTCATCCAGGACTATACTGCTTTAAATTCACCATCCTGGCTGAATTGGAGTAAAAGTCCCTTTTACCCTTTATAAGTGCTCTAGGTTGAACAATAAATTATATGGTCACCTTATAAATGACCATAGCATAATGCCTGTCACTCTATAGCTACGTGAGACCATAGGTTAGTGGGCAGAGAAGACCTGAGGAGGTAACAATTCTGCCAAGGCAGAATATGACAATAAACCAGCTATAGGAGGATCCAAAGGAAAGTCATCCTAGGCTGAAAGAACTTGTAAATGAAAAATAAAATTCTAAGCCCCCCAGCCCATCTGAACAGATCTCTCCTCTTGGCCAAGGGCAATCCAAAGCTAACTTGAAAAACCAGTTCAGGCCATGATGGAAAGGCTAGTTGGAACTCAGGAAAAGCTGACCAACATTAACATCAACACAGACCTTATGTCTAATAAGAAATATTTACAATCTATTCTCCCAGAAGCCTGCTACCTGGAAGCTTCATCTGCATGATGCAGCTTTGGTCTCCACAACCCATTATTGTACCCCAGACATTCCTTTATATTGATTCCAGGTCTTCAGATAACTCTTTCAACCAACTGCCAATCAGAAAATCTTTAAGTCTATCTATGACTGGGAAACCTCTGCTTCAAGTTGTCCCACCTTTCCAGATCGAACAAATGTGCATCTTACATGTATTGATTGATGTCTCATGTCTCCCTAAAATCTATGAACGCAAACTGTATCCTGACTACCTTGGGCACGTGTCATCAAGACCTCATGAGGCTGTGTCACAGTGTGTCCTTAACCTTGGCGAAATAAACTTTCTAAATTGATTGAGACCTGTCTCAGATACTTCTGGGTTCACAAACCCAAGTGCAAAGTCTGGAGGGAGAAATGAGTCTCTTACAGAGGAGCTGTGTAGCAGGAACATGATGAGGAAAAGGAAAAGCACAAGATGAGATTGTAGATATGGGCAGGGATCTGATCACATGAAACCATGAAAATGTGGGTACAGAGTCTAAATATAATTCTAAGAGGCATGGGGACTCATTGATAGTTTTAAAGAAAGAAGTGATGAAAGTTCAATTTTAAAAAGATGACTATTGCAGCACTATTCACAATAGCAAAGACTAGGAACCCAAATGCCCATCAATGATAGACTAGATAAAAAAAACAAATGTGACAGATATACACCATGGAATACTATGCAGCCATAAAAAGGAATTAGTTCATGTCCTTTGCATGGACATGGATGAAGCTGGAAACTGTCATTCTCAGCAAACTAACACAGGAACAGAAAACCAAATACCGCATGTTCTCACTCATAAGTGGGAGTTGAACAATGAAAACACATGGACACAGGGAGGGGAACATCACATGCTGGGGCCTATTGGGAGCTGGAGGGCAAGGCGAGGGAGAGCATTAGGACAAATACCTAATGCATATGGGACTTAAAACTTAGATGATGGGTTGATAGGTGTAGCAAACCACCATGGCACATATATACCTATGTAACAAATCTGTACATTCTGCACATGCATCCCAGAACTTAAAGGGAAAAAAAAAAAAATTAAGATGACTCAGCTGCAATGAAGAAAATAGATTTTAAAAAGCCATGAGTCAAAATAGAAAGATCGATTAGGATGTTATTGGCACAGCCAAGATAATGGAAGGTGGAGGAGGAAAGTGGGTGTTGGTGGTGGCAGAGATTAGGAAACAGAAATGGACTCAGACTTTTTTGAGATAGAGCTCACTGCACTTACCAATGAGTTAGATGCATAGAGCATGAGCAAAAGAAAAGAATCCTAAGATTTGGCTGGAGCAACTTTTGGACTGGGATGCTTGGAGCCCAAGAGTTGAGTGGAGATGAGATTTCCTGCACAGATTTAACATGAAGCCAGACTGAAGGCTTGTTATTAGCCAGACACGGCAACAAGCACTGTACACCTGAATCTTATTTAATCCTCACAATTCTCCTAAGGGTAAATACTATTACCGCCTCTATTTTACAGGTAAAGGAAAAGGTCAGTTTAATTTTCACACAAATGATCAAATCTTAACTTTTGCATGAGTGATTAAGTTGTGGTTCAAGGATGAGTGGCAGGATTTGTGTAACATCATATCCTAGAGGAAATAGAGCAGAATGTCATGAGGAACAAAAGGAACCTCATTTCACTGAGATCTAAGATTTTTGCTTTGAAATGACTGATTGCCTTTAATAAACATTTAAATGGTTAGAAGTAATCATGGGAACCCTTGCAAGACAGTATTTTGGAGAAAGTTGAGGAGAGAGGAATAGTCCTTAACTATGCCTTCCTTTAAGACTCTAAAGAACAGGAAACTTAGTCCAAAGTCTCAAAAAAGGAACTGAAAGAAACTTAGAAGATAATATAATTCAGGAAAATGGCTTGGAATGAAGGATTCTGCCTCTCCCAGGCTGGGGCTGGAATCACAGGACTGAATACAGATCTTTTTTTCCAAGAACCTTAAATTCTAACTTGGCCAAATGTTTTCCCTGTGAAATTCCAAGTCCTACGAAAATCCCCCGAACTCTGAAGCAGACAGAACATTGATGTGGGAAAAGACTTCTATGAACCCATTGCATGAAATAAAGCCCGTTTGCCACCGGCAAGATCTGATGTCCTGGAGTGTCTGCTTTGCCCAGATGGGACTGCCTGTTGCAAATCCAATTGCCAATCTCACCTTTGGAATGGCTGGCTTTAATCCAAATGCATCGTGACCAGTTCAGTCTTTCATGACAGCACCATCACTTCTCCCAGGGGCTATGTTTTCCCTCACCATCTGGCAGGAAATTATTTTATTAGCTGAAATATAATGAAGGTTGGGCTTAGGGAGAAGAGCAGAGTGTCCACTGTGGTCTCAGGAAACAAGGGGAGGCTGAACACTTACTCTGAGACAAATCCTATTAGCAATAACATGGATCCGTGGAAAGATTCTGTTCAACAACTCTGAAGACAGACAGAAATGTGACAGGAGAAACATGCCGAATCTGTCAGGTTCGATGATATAAAAAAAATTTTTTTAAAAAAGGATTATTTTTCAATTTTCTAGATGTGGGATCAGTGCCACCATTCTCATTTACTTTTAGCCTCAATGAGAGACGGTGGGGGGGTGCGTGGGAGAGAGAAAAGCCAAGAGTTTGCCAAAGACTGCACAAAGCAGTGGATGGTTTTCTCTTTGGTTGCTTTATTATTATTTTTAAAATACAGCAGTGGTCTCAGCAGGGAAGATGCTGTCTCTCAGGAGGAATATTTTAGGAATGTATGAGATTGCTTTTTGTTGCCAAAATGGTAGGAGGGGGTCACTACAGACATTTAGAGGTTCAGGCCCATGTGGTAGAGAGGCCAATCTCAGCCCATGCAGAACTGTCCCATATCCTGGTTAACTTTCAAACGCCATTCTGGACACTCAGGTAGATGACAAACCTACTTACACACTCAATTTTTCCCATAAACACAAAGTTATTTTTCACGGTCTTAATTTACAATGAAACTTCCAGGTCTGGGATTCAATCGTAAATTTCACTTTGTTATTCGGAACCTGACCAGCTGTTGTGCACCAATTCAGAAAACAGCACCACTGCTGGCAATGCCACATATGGTACTATAGTTATCAATGAAACACACCTGCATCAGTGGGCTTCTGTGGCTCTCCCATTCATGGTGATTCCCAACATAGGTACAAGCATCTACCTACCTCAGTATGTCTTCCATATTCATGGCCAAGTATTTGCATATTAAAATACTTATTATTTTATATAAATTACTTGCCTTCCACTCTCCTTTATAATACCATTAGAACATTAAATGTTTATGAAATTATATGTGTATGTCAGTTATATAATCTATGAATTTTATTTCAGGATACTAAACAGATGCCACTGTATCTGTATCAAGGTATCATATGCACCACATAAATATTTTGAATTATGTATCCTCGATTATTTATTATTTATTTTTGATATGGAGTCTCACTCTGTCACCCATGCTGGAGTGCAGTGGCACGATCTCAGCTCACTGCAACCTCCGCCCTCCGAGTTCAAGCGATTCTCCTGCCTCAGCCTCCCAAGTCATTGGGATTACAGGCGCCTGCCACTGTGCCTGGCTAATTTTTTTGTATTTTTAGTAGAGACGGGGTTTCACCATGTTGGCCAGGCTGGTCTTGAACTCCTGACCTCGTGATCCAACAGCCTCAGCCTCCCGAAATGCTGGGATTACAGGCATAAGCCTGCGCCCAGCCACAATTATTTAAAATAAAACATTTAATAAATATCAAAAGAAAAAGAAGGCATTGTGCCTGAAAGTGTTGAAAATCATAAAAATATCATGAAACATTAATAAAGGACATTTTTGAAGAAAAAAAATCACCCTAATAACCTATTTTCAGCTTTTCAATGTTCCTTCCCAGTATTCTCCCCCACATATGCCCACTTTTGAATAGTCACAATTTTAGTTCACATTGTCATATTAACCATTCACATCCATCCTTTGAAGAAACCCATTTTACAGATGGGAAAACCAAGGCTAAGAGAAGTTACACATCGTCAGAGTTTGTGAGTAGCTGAGCCAGGTTCTCACTCTAACTTTGATTTCAAAGTGGGCTGCTCCCCAACCAAAGCTCTTGTTCACAATCACTAGCTTTTGCTGGTATATCAATGACCCTTGGACAATAATAACAAGAATCAACAGTTTTGGAGAAAGAGAAGATGGAGAAGGATACGGTGAAGAGACAGAGGAGAAGTAGAAAAAAGAGAAGAGGGAGAGGAAAGAGGTGGGTAATGGGAGGGTGGAGAAGGGAAAGGGGGAAGGGAAGAGAAAGAGAAGAAAGGGAATGATGGAGAGGAAGGAGATGAGTAAGGAAAATAGAGGGGAGGAGATAGAGGGAGAGGAGGGAGAGGAGGGAGGAGGGAGAGGAGGGAGAGGAGGGAGAGGAGGGAGAAGAGGGAGAGGAGGGAGAGGAGGGAGAGGAGGGAGAAGTGGCAAGTTGGGTTAGGAAGGGAAGGGAAGGACCCAAGACGTGGAATCTAGTTCTGGCACTATTTTAGTGACCATAAACAAGTCCCTTCTCTCTGTGGCTGCTTTTCCATTTGGGGGATTGAAAAATCTAAGTGTCTGCCCAACCAATTGCACAAGGTTGTAGTAAGGCCAACCAGTGCAAAAGATAGGAGAAGCATTCTAGAAAAGTTCAAAGGCCTAATACAGAAACAGAAATGGGCATGTTGTACAGATATCTTCTAGCTGGAGCCTTCAGCCCTTGGAGCTCATGTGTGTGTGTCCAATGTGTACCTTCTCTCCTGTCCCTACCCACACAGAGGTCATTTCAGAGGAAGTGACTGAAATCCACGTGTCACCAAGCAATGCGTAGGCTAGCATTTCTCCCCAGTTCACTTTCACTGCTGTGCTATGAGACAGCCCTGGCCAGATGAGGGAGATGTATGAAGCATTTGTCATTGAGGTCCATTGAATTTTATTAGCAATTTTCTCCTTTGTTAGCAATTTCACATTGCATATTAGCATTTGTTTTCATATCATATTAGCATTCATCACAAAAGGCTAATCCCATTAGCACTTTTCACATTGTATTAGAGAAAACAAATAATCGCATGGTGCCAAATAATCGCATGTGCGTCATTGCAACAAGGATGGCCTTTTCATCTGCTGCTTTTCTGTTTATTCCAGATCTGCCCCACCCCTCTCAGCAGAGTTGCCTACAAATCGGGGAAAACTCACATCTTCCGACTCTATGAACCATCTGAGCTATTCCAGAACTGGAACTTGCCCTTCCAAAAATTCCCATTCGTTAATGTAGTCAATATTTATGGAGCATATACCTGTACTAGCTGTTTCACTAAACGCAAGGGACACATATCAAACAAGACTGTGAAAAATGGGCAAATAATGTTTTCTGCACGTTTCAGGAATATATAAATTTCAAGAGAATGTTTAAATAAACTTTTTTAGAGCACTTCATAGTTGTTCAGTTGTAAACAGCATTGATGTGCCAATTTCAATGCTTTTTTTCTATGATGATCTGTTCGTTATAGCAGGTTAAAAAAGGGTTTTGTTTGTTTTTTGTTTTTTGAGACGGAGTCTCACTCTGTTTCCCAGACAGGAGTGCAATGGCGTGATCTTGGCTCACTGCAACCTCCACCTCCCAGGTTCAAGCGATTCCTCTGTCTCAGCCTCCCAAGTAGCTGGGACCACAGGCATGCGCCATCACACCCGACCAATTTTTGTACTTTTAGTAGAGATAGGGTTTCACCATATTGGCCTGGCTGGTCTCGAACTTTTCTAACCTCAAGTGATCCACCCATCTTGGCCAGACATTGCACCTGGCTTAAACATTTCTTAATAGTTACTGCACTAGGTCGGGTGCAGTGGCTCACGCCTGTAATCCCAACACTTGGGGAGGCTGAGGCAGGGGGATCACGAGGCCAGCAGACCGAGACCATCCTGGCTAATACGGTGAAACCCCGCCTCTACTAAAAATGCAAAAAATTAGCCGGGTGGGCGGCGGGCACCTGTAGTCCCAGCTACTTGGGAGGCTGAGGCAGGAGAATGGCGTGAACCCGGGAGGCGGAGCTTGCAGTGAGCCGAGATCAGGCCACTGCACTCCAAATTGGGCGACAGAGCAAGACTCTGTCTCAAAAAAAAAAAAAAAAAAAAAAAATACTACACTAGAACACTAGGGCAACATTCTGTTAACTTAGTTAGAAAGTCTGGTTGGACCTAAAAGAAATAATACTGCATTTTCAATATATTTCATAATTCAAAATTATGAAATAATTTCATAATTTAACACAAGTGAGGTGTTTTCAAGATTTTGAGGTTTACAAACATAGATCTTCAGGGCACGCAAAGAAATTGTTATTAACTTTAAAAATGTATATTTTTCAGATGATTCTCAAAGTAAAACCGACTACCTCTCATCTAATTAATCTCACAGATTACTTATTAGGTTCAGATACTGGGATTGTCAGCATTTGTGTTAAGTGCCTCATTTTCCAAAGTAACAACTTTTGGAAACTTGATCTTTAGTCCTAGGTACCATCTGCAAGTCCCCACAGCTAGGCAGATGATGCGTGAAGATGGGGGAAAAGATTTTGTAAACTGTAAAGCACTCTGCAAACGTGTAAGGCTGTGATTCTGAAGCAAGCTGAAAAATCCTGCTCAGGGAAAGCATGAAAATGGA
Organism: Macaca thibetana thibetana; assembly: GCF_024542745.1. Taxonomy (NCBI): domain Eukaryota; kingdom Metazoa; phylum Chordata; class Mammalia; order Primates; family Cercopithecidae; genus Macaca; species Macaca thibetana. The sequence continues at coordinate 58,587,470 of NC_065597.1, read as the reverse complement.
GAAGAGATCTTAAATATTTTAGTGTCAAGGAAATCTTCAGTTGTCTGGTGAAGCCTAGGGATCTCATCTCAGAGAAAGTAGGTTTTTACTACGCATAAAGTAAAATGCATCGTAACTCAGAAAAAAACTAATTATATTGAACTACAGTTATCACAATATTTTTTTAAGTTGTGATAAACTAATATATGAGATTCTTCTAAAAATTTATCATTAAAAATATCTTAAAAAATTTATCACGGAAAATATCCAACATAAACAGAATAAACAGAATAGTATAATGAACCCACGTACCCATTTCCCACCTTCCACAATCATCAATATCCTGCCACTCTTTAAGGTGCTGAAATCTCCAATATATGCAAAATTTACATTTACAATACAAATTTGCCCTAGTGTTCTAGTGCAGTAACTGTTAAGAAACCTTTAGAAGATCTGCTATAACGAACAGATTTTGATGGGAAAAAAGCATTGAAATTGGCATATCAATATTGTTGATGATTGAACTATAAAGTGCTCTAAAAAAAGTGTTTAAACATGGCCTTGCAATGTATTTATATATTCCTGAAACTTGCAGAAAACACCAATTGCCCTTTTCTCATTGTCTTCAATGTAGGAAAAATTTCCATGCGAGTCCACAGTTCTGAACTGAACAATTTTGACAAATGGATATGGTTCTGTAACTCACACTTCTAAAGAAATGGGAAATCTTTCACTTGCCCCAGAAGGCTGCTTGTTTCCTTTCTTGCCAAGTGTGCTCCCTCATTAATTTACTAAATAACAAGAACTAATGGTGTGTCTGAAATTAGTGTGAATTTGAAGAAGTGATGAGCATTAATACTATTTTGAGATGTTTCTAGCCACTGTAAAGCAGTATCGACTTTTTGTTACCTGTTGATAACAAAATCACAGGTAAATGCTACCACCACTGGTGTTTGTTGCTTAAATTTATCACATGTGCCAGGGACTGTAGTTTGCACTTTGCATATATTTAACTCTGGAAATTACTGATAACTATGTGCACCAATCCCCATTTTTAAAAAATGTGAAACTGGGGTCAAATTAAGTAATAAGCCCCAGCTCATTGAGCTCATGGGCAGTGCTGCTATTAGGATAGAAATCTAAGAAAGAATTTAGAACACCTGGACTCTGATTTGGACTCGGTTACTAGCTATGTGATCACAGTGAGATTTTTTTTTAATACTTTAAGTTCTAGGGTACATGTGCACAACGTGCAGGTTTGTTACATATGTATGTATGTGCCATGTTGGTGTGCTGCACCCATTAACTCGTCATTTACATTAGGTATATCTCCTACTGCTATCCCTCCCCCCACCCCTCCCCACAATAGGACCCAGTGTGTGATGCTCCTCTTCCTGTGTCCAAGTGATCTCATTGTTCAATTCCCACCTATGAATGAGAACATGCAGTATTTGGTTTTATGTTCTTGTGATGGTTTGCTGAGAATGATGGTTTCCAGCTGCATCCATGTCCCTACAAAGGACACGAACTCATCCTTTTTTATGGCTGCATAGTATTCCATGGTGTATATGTGCCACATTTTCTTAATCCAGTCTGTCACTGACAGACATTTGGGTTGATTCCAAGTCTTTGCTATTGTGAATAGTACCGCAATAAACATACATTTTATGTGCATGTGTCTTTATAGCAGCATGACTTATAATCCTTTGGGTATATCCCCAGTAATGGGATGGCTGGGTCAAATGGTATTTCTAGTTCTAGATCCTTGAGATTCTTCTCTCAGTGTCTGCATTTTTGACTACCAAAATAGGATTCATAACACCCCCCTTCTAGAGTCATGATGATGATCCTGATGCTCACTACAGAGTCTGGTAATTTAGAATTCAACAGAAATTGTCTCTCACTCCTAGCCAGATTAAGACTGGAGCCTCACATTTCTCCAAGCTTCCATAGAGGGACAGGAAGAAGCGACCTGTGTCTTTCCTCATCACATGTGGCTCCAACTTCCTGGTTTCACAGACACTGCTGGAATGGGGGCTGGGGACTGCGAGAGATTTATTGGAAACTTTAATCAAAGCCTGTTGCCCAAGAAGTAGCCAAAGAAGAGGGCGTAAGTGTAGCTTATTTCCTGTAACTTTCTTTTCCTACAACTCCACTGTAGTTTGGGGCAAGGTTTTCAATGGGATAGGTTGAGAGTTAACCCTATGACCTAGAATTGTTGGTGGCAAGGTCTGAAAGTCTTGGTGTTTAACAAGTACCTCAGGTGACTTTGATGCACAGGCATCCTTTGTGAAATATTTAGAATGGTTTTGGCATGTGTTAGAATTTCTCGTGGCCTTCTCAATGTCTGGCACAGGGCTTTAGGGTTCCCGGTAAGTTGTTTTGAGATGGGATGTTGTGTTCACTGATGTAGCCCCAGTGCAGCACCTGGGACATAGCATGTACTCAATAATAATTATTTTGCTTCAATCGAATGACTGTCCTCTTTGAAGAACTTTATAAAGAGATCACTCATTATTTAAACACAGACAAAGGTAAAGAGAAGCTTGGTTCATAGAAATCATGAAGTTGATGATGACAATAGACAGTTACTAGAGTTGTTTTGGGGGCCCCAATTCCTTACCTCTCTTTGTATTCACACCTTTGCTATAAAAATTTGCAATTACTTCAACAAAAGGGAGGGTATGCTTTCCCACTTCTTGACTTTGGGCTCAACCTTGTCACTTGCTTTGGCCAATGGGATATTAGCAGATATAACATGGGATAGATTTGAAATGCACTTACGTAGTTGGGCATACCCTCTAGTGACTAACATCAGCGTTAGAAGCACTTCCCCTTCAGCCTGAGTCCCAGAATAAACACAGAGTCATCCTATCCTGGAGCAAAGTAGATGCTTATTCACTGCATGCCACTAAGATTCTGTGGGTGTTTGTTATGCAGCAACAGTTGACCAACCCATGATGGTGATGGCAATGACTTTAATAAATGTATCCACCTCCATTTATACAGAGTAAGTTTTTATACGGAGGAGACACAAACTACAAGGGTCCTGGGTTGTGAGGTCTGACTCGGCTTAAATCCAGGCTCTGCAACTTACGGTGAGATTAGGACTCGTCATCCCAGTGTCCTCATCTCTAAAATAAGAATGGTGTTTATCTTACAATGTAGTGATGAAGAATACATGAGAGAATGCCTATTGAGTAAGCACTCAACAAAACCAGAATGGCTAGCAAGAGAAGAAAAGGGGAGGGGAGGGGAGGGGAAAGGGGATGAGAGCAGGGAAGAGAAGGGGAGGGGAAGAGAAGGGGAGAGAGAGGGAGGGGGGAGAGAGAAGGGAGGGGAGAGAGGGGGGAGGGGAAGGGGAGGGGGGGAGGGGAGGGGAGGGGAGAGAGGGGAGAGGGGGAGGGGAAGGAAGGGAGAGGGGAGGGGAGGGAGGGGGAGGAGAGGGGAGGGGAAGAGAGGGAGGGGAGGGGAGGGGAGGGGAAGGGAAGAGGGGAGGGGAGGAGAGGAGGGGAAGGGAGAGAGGGGAGGGGAGGGGAGGGAAGGGAAGAGGGGAGGAGGGAGGGGAGGGGGGAAGGGAAGAGAGGGAGAGGGGAGGGGAAGGGAGAGGGGAGGGAGAGGGGAGGGGGGAGGGGAGGGGAGGGAGGAGAGGGAGGAGGGGGAGGGGGGAGAGGGGAAGGGAAGAGAGGGGAGGGGAGAGGGAAAGAGGGGGAGGGGAAGAGGGGGAGGGGAAGAGCGGGGAGAGGGGAAGAGCGGGGAGGGAAGGAAGAGCGGGGGAAGAGCGGGGGAGGGGAGGAGGGGAAGAGCGGGGAGGGGGAGGGGGGGGAAGAGCGGGGGGAGGGGAGAGGGGAGGGGAAGAGGGAAGAGCGGGGGGGGAGGAGGGGGAAGAGGGGGAGGGGAGGAGGGGAAGAGCGGGGAGGGAAAGAGGGGAATAGGGAAGAGCGGGGGGGAGAGGGGAGGAGCGGGAAAGAGGGGGAGGGGAAGGAGAGGGGGGAAAGAGCGGGGAGGGGGGAGGAGGGGAGGGGGGAGGGGAGGGGAGGGAGAGGGGAGGAGGGGAGGGGGGGGGAGGGGGGAAGAGCGGGGAGGGGAGAGGGGAAGAGACAGAGGGGGAGGGGAAGAGGGGGAGGGGAGGAGGGGAAGAGCGGGGAGGGGAGGGGGGAAGAGCGGGGAGGGGAGGGGGGAGGGGAGGAGGGGAAGAGCGGGGAGGGAGGGGGGAAGAGCAGGGAGGGGGGGGGGAGAGGGGAGGGGAGGGGGAGGGGGAGGGGGGGAAGAGGGGAGGGGGGGGGAAGAGCGGGGAGGGGAAGGGCGGGGAGGGGAGGGGAGGAGGGGGGGGGAGGGGAGGGGGAGGAGGGGAGGGGAGGGGGAAGGGGAGGGGAAGGGGGGGGGGGAGAGGGGGAGGAGAGGAGGGGGGGAGAAGAGGAGGGGGGGGAGAGGGGGAGGGGAGGGGGAGGGGAGAGAGAGGGAGGGGAGGAGGGGAGAGGGGAGAGGAGAGGAGGAGGGAAGAGAGGGAGGGGGGGAGAGAGAGAGGAGGAGAGGGGAGAGAGAGAGGAGAGGAGAGGGGAGAGAGAGGAGAGGGAGAGGGGAGAGAGGGGAGGGGGAGAGGGGAGAGGGAGGAGAGGGGAGGGGAGAGGGGGAGAGAGGGAGAGGAGGGGAGAGAGAGGGGAGAGGGAGGAGGGGAGGGGAGGGGGGGGGAGGGGGGAGGGGAGGGAGGGAGGAGGGGGGGGGGTAGGGGAGAGGGGAGACGAGGGGGGGGGAGGGGGAGACGAGGGGGGAGGGGAGAGGGGGGAGGGGAGGGGAGGGGGGAGGGGAGAGGGGAGGGGGAGACAGAGGGGGAGAGGGGACAGGGGGGGGAGGGAGGGGAGACGGAGGAGGGGAGGGGAGAGGGGAGGAGGGGGAGAGGGGGGAGAGGGAGGGGGGAGGGGGGAGGGGGGGGAGATGGACGGGAGGGGAGGGGAGACGGGGGGGGGAGACGGGGGAGGGGAGGGGGGGGGGGAGGGGGGAGGGGAGGGGGGGGGGGGAGGGGGGGGGGGGGAAGGGGGGAGGGGAGGGGGGAAGGGAGACAGGGGAGAGGGGAGGGGGGGGAGGGGAGGACGGGGAGGGGGGAGGGGGAGAGGAGGGGAGGGGGAGGGGGGAGAGGGGGGAGGGGGAGGGGGAGGGGGGGGGGAGGGGCGGGGAGAGGGTGAGGGGAGGGGGAGAGAGGAGGGAGGAGGGGGGGGGGAGGGGAGGGGAGAGGAGGAGGGGGGGGGAGGGGAGGGGAGAGGGAGAGAGGAGGGGGGAGGGGGGGGAGGAGGGGAGGGGGGGGGGGAGGGGAGGGGGGGAGGGGAGGAGGGGGGGAGGGGGGAGGGCGAGGGGGGAGGGGGGGGGGGAGGGGGGAGGGGGGGAGAGGAGAGGGGGGGGGGGGAGGGGAGGGGGGAGGGGGGGGAGGGAGGGGGGGGGGGGGGGAGGGGGAGGGGGGGGGGGGAGGGGGAGGGGGAGGGGGAGGGGAGAGCAGAGAGACGCGAGGAGGGGAGGGGAGAGGAGGGAGGGGAGGGGGGAGGGGAGAGAGGGCGAGAGGGGGGAGGGGAGAGAGGCGAGGCGGGGAGGGGAGAGAGAGGCGAGGCGGGGCCTAGAGAGAGAGGCGAGGCGGGGAGGGGAGAGAGAGGCGAGGGGCCAGGGAGGGGAGAGAGAGGCGAGGAGGGGAGGGAGAGAGAGAGGCGCATCTTCAGAGAGAGAGAGGCGGCGAGGAGGGGGGGGAGGAGAGGCGAGGAGGGGGGGAGAGGGGACCCCCCCGGGGGCGGGGGAGGAGGAGAGGCCGAGGGGAGAAAAGAAAACATTTTTATGCAAACAGAAAGTTCACCTGCAATTGAGGGCAAAAGTTCACAGCTCACACTTCACCTCCTCTCAGCTCTGTTCACCCAGCCTAGACTCTAAGAAGAATACCATGTCTTTCTCCCTGCCCTCCCAGGAATAGGAGTCCCAGCTTCCGTACTCGCTTCCTTTTAAACCTGTTGCCACAGGAATAGAGCTTCCGTAATCGCAGTACTGGCAAAAGACCGGCAGAAAGAATAAAGAGGGGAGAAATTCACCCTCCCGTATTCTCGCTGGGAAATTACCCTTAGCCTTTGATATATTAAAATTGAAGAGCTGTAAATGCCAGTTGTCATGGCGACGTTTTGCATGCCGTCCTGCGATTGGTGGCGTAAGTTCACTTTCCTTTGGGTGTTGCAGCCTAATTAACTGTTATTTTTGTCAGTGTGGAGGAACAGCCCACACTTGGGGTTTTTGGCGGTGATTGCAGCCCCTACAGACTCAGTTAATTTTCACAGACTACAAAGAGAGAAATGGCTAGGCCCCAATCAAATTTACAGTCTCGGAAAAGTTGCCAATGTTTAAGTAAGAGTCAAAGAAAATTAAGTTAGAGTACTCCTCAACTTCTCTTTGGCAATTTCAGGGTCTCTAGAAATCGCAAAACTTATTGGGGTTGGACTGGGGATAAAATAAGCAGTAGGGCAGGGCAGGGCACGGTGGCTCTCGCCTGTAATCCCAGCACTTGGGCGGCCGAGGTGGGCAGATCACAAGGTCAGAAGTTTGAGATCAGCCTGACCAACATGGTGAAACCCTGTCTCTACTAAAAATACTAAAATTAGCCAGGCATGGTGGTGAGTGCCTATAGTCCCAGGTATTCAGGAGGCTGAGGCAAGAGAATCGCTTGAACCTGGGAGGTGGAGGTTGCAGTGAGCCGAGATACGCCACTGCATTCCAGCCTGGGCGATAGAGTCAGACTCTGTACCAAAACAAATAAATAAAATAAAATAAGCAGTGTTTAACTCAAACCCAGACTCCATCCTTTGTTCCTGGTTCCAGCTACCTCTGCCTCTCCCACCAGACATGTGAGCACTTGTGAGTCTGTCCTCACTGGAATGTTTAGCGTTGCACTGCCATCTCCTAGATGTGGGTACTGCACACTAACAGTATTCAAGCAAGGCTAGCAGGGACATGTGAAGGCCATTTATTTGATCGAGTTCTCTATCTCCGCACCCAAAGATGACATAATTATGCCAGCCCACTTGGTAGATCCAGCCAATTCCCTAAAGACCTCCAGGAAAGGAATTCCATGTTGCCACAAGCCTGAAAACCAACAAGCTATCTTTCTGCAATTCAAACCAATTTGCTTGCAATTTTGATCCTTAGATGGTCTGAAGTTAACCTTGTATTATAATATGAATTGTTCAACTCAAATTCTTTCTCAATTTTTTGTAACTATCTGTCACGTGTTTTTGAGAACTGAAGGATTCCTTCTCTCTAGGAAGGAGAGAAGCAGATTTTGGTTTGCTAATTATTTGGGTTTCATTTTTATGACTAAGCTAAGCCCTTCCTGAGGGACTGGTAGTGAGTTGGTGTGTGTGCGCGCGTGCACACGTGTGCATGTGCTTGCGTGTGCGTGCATGTGTGTGCGTGTACGTATGTGCACGTGTGCGTGCATGCATGCGTGCGCGTGTGTGCATTGCGTGTTGAGGGCTCAAGAACATAGAGGATATGGTAGAAATTTGAAGTTAATTTAAAGAGAGGGGAAAAGTAGAAAAAACACTGGATGAAGACCCTAGATGCTTTGAACCTAATCCCAAAAAGCTATCTTCAGAGGAATCGTGGGCACTGTAAAATCCCTCTTTATCACTCTGCTTCTTTGTGTACCCTTCTTTCACTTGAAGATTTACCCACTTTGTGGCAGAAGCTTTAAACTTTCTTTCCTAGAAGCTTTTGCAGAGAGGGCAGAGGCGCATGGCATAGGGTCCACCATTTAGTCTTATCTGTGTGAGACTGCTCCTCTAGTTCCCACACGGAATCTATCCCAGAGAGAGGAGCAGTAGGAATGTCCAGCTTCCAGAGATGACAAAGGCAGAGATCCTTTCAACAGCGTCCCATACCCAGTGCTGGTTCCTGGAATGCAGTTCCTGGCCCAAGGTATGAATAGTGGGAATTCCACCAGCACAGGGCTTCAGCGATGTTCCTGAATCCATGGCCTCTAAGCCAGGTTTCTCTGGAGAGTCTCTGAGTGTCTGCAACAAATATCCTGTGTCAGCCACACACAGGCCCGCAGACACAACAGACCCCCTTCTGCTGTCTTCCAGCTGAGATCTAAGATGCAGCAGATGACTAGCCAGCAAGATGAACTTGGGTCTTCTTTCTTCTTCTCTTTTTTCTTTTTGAGATGGAGTTTCGCTTTTGTTGTGCTGGCTGGAGTGCAATGGCACAATCTCGCTCACCTCTGCCTCCTGGGTTCAAGTGATTCTCTTATCTCAGCCTCTCGAGTAGCTGGGGTTATAGGCACCCACCACCACTATGCCCAGCTAATTTTTGTACTTTTAGTACGGACAGGATTTCACCGTGTTGGCCAGGCTGGTCTCAACCTCCTGACCTCAGGTGATCCACCCACCTCAACCTCCCAAAGTGCTGGGATTACAGGCATGAGCCACCGTACCCGGCCTGGGACTTGGGTCTTCTTAAAGCATCAGTAGTATTGGGGTAATAGGCTCCGTGGTAGCCCAAAGGGAAGCTGTAAGAAACTCATTTCCTCATTAAACTAGCCAGTGATTACTGTCGCTGCCAACTGATGCAGAAGGGCTTAGCTGCCTTTTTTTGTAAATAAAATTTTATTGAAACACATGCTCATTCATTTACTTTGTGTGTATAGCTGCTTTTGCATGACAACTAAAGAGTTGTGTAGGGAGCCTAAAATAGTTACTTTCAGTAACTTTTAGGTATTAGTCTGTTTTGCATTGCTATAAAGGAATACCTGAGGCTGGGCAATTTATAAAGAAAAGAGGTGTATTTGGCTCATGGTTCTGCAGGCTGTACAAGAAGCCTGGCACCAGCATCTGCTTCTTGTGAGGCCTCAGGAAGCTTTTACCATGGAGGAAGGCAAAGAGGGAACAGGCAAGTCACATGGTGACACAGAGAACAAGAGAGGGAGAGGAGGCGTGCCATGCTCTTTTTAACCATCAGATCTTAATGAACTAATAGAGTTAGAACTCACTCAATGCTGGGACTACACCAAGCCATTCATGATGGACCCCTATGCCCAGAACACCTCCCACCAGGCCCCACCTCCAACACTGGGGATCGTATTTCAAAATGAGGAGACAAATATCCAAACTACACCAGGCTCTTTACAGAAAGTTTGTTGACCGCTGGTCTAGGGCACTGCTACTCAACCTGTGGTCCCAGGCACAGCAGCAGCAGCACATGCAAGCTTATCAGAAGTGCAATGGGTCACACTCCATCCCAGATGTACTCAATCAGAATCTCTTTGGGGAGTGGGGCTGAGAAGTATGTGCATTAACAAGCTCTCTAGGTGATACATAAGCACACTCGTGTTTGAGAAGCCCTGGGTCAGATGTCCTTCATACTGTATGAGAATCTGTCAACTTAGAGAAAACATGACATTTCTAGGTTTTGCCTGAAACTACCCAAAACAAATCTAGGTCTTGCTTCCCTGACGGTCCCCAAGGGACCTGAAGGTGCTTCTTATTCTTAGAGGGACTTTTCATTCTCCCTGATAAAAAGACTCATTTCCCACAAAGGTTCTCTATCCATCCCTCCATCACTTTAATCTGGTTTCCTAAGATAGATACTTTATCAGTGGTTCCTCTCACTGGTGTTGCCTGAACTCTAAACCATAAAATACTTTTGCAGGACCGCCGTTACGGCACTGTCATGTGGTAAGTAGCAGAGTGCTTAACTACTGGGACCTTGGAATCAGACCGGTGGATTTATACCCTGGTCTTGCCCTGTTAGAGGCATGTGACCTTGGCCAAGTTACTTAATCTCTTCCAGCCTATAAAAGGAACATAATAACAACATGGGGCCATTATGAGAGTTAAATGAGATAATGCACAAGCATCTAGCTCTTGTTCAAAGAGTGTTATTATTATTAACCAGTGGCCCATCACAAACATTGAGCCTGTTTAGTTACAGCTTTGTCAGAGCCAAAAAGGATGCAGTAAATGGTCGGCTGCCTTTGTACACCAGCCTTGTGTATGGTCATACCATCATGAAGGACATCATCAGTTCTCCATGTGCCCTGAAGGCTGTTACTTTACTTTCTATGACTTAAGTTTTCACTCATAATTACCTTTCCCTGGTTTTCATTCAGCATTTCAGCTCCATTTGACAGCTCAACAATTATTAAGTGCCTACTGTGTGTCAGGCACCACACCAAGCACCAGGTAAAGGTAACCAGAGAACTTTATTCTTGAGACTATCTCAGTGTAGAGCAATGGTTAGAAAAGGGGCCTTTGTAAAAACAACAACAGGTCGGGTGCGGTGGCTCATGCCTATAATCCCAGCACTTTGGTAGGCCGAGATGCGTCGATCACCTGAGGTCAGGAGTTCCAGACCAGCCTGGCCCATATGGTGAAATCCCGTCTTTCCTAGAAGTACAAAAATTAGCCAGGCATGGTGGCAGTCGTCTGTAATCCCAGCTACTCAGGAGGCTGAGACAAGAGAATTGCTTGAACCCCGGAGGCGGAGGTTGCAGTGAATGGAGATTGCACCACTGCACTCCAGCCTGGGGGACAGAGTGAGACTCCACCTCAAAAAAAAAAAAAAAAAAAAAAAATCCAAAATAATAAGGTCTTATGGAAAAATGCAGAAATGGGTGATGAATGACAGGATGCTCTGGTGGAAACAGGAGAGAGTGTGAGCTCTACCCACTGAGCTTCCTTCTGAACCCCAACCTCCATTCTTTGCAGAGAATCCTGAGGAATTCTCCCACAGCCCTAATTATCTGCAGGACAAAAGTGGACGACCACCGCTCTATGGTCTGCAGGGTATGTGGGATGTGGGAATAAGACAGGATTTTTTTTTTTTTTTAAGACAGAGTCTTGCTCTGTCGCCCAGGCTGGAGTGCAGTGGTGTGATCTCAGCTCACTGCAACCCCTGCCTCTTGGGTTCAAACGATTCTCCTGCCTCAGTCTCCTGAGTAGCTGGGATTACAGATGCCCGCCACCAAGAACTGGGCTTTGAAAGCATTTCTTCCTAAGTGTTCTCTCTCGAGTTGAAGGGAACCCTTTCGGATTCTTCTCCAATTCTGTGTTTCCGTTTGTGAGCAAACTTACCTGAAAGGATTCTTTTGTATTTCCCTCCTTTTAATTTTTTAGAGACAGGGTCTTGCTCTGTCATCCAGGCTAGGGCACAGTGGCACAATCACAGCTCACTTCAGGCTTTAACTCCTGAAGACAAATAATCCTTGAGACTACAAGTACCACCACGTCTGGCTTTTTTTTTTTTTTTTTGAGATGGGATCTCACTATATTGCTCAGGCTGGTCTCAAACTCCTGGCCTCCGAAAGTACTGGGATTACAGGTGTGAGGCCACCTGGCCTGTTTCTCTCTTATCTTCCATTCCCTTCTACGTCTCTTCCTAATACATTCTCCTACAATCCCAGAGCCCAGAGGAGCTGAGAGGCAGGGTAGCTTCACAAGTCCAGTGGGTATTTGTCGGGGTCATCCCTTCCCACTTCTGCTCACAACACCTTAGTCATCCTGAGAAATACTGAGATCTCTCTCCTACTCTCAGACTACCATTTTCAGGCGGCGATAACTTCATTCACAGCTCCAGCAAGGGGCATGTGACTACCTGGCCAATCAGAGCACCCCATTTCCCCACATCCCCTGCCTCGGCTCAGTGATTGGTTTAGTTATGGGGAGGTCCTCCAATCAGAGATGGGACTACCGGGAGATAAGCAGAAGCTTTTCTGCGGGGCTGGAGTCATGAGGCTGCAAGCCTGGCTCTCCCAGAGCATGGTGCAGAAGGGATCCACGTCCCGGACAAGCACATCCTCCGGGCTTTGTCAGCACCTCATCCCACAGGGTGGGAGGCAGTTGAAGGAAGCCAGGGAACCTGACTATCCAGTTCCAAACAAGGTCCTTCACCAGGGTTCCACTTGATGAATATTTGTACAAACATTCTTAAAAAGACATGCCTCCTCAGCATTAAATATATATAGTTTAGGAATGACGGGAGTGGCCTCTGAAGTCAAGCAGAACTGGTTTCCACTACTCCCGCTTCTGCCATCACAGGCTCTGTGAATTCGGGCAAGTCACTTTATGTCTTAGAGCCTCAGTTTTCTCATCAGCAAATCAGGGTAGCATTTTTGTCATAGGTTGTTGTGAGAATGTAATGAGGTCATGCAAGTAATGTGCTTTACCACAATACCTGGTACTTAGTAAACATTTTAAAATACATTATTAGCTAAGAAAGAAAAGAAATAGAGAAGAGGAGAGGAGAGAGAAAGACAGAGAGAGAGAGATCAAAAGTAGATATCCAGGTTCTAGTAGAGTACGAATCTTCCACAGGCTTTGGGTGAATGCTGTAGTACGTAGGAGAATGTGGAGTCAGTTTATTCTAGCATTTAGAAAGAAAAGGGATTGGGAGATGGGGGACAGTGATGACAGAAATACAGAACTTTAAGAAATGGCTTAAGACCCAGTCTTGAAAGAGCTGCCACTCCTTGACAGTAGCCATTTTACCCTTGACTGTCAGCTTTGACAAGCTGGAAGCGGCCAGTCTTTGCAGCCAGGCAGACAGTGTTGCTATCATATTATCATGCTATAAATTAGCATTTCAACATGAAACCGGTATTGAAATGCAACTCAAATCAATTCTGCGACTCCCTCTTCAGCCTTGCCTTGCAGTGACTGCCCTCTGATTCTTATTGAGCGACCAATGAACCCGACTGGCCTACACTCCATTTTTGTTGTCAGCAGGAGAAAAAAATAGGGAGGATTCTGTTGATGCCCAAATAATAACTCAAAACAACGGTATTGCTTTGTGCCAGTGCCTGGTTTTTTGTTGTTGCCGCTGTTGTTTTATTCTTGGTCATTATTATTGGCTTCTATAGCAGACTCAAACGGTGTTTGAAATCTCACCCCCTTTTATTTCTCCTCTGCTTTGAAGGGAACCGCTATGCACAGCCCACCAGTGGGAGACCCCCTCCTTCCCCTATCATTTTATGCTACATTACAACAGAAGTTGCATGACTCCAAAGGATGTTTTGACTTTAAAGTTCTTGTGATCTATTTGTGCAATACACATGTTAAATTAGAAATTCATTTGTCACTCCCAGATAATAATGTTCAGAATGGCGCTTCCTGCATGAATCATTATCTTCGGCCCGGAGTTGTTCTAATTATGAATATGCATGAACCCATAGAGGGGGGAAGAGAGATTTGCACAACCTGTTTTGTGGAGAAGCTTCAGATGGTTCGGCTTAATGTTCTGAGTTTGGGCTTCCAGAGCCAAGCCCAGCGTCTGCCTCACCACCCACAGCGCCTCCAGTCTTCCCAGAACACCTGCTTTCTGTTGACAGCAAGTGCCTTATGACAGCAGGGAGCCCACTCAGTCAGAGACAAGCCACTGCTTGTCCATTCATGAGATGTAAGGTAGACTCCGGGATGTAGGAGAGGGTCAGGAGGCAGTGGAAATGTAAGTGGCCTCACAGTGTCCTTCAGAAATTCCAGCTGGAGAACTGAGAAACCATGTGGAGATGCCTGCTGGCTCTGCCTTCAGGAAGCAAGAATTAGAATAAGTAGTCTAAAGAGTGATTAATTTCAAAGAGACAAATGTGTAAGTTGGCTGTGGTTATGGTGAGAGAAGAAGGCTATCCCCCTATGAGTGGGTGAATGTCAAAGGATAGGTGGGAATGTGTCGCTGTAACCAGAGGTTCCTTGGAGTTCCATGACAGCTTGGCCACACCTGGATGATGTCATGGCCGTAGGTCCCTTTTACCAAATGTAGGGTCCAGTCTCTAAGGCAGAATTTGTTTCCTGCTATAAAGAATGATTCTTCAGAATATCTCATTCTCTTTGGATGGGTTTCATATTAGATCAAGGGATCTAGATGCTAACGCTCTCCTGTAGCCCTCTGCCACAAGATCATATTTGTTTATCAGGTACTCTGATCCAGGCACAGTGCCAGATATAATTACTCAAAGATGATGATGTTCTTACAATATATGAATGCCTCCCCTCCCCAATCAGAGAATCTATTGCTTTGGGAAGGATTAGGATAGTTACAGCAGAAACACAGAGAGAATGGAGCAATGTCCACCTTTTGATTTCCAAAATAGTCTGTCAGTGTCATCATGAGACAATAGTCCACGCTTTCTTGAGAGAGAAAGGTATACCTCTAAATTCTAAAGCAACCCTTAGAGTTCTGAGCATAGCAACTTCTACAAGGTGTATGTAGGATAGAGATGATATAGAAGAAGGAGATAGGTCCTACCTGTTACAAAGAAGATAAGTAGTTCCAACCCTGGGTAAGGGGTGGGAGTCCAAAGGGAGAAAACAACAGGAGAAAGAAATTTTGAGGCTGGGTACAGTGGCTGTCGCTTGTAATCCCAGGACTTTCGGGGCTGAGGCGGGCAGATCACCTGAGGTCAGGAGTTCAAGAACAGCCTAGCCAACATGGCGAAACCCCGTCTCTACTGAAAATACAAAAAAATTAGCTGGGTGTGGTGGCACGTGCCAGTAGTCCCAGCTACTCAGGAGGCTGAGGCACAAGAATTGCTTGAACCTAGGAGGCGGAGGTTGCAGTGAGCCAAGATCACGCCATTGCACTCCAGCCTGGGTGACAGAGTAAGACTCCAATTAAAAAAAAAACAAAAACGACATTTTGAGAAAGCAAGATGAAGATACTGCCAGGTCCCTCAAACTGAAGTTGGAAACCCCAAATGGTATGACAGGAAGCTGGAATCCAAAAAGAAACTCCTTGCAACATTCCCCAAGCTGGTATGGAATGGCACTGGTCAGACAGCCATGGCTGAGGGACCTCACTGAGTCCCACCTGCTACAGCCTGGTACAGAAAGCCAGGGATGTCACATACAGTCACACAGGATATGTCCTGTACAACCCTGGACTCCACCACAAAGACCAAAGGCCAGCAAATTTTTCTGCAAAGGGCCAGATAGTAAACATTTTAGCCATGCAGGCTATATAACCTTTGTCACCACGATCCACTCTGCCACTGTACTGCAAAAGCAGTCATAGACAATATGTAACTGAGTGGGTGTAGTTCTGTTCCAATAAAACTTTATTTACAAAATCATGAGACAAGCAACATTTGGGCCAATGTTTGCCAACCCCAGACATACATTAGGATGTTACGGTGTCTCCCCAACATAGCCATCCTGCAGAAACACCTAACAAGATTCCCTGCCTCCTTGCTTTTAGAGGGGCTCAGAATTTCTGAGAGAACTGATAGAGCAGAAGAGGCCTGGCTTAGGGTGAGGAGATCACAGAGTGAGGCAACCTTAGGACCAGAGCCAATGGCAGAGATCTATAATGTCAGTAGGGGCTGTCAGTAACATGCTCAAAAAATATCAGGAAGGAGCAGTTTCTCTGCAGTGGACACCAGTGCAGGACACTCAGGGTCCAGTTGACACTCAGAATTCTGCAGCAGAGGCCAGAAAGGACGATGTCCAGCACACGGACAGAAACAAACTGTTTTACGAGCTCAGATGTCACCTTCAAGACACAAAGGAGAAAGAGACCTAGAGAAGGGAAATAATCCTGGGAAAGAATTCATTTGATTCTTTGCCAAGACTGAATTTACGATGGAAAAAATTATGTAAAACCAGTTTCTCTTGTATGTCTGTCCCAGGCATCAGCAGGAATGGAAACTTAGGGCAAGACAAGATCCGTGATGGAAAATTAAAGAAGTCACACAGACCCCTGGTTCATCTGACGTCTAGGGAGGATATTCCAAATCTCCTACATGTCGGGGCTAGTCTAGGGCTTCAAGGGATCCCAGTGCAGTGCATTCCTGCCAGGAAAGGCTGGAATTCTGGCCTGTTTGTGCAAGGCCAATGCTTTTTTATAAAAAGTTTTTATTGTGGTAAAAATATCCCACAAGCTGTACCACATCCTACAAGCTGTAGGATAGAGATGATATAGAAGGAGGATATAGGTCCTCTCTTTTTCCTGTGGGAGGCCACAGGGGAAAACCAGAAGGGAGAGGAAAAAAAACATATAAAATATAGTTTACCAGCATAACCATTGAAGTGTATGGTTTAGTAGTATTAAATACCTTAATAGGCTGGGCGTGGTGACTCAGGCCTGTAATCCCAGAACTTTGGGAGGCCAAGGCTTGAGCCCAGGAGTTCAAGACCAGCCTGGTCAACATGGCGAAACCCCATCACTACTAAAAATACAACAATTATCCAGGCATGGTGGTGCATGCCTGTAATCCCAGCTACAAGGAAGGGGCGGTGAGGTGGGAGGATCGCTGGAGCCTGAGAGGTTGAGGCTGCAGTGAGCCGAGATTGCACCACTGACTCCAGCCTGGGAGACAGAGCAAGGCCCTGTCTCAAAAAAAAAAAAAAAAAAAAAAAAAAAAAGCATTAATAATACGCAGCCATCATCCCATCCATCTCACTAACTCTTTTCATCATGTAAAACTAAGAAAAACTCTACACCTGTTAAAAAGTAACTCCCCATTTCCACTTCCCTAAACCCCTGGAAACCACCATTCAGATTTCTGTCTGTATGCATGTGACTATTCATACAGCATTTGTTCTCTGGTGACTGGCCTATTTCCCTTAGCATAATGTCCTCAGGGTTTATTCATGTTGTAGCATGTGTGAGAAGTTCCTTCCTGGCTGGGCATGGTGGCTCATGCCTGTAATCCCAGCACTTTGGGAGGTTGAGCCAAGAGGACTGCTTCAACCCAGGAGTTCAAGACCAGCCTGAGCAACATAGTGACACCCCATCTCTACAAACAAACAAATTTTTTTTTAAAAAAGTTACCCAGGCATGCACCTGTAGTCACAGCTACTTGGGAGCCTGAGGTGGGAGGATCCATTGACCTTGGGAGCTCAAAGCTGCAGAAAGCTATGATCGTACCACTACACTCCAGCTTAGGTGACACAGTGAGACTCTGTCTTCAAAAAATAAGAAAAGAAAAGAAAAGAAAAAGAAGGTCCTTCTCTTTAAAGGCAGACTAATATTCCCTTGTATGTGTGTACTACATTTTGCTTATCCATTCATCCATCCAGGGACACTTGGATTGCTTGCGAGCTTTAGCTATTTTAAACAAGGCTGCTGCTTTTCACAGCAACATGCATCACTACACTGGGGAAGGCTATAGTTGTCATGTTTGGCATCATGACGGTCTTTACTACATGTACTGGCCTGGAATGTTCTATTTTGTATTTTTCCATGGCAAGCCCTGGAGTGGCACTTGATCTAACTGGAGAGAGAAATGAAGAGAGATTATTAGAGTCCAAGATGGGAAGAAGGCCATCAGAAATACTATAAAATTATAAAATGTCCTGCGGGTTCAAAGGGAGCACATAGAAGGAAAAACTCCATTTGCCAGGTGAAAATTTGGTTTCAAGACAGAAGGAGCATTCTTGCCTGGTTTGTTGTTGTTGTTGTTGTTGTTGTTTTCAGATGAAGTTTCATCCTTGTTGCCCAGGCTGGATTGCAATAGCACAGTCTTGGCTCACTGCAACCTCCGCCTCCCTGGTTCAAGCAATTTTCCTGCCTCAGCCTCCCGAATAACTGGGATTATAGGCATGTGCCACCATACCCAGCTAATTTTGTATTTTTAGTAGAGATGGGGTTTCATTATGTTAGTCAGGCTGGTCTTGAACTCCTGACCTCAAGTGATCTGCCCGCCTCGGCCTCCCAAAGTGCTGGGATTACAGGCGTGAGCCACCGTGCCCGTCTCACGTTTGTTTGTTAGAAATGCAGAATCTCACATCTAACCCTAGATGTGCTGAATCGGAACCTTCATCTTAATCAGTTCCCCAGGTGATATGGCAAAACAAAAACGAGACTGGAAATCTACCATGAGGTAAAGAGCCTGGTGCTCTTGGGCCCCTAAAAAGCTTCCATACCCCAGACCAAAGCAGCTGAAAGGCCACTGAGCCCTGGCTATCAGGGCTGCCAGAGCCCAAGCTTATCACAACGTTTTCAGGACATAATCAAACTAAGAGTCCCCTGAGGCACCAATGCACAAACTATGGAAATCAGATTTTCCTCTAAATCAAACCTTACAAAGTGTTTAAAATAGACTTAGAAATGCCAGAGAATCCCAGCTGCTAAGAAAAATGATAAAATACCAAGCCAAAGAGGAAGCTGTCAAAGAAAGAATGAGATCTAAAATAGACACATTCAAGACCAAGAGACAGAAAGAGATTGAGGGATAGGGAACAGAAGAGACAGCCAAGGCAGGCGGATCGCTTGAGCTCAGGAGTTTGAGACCAGCCTGGGCAACATGGTGAAACCCTGTTCCTACAAAAACAGAAAAAAATGAGCCAGGTGTGGTGGTGCACACCTGTGGTCCCAGCTACTCAGGAGGCTGAGATAGGAAGACTGCTTGAGCCCGAGAGGCAGAGGTTGCAGTGAGCGGAGATTGTGCCACTGCACTCTAGCATGGGCAACAGAGCCAGAGCCTGTCTCCAAAAAAAAAAAAAAAAAAAAAAAAAAAAAGTATCATTCTCCATTTCCATGCCAATGCTCCAAGACATCACCAATCAATCAGAGCATTCTTTCCTACTAATCCCAAATGTGACCTCAGAATCTTTTTAAACACCGGTACAACATAGACTGGGTTTTAACACCAATGTAGCAGACTCTGCCACTCAGAGTTGGCTTACTGATTTCCATCACGCAGACCCCAAAACAAACTAGTAAAACTGATTCTCTTGGGTAAAAGCAATATTTTTACACACTATATGAATTCATGAACAGGTCCCTAGGGGAGTGACACCAGCAATATGGCAGAATAGAACTTTCTGGCTCTCATCCCCTCACAGAAACATCAGTTTAAACAACAATCTATGCATAAAAATACCTTCACAAGAACTAAGGGATTCAAGTGAGAGATTACAGCACCTAGGTGTAGCTTAGAAATAAGAAAAAAATGCACTGAAGAAGGTAATAAGGACAGTTTCACATTACCACACCACCCCTTCCCAACCCCAGGGAGCAGAGCACAGAGACGTGTGCTCCCTGTGGGGGAAGGAGAGTGAAGTGAACATGTGAATTCACCACAGACCGAAGCATCAGGCCTGTGCCAGTGAAACCTGCCACCAAGTCAGCCCCATGGCCTTGAGCCCCAGGCCAGTACTCACAGATCAAGCCTCCAGGCCCACCCCAGTACCAGGTCAGCCCCTATAATCCCAAGGATCTAGGCCTACCCTGGCAGACTCAGGCTCCAGGCTTGCCACAGCCTGGGGACCAATCCCTAGTACCAGAGAATCCCCTATAGTTCCAAGCTCTAGGATGACTCCCACAGGCCCGGGACTCAGGCCTGCCTCTGTAGACTCAGCCTCCAGGCCTACCTCAGCACAATGTTGGTTACCACAGTCCAAGCACCAGGCCAGCACCTGTAGGCCCAGCCTCCAGGCTGACCACTCCAAATCTAGGCTCTTGGCCCACCTGGCACTAGGCTAGCCCCTTATAAATCTAACCTCTATGACTGTTCTTAATGGTCCAGGACCCAGGCTCACCACTGTGGGCTCAGCCTCCAGGTCCATCCCAGGTTCCAGGCTTGTCTCCAGAGCCCCAGGCTCCAACAGACTCAAGGTTCAGACCCACTCCAATAGACAACAGTGCTCCCAGCCCACCTGAGGATTCCAGCAGCAGGCAACCCACGAACCCTGCCAGATGGCCTGCCCAGAGTCTCTAAACAGGCTAACTAGTAAAGTGCTTTCTCTGCCAAAGCCTGTCTTTAAACACTGAAAGTGGTGTCTACTTCTTCAAATGTGCAGCTACTAATGCAAGACCACAGGATTATGTGTAATCAGGGAAACATACCATCACCAGAGAAACAAAATAAAGGACTAGTAGTTAACCCTAAAGAAATGAAGATCTCCAAATTGCCTAACAATAAAAAATAATCATCTTAAAGAAGCTTAGTGAGCTACAGAAGAACACAATAGACAACTACATCAAATCGTGAAAATAATTCATGAACAAAGTGAGAAGTTCAGTAAAGAGATACAAACCGATGAAAAGAACCAAACAAAAATTTTTGAGTAAGAACACAATGATTGAACTGAAAAATTTCAGAGAGCTTCAACATCCACTTGGT
This sequence comes from Macaca thibetana thibetana, assembly GCF_024542745.1. NCBI lineage: Eukaryota > Metazoa > Chordata > Mammalia > Primates > Cercopithecidae > Macaca > Macaca thibetana. The sequence continues at coordinate 58,567,411 of NC_065597.1, read as the reverse complement.
TAAGCAGAAGAATAATTAGCTCAAAGACAGGTCCTTTGGAATTACCCAGCTAAGGGGACAAAAAGAATGAAAATGAGGGAAAATGAGGGAAAATGAGGAAGAAAACCTACAGGACTACAGACACCATTAAGTGAACCAATATATGCATAATGAGAGTTTCAGAAGGAGCAAAAAACAAAAAAATGGCAAAGAGCTAATTTAAATAAATAATGACAGAAAACTTCCTATATTTGGATGAAGAGGAAGATGAACATCCAGATCCATGAAGCCCAAAGAACTCCAAGTAGGTTCACTATAAAGATATGTTCATTGAGACACATTATAATCAAATTCTCAAAAGTCAAAGTCAAAGACAAAGAGACAATTTGTAAGCAGCAAGAGAAAAGCAACTGATCACATACAAGGGCACCTCCCTAAAACTTTGAGGATACTCTTCAGCAGAAACCTTGCAGACAAGGAGAGAATGAGATGGTATTACCCAAAGTGCTGAAAGAAAAAAAAGAACTATCGACCAAGAATATATACCCAGCAAAGTCATCGTTCCGAAATGAAGGCAAGATAAAGACTTTCCAAGACAAACAAAAGCTGTGAGGACTCAGCACCACTAGATCTGCCTTACCAAAAAACCCTAAAAGAAATTCTTCAAGTTGAAAGAAAAGGATGTTAACAATATGAAAACATATGCAAGTATAAAATTCACTGTAAAGCTAAGAATATAGTCAAATTTAGAATACTCTAAAACTGTAACGTGGTCCATAAATAATTTCTGACTCTGCTATAAAAGTTAAAAGACACAAGTATTAAAAATATAGGTACAAGTTTGTTAATGGATACATGATACATAAAAGATGTAAATTGTGACATCAATGACACAAATGTGGGGGGAAGAGAAGTTAAACTGTAGATATTTATGTATCTATTTGAAATTAAGTTGTTATCAGCTTCAAATAGACTATTATAACTACAGGATGTTTATGTAAGCCTCATAGCAACCACAAAGAAAAAATATGTAGTGAATACACAAAAGATAAAGAGAAAATAATCAAAGCATACCCCTACAAAAAAAAAAACAAAAAACAAACAACAAAAACAAAAACAAAACAGAAAGATAGCAAGAGGGGAAGGATGAGACAAAAGAAATACAAAATAGAGAACAATTAACAACATAGTTGTAGTAAGTCCTTACCTGTGAATTATTACTTTAAATGTAAATGGGTTAAATTCTCTAATCAACTGACAGAGTGACTGAATGAAGTAAAAAGCTGAAACTCATCTACACGCTGCCTACTAGAGATTTGCTTTACTTTTAAGTACACATATAAGCTGAAAATTATGGGCTGGAAAGAGATATTCTATATGCTATAACAAATAAAATAGTAATCAAAAAAGCAGAGATATGTACATCAGGAAAAAAAATAGATGTTTAAGTCCAAAACTGTGATAGAGATAAAGAAGGTCATTAAATAATGATAAAAGGGTCAATTCACTTAAGAAGATATAACAATTTTAAATATATATGTGCCCAACAATGGAACACCTAAATATATAATGCAAACATTAACACAACTAAAGGGAGAAGCAGACAGCAATACAAAAGTAATAGAACAGGGGGCCCTACATTCCCCACGGACATGTGAGCAGGCAGGGGGATCTGCCCAGGTAATAGGCAGAGTCAGGGCCTCAGCCACCAGAGAGCCCAGAAATGTAGTTCTGGCAGAGTGCAGCCACAGGCACGCATACCCCATCTCCCTCCAAGAGGTTCTAGCCGCAGTTGACCACCAGGCCAGAAGAGAGCAGGGTCAGCCTTCCCACAGGACTGGGGCACATGTGATCTATAAGACTTTCTGCCCACTAGCCTTTCCCAGGACTTCTACCTGCCTGCCCCACAGGACCATGGGCACAGCACAGACTGCACTGCACAGCCTCCACTGCCCGGCCTGAGTGTTTTGCTCCACCTGAATACTTTCCCATCAACCTGGGAGCACTTCGAATCCACCACCACAGTTGGGCCATCCTGATGTCTCAGCCATGGTACACAGCTTGTGAGTGTTGAGCCAAGATCTACGGCCAGAACTTGAGTGGGAGAGGAGCCCCCACACTCAGAGCACTGAGAATGGCAAAACTTCCAAGTTCATGGGCTGGCAAAGGAGTGAGGCATACCTCCCTCTACAGGGCCAGTCCAGAAAGAATGTGGCCTGTTTCCCTGCCACAGCCTCTGCCCAAGGGAGCCCTGTGGCCCTGAATACCTAACAAAATAAATGTGGGTGTGGTGCCAGTGATCAGAGGTGAATCCTCAAAGGCCCAGGAGTGGATCTGGTGAGGAGGTCATCTCTCCCCATCTCCCTTCTCCTTGGCAGAGCATGCCTGCCAACATAAGGAAATGTAAAAGAGCCACATGGCTAAGACCCTACCTGCTGGCCACTACTTTTAAGCACCATCTACTGGATCATGGCTCAAACTACATCGCCAAAAATTATCTGGCTAATACCCCTGTGAAACCAAGCACAGGCATTCACCCACAAATAAAGATCCTGTACAGAGTCTTGGCCCTCTAAAAGCATCCAGAAATGAATCCAACTGAAAATACTCAACTTACAGCACAGTTGAAGGAACACCAGCCCTCTCAGATCAGTGCAAGAACTCTACCAATTCAAAAAGCCAGAGTGTCCCCTTACTTCCAAATGAGCCCCCTAGCTCCTCAGCAATGCTTCTTAACAACTATTAAATGATTGAATGACAGACATATAATTCAGAATCTAGATGGCAAGGAAGCTCATCAAGATTCAGAAGCAAGTTGAAACTCAATCCAAAGAATCCAGTAAAATAATTCAAGAGCTGAAAGATAAAATAGCCATTTTAAGAAAGAACCAAACTGAACTTCTGGAATTGAAAAGCTGACTACAAGATTTTCATAATTTAGCTGGAGGCATTAATAGTAGAATAGACCAAGCTGAGGAAAGAAACTCAGAGATCAAACACTGGTTTTTCAAATTAATTCAGACAAAAATAAAGAAAAAGGAATTTTTAAAAAATAAACAAAACCTCCAAGAAATATGGGATTAGGTAAACAGACCAAACTTACAACTCATTGGCATTTCTGAGGAGAGTAAGCAACTTGAAAAATGTATTCAAAACTATAGTCCACAAAAAATATCTCTAGTCTCACTAGAGAGATTGATGTTCAAATTCAAGGAATACAGAGAACCCTGGCTAGATACTACACAAGATGCCCTTCCCCATGACACACAGTCATCAGAGTCACCAAGATCAATGCAAAAAGAAAAAAAAAGAAAAATCTTAAAGACAGCTAGAAAAAGATCAGGTCATGTACAAAGGGAGCCCCATCAGGCTAGCAATAGACAAACCTCTGAGCAGAAAACTTATAAGCCAGAAAAAACTGGGAGCCTATTTTCAACATCCTTAAAGGAAAGAAATTCCAACCAAAAATTTCGTGCCCTGCCAAACTGAGTTTCATAATCAAAGGAGACATGAAATCTTTCTCACACAAACAAATGCTGAGGGAATTGGTTACAACTAGACAAGCATTGTAAGAGGTCCTTAAAAGAGTGCAAAATATGGAATCCAAATAATGGCACCTGCTCCTACAAAAACACTATTGCTTTAGTAGATACTTTATAGTATCTATGGGATACGCACATATCCCAACTACACAAACAAGTCCACATAACAACCAGCTGACAACACAGTGACAGGATCAAAGTCTCATGTATCAATAATGGCCCTGAATGCAAATGTACTTAATGCCCCACTTAAGACAAAGTGGCAAGCTGCATGAAAAGACAAGAGCCAACTCTCTGCTGTGTTCAGGAGACCCATTTCACATAAAGGGACATGAACAGGCTTAAAGTAAAGGGACCCCCAAAAAAAAAAAATATCTACCATGCAAGTTGAAAATAAAAAGAGCGGGAGTTTCTATTCTTACATCAGATAAAACAGACTTTAAACAAACAACTATTACGAAGGACAAAGAGACAAAATCAACGTACAAATATCAGTAGCATCTGCACACCAATAATATTCAAGCTGAGAGTCAAATCAAAAACATAATCCCACTTATCATAGCTACACACAAAAATGGAAATCCTAGGAATACAGCTAACCAAGTGAAAGATCTCTACAAGAACTACAAAACACTGTTGAAAGAAACCAGAAATGACACAAAAAAAATGGAAAACCAATCTGTGCTCATGGATTGGAAGACTCAATATCGTTAAAATGGCCATATTGCCCAAAGCAGTTTACAGATTCAATGCTATTTATACGAAACTACTGATGTTCTTTTCACGGAATTAGAAAAAAAATTCCAAAATTCATATGGTACCAAAAAAGAGCCTGAATAGCCCGAATGATTCAAAGCAAAAAGAACAAAGCCAGAGGTATCACACTTCAAACTATTCCACAAGGCCACAGTAACCAAAACAGCATGGTACTGATGAAAAAAAAACAGGCACATAAACCAGTGGAACAGAATAGAGAACCCGGAAATAAAGCCACACACCTAAAACCATCTAATCTTTGACAAAGTCAACAAAAACAAGCAACAGGGCAAGGACTTCCTACTATTCAATAAATGATACTGGGATAACTGGTTAGCCGTATGCGAATGAATGAAACTGGAACCCTACTTTTTACCGTATACAACAATTAACTCAAGATGGATTAAAGATTTAAAGGTAAGACCTCAAATTATAAAAATTCTAAAAGAAAACCTAGGGAATACCCTTCTCAATATCAGTCTTCACAAAGAATTTTTGGCTAAGTCCCTGAAAGCAATTCCAACAAAAAAACCAAAGGTGGCAAGTGGGGCCTGATTAACCTAAAACGTTTCTGCCCAGCAAAAGAAACTATCACCAAAGTAAATAGACAACCTACAGCATTGGATAAAATACTAGCAAACTATGCATCTGACAAAAGTCTAATATCCAGAATCTAAAAGGACCTTAAATCAATAAGCAAAAACCAAATAACCTCATTAATAAATAGGCAAAGGACATGAACACTTTTCAAAAGAAGACAGAAGACTTACAAGTGTCCCATAAACATATGAAAAAATGCTCACCATTGCTAATCATCAGAGAAATGCAAATCAATACCATCTCACATGAGTCAGAATGGCTACTATTAAAAAATCAAATAACACATGCTGGTGAGACTGTGGAGAAAAAGAAATGCTTATACACTGGTGATGAGAATATAAATTGGTTCAGCTACTATGGAAAGCAGTTTGGAGGTTTCTCAAAGAATTTAAAAACAGAGCTATCATCTGACTTAACAATGCCATTACTGGGTATATACTCAAAAAAAAATAAATCTTCCCACCAAAAAGACACATATACTCATTTCTTCATCACAGTGCTATTCACAATAGCAATGGCATGGAATCAATCTAGGTGCCCATCAATGGTGCATTGGATGAAAAAATGTGGTACATATACACCATGGAACACTACACAGCCACAAACAAGGATGAAATCATGCTCTTTGTAGCAGCGTGGATGCTTCTGGAGACCATAATCCTAACAATTAACACAGGAACAGAAAGCCAAATACCACACAGTAGGAGCTAAACATTAGGTAACTATGGACATACAGATGAGAACAATAGACACTGTTGACTACTAAAGTTGGGAGGAAGAAAGGGATTGTGAGTTGAAAAACTACCTATTGTGTAGTAAGCTAGTTATCCGGGTGATAGGATCTGTCCCCTAAACCTCAGCATCATGCAATATATCTATGTAACAAACCAAACTAAAAAAACAAAAGTAGTAGGAGACTTACCTCACCTTCAACAGTAGATTATTCACACAGAAAAATCAATAAGGAAATAACAGACTTAAACACTATAAACCAAATGGACCTAACAGGCATATACAGAGCCTACCATCAAACAGCAACAGAATAAAAATTCTTAAGTGAACACCAAACATTCCCCGGAATAGGAGGATTATGCCACAAAACAAATCTTAATAAATTTGAGAAGACTGAAATCATATCAAGCATCTTTTCTAATTACAGTGGTATAAAATTAGAAATCTGTAACCAGAGGAAAATAGGGAAATTCACAAATACTGACAAATTAAAACAACATGCTCCTAAACAACCAATGAGTCAAAGAAGAAATCAAAAGGGAAATCAAATTATAACTTCAGACAAATGAAATAGAAGTACAACATACCATAACTTACGGAATGCAGCAAAAACAGTTCTAAAAGTTTAGAGTGCTAAACACCTACATTAAGGGAAAAAAATCTCAAGTAAACAACCTGACAAACAACCTTTATACACCAAGGAACTAGAAAAGAAGAAAAACTAAGCCCAAAGTCAGCGGAAAGAGGGTAGAAAACAATAAAAAATATCAATGAAACTAAGAGTTGTTTTGTTTTTAAAAAAGATAAAACTAAATTGACAAATTAAGAAAAAAAGAACTCAAATTATAAATGAAAGAGATGTTACAGATGATATAGAAATATAAAGGATCATAGAGATACTATGAATGATTGGATAACCTAGAAGAAATGAATACATTTCTAGACGCATATAACCCACCAAGACTGAATTATGAAGAAACAGAAAATATGAAAAATAATCAGTAAGGAGATTAAATAAATAATCAAAAAGCTCCCAACAAAGAAAAACACAAGACATTCACTGGTGAATTCTACCAAATATTTAAAACATAATTAACAACGCATTTTCTCTTTTTTTTTTTTAAATTAAAGAACAGGAAACAGTTCCAAACTCATTTTACAAGACCAACATTACCAGGATACCGAAGCCAGAAAAGTACACTACAAGAATGGAAGAGTATAGATCAACATGCTTTAGGAACACAGATAAGAAAATCCTCAACAAAATGCTAGCAAACTGAATTCAACAGCACATGAAAAGGATTATACACCATGATCAATTAGGATTTACCTCAGGATGCAAGGATAGTTTAATATATGCAAATCAGTAAGTATTCTACACCACATTAGCAGAATAAAGTATTAAAATCATATAATCATCTCCACAGACGCAGAAAAGGCATTTGAAAATATTCAACATTATTTCCTAATTACAAACTCTCAACGAATTAAGTATAGAAAGAATGTACCTCAGCATAATAACGCCCCACAGATAACATTATACTCAATGGTGAACAGCTGAAAGCTTTTCCTCTGAGACCAGGAATAAGACAAGAATATCCCCTCTTTTTTCTTTTCTTTTTCTTTTTCTTTTTTTTTTTTTTTGAGATTGAGTCTTGCTCTGTCACCCAGGCTGGAGTGCAGTGGCGCCATCTCGGCTCACTGCAAGAATGTCCACTCTTGACACTTCTATTCAATATAGTACTGGAAGTCCTACCCCAACCAATTAGGCAGAAGAAAGAAGTACAAGGCACCCAAATTGGAAAAGAAGAAGTAAAATTATCTTTGTTTGCCGATAACAATCTTATAAAGTCCTAAAACTCCACCAAAAAATTGTCAGAACTAATTAATGAAGTAATGTTGCAGGATACAAAATCAACATACAAAATCAATAGTGTTTTATCTACTAATAAATAATCCAAAAACTTTTTTAAAATTCCATTTACAATTGCTACAAAAAAATGAAACACTTAGAAATAAGTTTTAGCCGGGCGCGGTGGCTCAAGCCTGTAATCCCAGCACTTTGGGAGGCCGAGACGGGCGGATCACGAGGTCAGGAGATCGAGACCATCCTGGCTAACACAGTGAAACCCCGTCTCTACTAAAAATACAAAAACTTAGCCGGGCGAGGTGGCAGGCACCTGTAGTCCCAGCTACTCGGGAGGCTGAGGCAGGAGAATGGCGTGAACCCGGGAGGCGGAGCTTGCAGTGAGCTGAGATCCGGCCACTGCACTCCAGCCTGGGTGACAGAGCGAGACTCCGTCTCAAAAAAAAAAAAAAAGAAAATAAGTTTTGCCAAGGAGGTAAAATATTTGTGCACTAAAAACTGTATAAGTGTGATTAAAGAAATTGAAGACGACACAAATAAATGAAAAGATAGTCTGTTTATGTATTGGGAGAATTAATATTGTGAAAATGTTCATACTACCCAAAGTTATCTATAGACTAAATGCCATCCCTATGAAAATGTCATTGGCATTTGTCACAGAAATAGAAAAAAAAAAAAAATCCTAAAATTTGGTATTGAATCATCAAAGACTCCAAATAGCCACCACAAACTTGAGCAGCCACCACAATCTTGAGCAAGAAGAACAAAGTTGAAAGCATCACACAACCTGATTTCAAACCATACTACAAAGCTATCTTAATCAAAACGGCATGGTACTGGCAAAAAATAGACATATAGACCAATGGAACAGCATAAAGAGCCCATAAAAACCCACGTGTTTATGGTCAATTTGTCTGCAACCAAGGTGCCAACAACACACAAGGGAAAGGTCAGTCTCTTCAATAGACAGTGTTGAAAAAAATTAGATATCCACATGCAGAAGAATGAAATTGGATTCTTATACCACATTTTAGTTGATGCAAAAATCAACTAAAATGAATTAAAGATTGAAACATAACACCTGAAACTATAAACCATGGGAAGAAAACATAGGAAAACAGCCTCTTGACATTGGTCCAGTCAATGATATTTTGGATATGACTCCAAAAGCAACAAACTAAAAATTTTTTTAATCAAACTAAAAAGCTTATGCACAGCAAATAAAATGATCAACAGAATGAAGAGACAATCTATATAAAGGGTCAAAATATTTGCAAACCATACATCTGATGAGAGGGTAATATGCAAGATGTGTAAGGAACTCAATCAATAGCAATAAAACAACCCGATTTAAAAATGGGCAAAAGACTTGAAAAGATGTTTCTCAAAAAATGACATATAAGTGGCTGATGAGTATATGAAAAAATGCTCAACATCACCAATCATCAGGAAAATGCAAATCAAAACCACAATGAAATAGATGACCCTATATTTGTTAGAATGGCTATTATCAAACAGACAAAAGATATCAAGTGTTGACAAGAATGTGGAGAAAAGGAACCCTTGTATACTGTTGATGGGAATGTAAATTAGTACAGCCATTATGGAGGTTCCTCCAAAAATTAAAAATAGAACCATATGATACTGCAATCCCACTTCTAGTCGGCATATGTCCAAAGGAAATGAAATTGAAGAGATATCTATATTCCCATGTTCACTGCAGCATTATTCACAATAGTCAAGACACGGAATGAACTGAACTGTCTATCAATGGGTGAATACCACATTTTCTTTATCCATTCACCCATGGATAGACATGTATAAACGTGTATGTGTGTATACACACACACACACAATGGAATACTTTTTAGACTTAAAAAAATAAAACGAAATTCTGTCATTTGCAACAACATAAATGGGCCTGGATAGTATAGTAAGTGAAATAAGTCAGGCACAGAAAGACAGACACTGCATTGTCTCACTCATATGTGAAATCTAAAAACGTCAAACTCAGAAGCAAAGAGTAGAAGCAAAGCAATGGTGGTTGCCAGGGGCTTGGGGTGGGGTGGAGGTGGGAGAATGGGGAAATGTTGGTCAAAGGATACAAAATTTCAGTTAAACAGAATGAATACATTCTGGAGACCTAATGTAGAGAATGACGACTGTAGTTAATAATGTATTGTATACTTGAAAGTTCTAAAAGAACAAATCTTAAATGTTCTCACCACCAAAATATTAAGTATGTAAGGTGACTTTATATATATATACACAATATATACTATATATATACTGTTGTATATTTATATATAATTATATATACTATATAGTATATATAGTATATACTATATATAATTATATATTATATACTAATTATATCTTTACATACTAATATATTGTATATATACTATATATAGTATAAATATATACTATATATGTATATATGCTTATATATACTATATATAACTACATATATATAGTTTAACTTTTAAGTTCGGGGTAAATGTGCAGGTTACATAGGTAAATATGCGTCATGGGGGTTTGTTGTACAGATCATTTCATCACCCAGGTATTAAGCCTAGTATCCGTTAGTTCTTTTTCCTGATCCTCTTCCTCCTCCCACCCCCCACCTTCTGATAGGCCCCACTGTGTGTTGTTCCCCTATGTGTGTCCATGTATTCTCACCATTAAGCTCCCACTTATAAGTGAGAATTTGTGGTATATGGTTTTCTGTTCCTGCATTAGTTTGCTAAGGATAATTGCCTCCAGCTCCATCCATGTTCCTGCAATGGATATGATCTCATTGTTTTTATGGCTACATGGTATTCCATGGTGTATATGTACCATGTTTTCTTCATCCAGTCCTTATTGATGGGCATTTAGGTTGATTCCGTGTCTTTGCTATTGTAAATAGTGCTGCAACGCACATATGCGTGCATGTGTCTTTATGATAGAACGATTTCTATTCCTTTGGGTATGTACCTAATAACGGGATTGCTGGGTCAAATGGTATTTCCATTTTTAGGTCTTTGAGGAGATGGATGTATTAATTAGCTTGATTGTGGTAATCATTTCACAATGTATACATATATTAAAATATCACATTGTGAACCATAATGTATAGAATATTTTTATTTATATTTAAAGCTGGAAAAAAGTCAGGAACACATACACATATACATGTTTATAATATTATCAATAACATCAATTCGTATGCAAAATGCCTTTTATCTGCTCTCTCAGTTAATCCTCACACAACCCCAGGAGTTTGGTACTATCATCCTCATTTTGTGGGTAAGAAAACTAAGGTTCAGAGAGATTAAGTGACTGCCCAAGGTGAGTGAATAGAATGAAAATTTAAAGCCTTATTTGTCTGATGTCAAGATCAAAATTCTTAACAATTATGATATAAATAATGAATAAAAATCTTCAGTAGGAAAAACAATTAGTAAGTTTCATGGCCTCCTGTGTAAACTTTTTTTTTTTTTTTTTTTTTTTTGAGATGGAGTCTCACTGTGTCACTCAGGCTGGAGTACAGTGGCACCACCTCAGCTCACTGCAACCTCCGTCTCCCAGGTTCAAGTGATTCTCCTGCCTCAGCCTTCCAAAGAGCTGGGATTACAGGTGTGCGCCACCATGCCCAGCTAATTTTTCTATTTTCAGTAGAGACAGGGTTTTGCCATACTGGCCAGGCTGGTCTTGAACTCCTGACCTTAGGTGATCCACCTGCCTCAGCCTCCCAAAGTGCTGCAATTACAGGCATGAGCCATCACACCTGGCCTAGACTTCTTTTCAATGCTGTTATATACCATTGCTGTGGTTCATCCTTTCAGTGTATATCCTTTGAAACCAGATATAGGACTTCACCCATTGTATAACTTTGTCATCATAACAGTTATCAATTACTGAGAGCTTGCCGTGTGCCCAGTACTGTGCTAAATATATGTGGATTATGTAATTTAATCCTCAGTATAATCCTACAGAAAAGGCAAATTATCCACTTAACACACATGGAAACTGAGGTTTAGAGAGCATTCAAAATCTGCTTAAGCCTGCACAGCTGCTAAGAGCCCAGATTTGAATCCAGACCATTTGATTCCACATCCTGCATCCCTATTCTCCACATAGCACCTCCAGTCAGCCTCCAACGTAGCTCTCGCCCTCACATAGCCATCAACATGCAGCAGAAGAGACATAACACATTCCATAATACATATAAACCACAGTTTATTTTTACTTCCCGGTAAAATCGTTCCCAGCACTGACTGACTTAGCAAAATGTTGGTTTTTAAAAATCCCATCTTTTTGCTTTCGCTAAACTCATTGCCATTCTTTATCTATAATTTTCAAATGCCCATTTTCCACTTCTACCACGAAAGTCTATGTTGACAAGGAGAAGAGACCTCAATAGCTGCTAGGAGTCAGCCTTTTCTATCTGCTGTTCTCTCTCCACCTGCTAGGTGGTAGGAGCCAACACACCCTCATAATTTAAGCTCCATGGTTCCACATCATTTAGCTTCGATAAAACTACACTCTTCTCTATCACAGGAATAGAGTAGTTTTGTTCTTTCCAGAGGGTTTCATCTGGCCATGGGAACAAACTGAAGGCAGAAGTGGAGATCACGGCAACTCAGACATCACGACAAGGCCATACGTGGAATTTGCAGAGATGAGAAGACTGGGCTTCTTCTGGAGTACCTCGCTGCTTTGCACTAAATGCCATCATTTATGAAGTTACCAAATAAGGAAACTATGATGCCTCCTTTCCCCTAGGCTGCTGGGATGGTGGCCAAATTGCTCCCTAGGTTCTGCTGATCTTGGGCAAAGAGCCAATACAGCAGAGGGGTTACCAGCATAGACTCTGAAGCCGGACCACCTAGGTCCAAACCCAGCTTTGCTCTTTCCTAGCTGTGTGACCTTGGGGAGGTTGGCCAACCTCTCTGGGCTCCACATTCCTCATCTGTGACATAGGGATAAAGAATTGTTCTGTGTTAAGAAGTTGTAACCATTTCTGCCAGAATGAAAGCACCATGTGAGCACTTGTTAGAAATATGAGCCATATTAATGCACAGGTTGATGGAATATGTCATAAGTATAGATGCTGAGGGGTTGACAAGAGCTTCAAAAAGCGGTGGACTGCTCTCTACCATAACAGCTTAGGAACTTGTAGAGTCTAGGGGTACTTTAATCTCCTCCCTTAGGATATACCTCCTTTTTTCCCTTCCCATGTCCTCTTTCTTACCTTGAATAACAAAGATGAGTAATAAGAATATGTTGAGTCGCATCCATACACATGAACGTGACTGGTCACATCATGAACACATACAAAAATACATATTTATAATAATTATTATATAATATATAATTGTGTAATTATAGTAATATCAGCATCCATTTTTAATACTATATTATGTCCCGGGCACCGGGATAAGTCACTGCCTATATTCCTTCCTCCTCCAAGCAGGCAAGCTTCATATTAGTGTCTTCACTTGTTGGGGAAGTTTGAAGAAGTTAAGGAACATGCTCAGGGTCACAAGGGCAAATGGCAAAACTGGGATTTGAAACTTTGGACCCAAATCCCGAGCTCCCCTTTGCAGGCACTCTCTTAGTTTGGGTTTCCTTGAAAGCAAAGTCTGCAACGTGGGTGTGGAGGCAGGTAATATGTTTTGGAGGGGACTTTAAGAGCCAGGAGTGAAAAACAGAGGGGTGCAATCCTGCCAAGATCCTCTGTAATGCAGGTACATGCCACACAACATGTGCCTCAGATTCACCCCAGCAAGGGGCAGGACCTTGTAACATTTATCCACCAGCACCCACTGGTTGAGGGACAGGTGCCCTGGGAACATCCTCTCCTGCTCACAGCCAGGCTGCTCTGCACATGGACTAAGATTCCCTGCTCAAAGAAAGCCCAGGGACAGAAAAGCTGAGATATACACAGGCATATATATCAGAGGTATATTATGCTCAGGGACAAAAAAGCTGAGATATACACAAGGCATATATATCAGAGGTATATATACCTGTATATATCTCAGAGGTGAGACACCTGGAGCATGCTCGAACTTGTCCGCTTCTGAAATTAGATGAGCCAAAGGGATACACTCCAGGCACACACACACACAAGCCTATTAATGGTACCCTCTCATGGCCTCACTGAGTTCCAGGTACCTCCGTGTGGTAGTGTGTGCTGAGGGGATGAGGCACACATTCCTTTGGCTTCTAGCAATGACCAGTGAGGAAACTGGGAAAGACATGATCACCTTCACCTGTCCACTGAGGAAGTGGAGGTGTCTGGATGTGAACACACCCTTTTCCCAATTGTAACTATGGCAAGTTATTTTAATTATTTGTGTTTCCATTTTCTCGTCTATCCATTCTTCATATTTACTGAGCACCTCTCTGTGCCAGGCACTGTTGCAGGCGCGGCAGGATACAGTCTTGAACAAAACGGGGAGAAAAGTCCTGTCTTTCACTGAGCTTACTTTTCATCAGACGAAGACAGATGAAACACAGAAGATATAAAGAAAATGGGCTGGTGGACATGGTGGCTCATACCTGTAATCCCAGTGCTTTGGGAAGCCAAGGTGGGAGGATTGCTTGAGGCCAGGAATTTGAGACCAGCATGGGAAACATTGCTAGACCCCATCTCCACAAAAGCATTTAAAAATTATCCTGACATGGTGGCTTGAGTCTATAGTCCCAGCTACTTAGGAGGCTGAGGCATGAGGATCACATGAGCCCAGGAGTTTGAGGCTCCAATGGGCTATGATCAGCACTCCAGCCTGGGCAACAGAGTGAGAGAGTGAGAGTGAGAATAAGAGTGAGAGAGAGAGAGAGAGAAAGAGAGACAGAGAGAGAAAGAGAGAGAGAGGGACGGAAGGATGGATGGAAGGACAGAAGGAAGGAGAAAATGTCTGGAAGTAAAAGACTGTGAATTAAAGTATGGAAGGAGAATGTAGTACATGTCGGGCAAGAGGGAGAGGTGGCAATCTGTGTTAAAGAGATCAAGAAAAGCCTCCCTGGGAAGGAGGCATTGGAAGCACGTGGCTATCTGAGAAAAGGACTTTCTAGACAGAGGAAACAGCAAGTCCAAAGGCCCCAGGGTGGGATTCTGCCTAATGTGTTCCAGGAATATCAGGAAGGCCGTGTGGCTGATGTGGACCCAGCAGTGGATGTGAGTGAGAGCTGTTGAATGGTAAGTAGTGTTGCATGGGGACTCCGAATGTCACCATGAGTGGGAGGTGAGTAGGATATGAGTGGGAGGGTTTTGAGCAGAGAAGTGACATGATGTGACATATTTTCATGGCATCATTCTGGCTGTAAAGAACAGACTGGCAGAGGTAGTGGGCAGGAGCAGTACCACGGAGAGCGGTCAGGAGAATATTGTAGTAATGAGGAGAACACGTGGCGGAGGCTTGGATGAGGGTGGTGTTGATGGAGGGGGTGGGGAAGTGATGGCTTTTGGAAAATGTGCATGCTTTCCAGACCTTAGGCATATAATCTCATATGATTTTCATAAAGACTCACATCAGTTGGGGATTATCTCCCATTTTTACAAAAGAACAGGAAGCTGAGACCATGCCCTGAGTTGACATGGTTAGCATGTGGTTAGACCAAGCTGAGGGCTCAGGTCTGAATCTGAACCCAGAGATCCTTCTGCTGCATTTCAGCCATTCAGTGACATCATCTGTGAAGATTTGTCTTCTTAAGGACAGGGCTTCCTCAATACTGTCTAACGCAAGACCCCCACTTCCAAAACTGATCAGAAATTGAGAATGAAAATGTCCCTGGCAAATAAGTGGGGGGCTGGGGGGAAAGAAAGAAAAAAGGAAGAGAGAAGCAGAGAGGGGTAGCCACCTAAAATTCCAAAGCTCTGCAGGCACGGATCAATTCCTTAGGGTTATTTTTCCCCTTTACTTGTGTTGTAAGTGGAAACTTAATTAAATGTGTGACTCAATTCAAAGAGGGGCATGGAGGATGTGACACTTTAAAAATATCACAGTGTTGGGCTTGGCAATGATTCTGAGAAAATGCCTCCCTGAGACTTCAGACATCTGCATGCAGGATGATATACAGGGAGGCTTCAGCAAGAAGGAATTGTATTATAAAATATGTTGTAATGTATAACGGTAATAAAACTTACTTATCCAGCCCTGACCTCCCCCAGTAGCTTCAGATCTGTATATCCAGCTGTCTGCATACTTGCGTCTTCACTGGGATTAAAAATTAGCATCTCAAACCTGTAAGTCCAAAACAACCTCCCAAAGTTGTTCCTTCTGACATCTTTCCAACGCAATAAACACCACCGCCACCTACTCAGTGCCTTAAGCTAAAAAACCTAGGAGTCATCCTTGATTTCTCATCTCCTTCACCCCTGGGATCTGATGTCTTTATGTGCTGTCTCCTCTACCTTCAAAGCATATTTCTAACCTGTCCGTTTCTCTCCACCTCCACTGATAAAACGCTAGCCTCAACATCACCATCTCTTGCATGAGTGACTGCAAGAGCCTTCTGATTTTTTTTGACTCTCTTTAATCCACGATGTAGCCAGCATGAGTTTTTTAAAATGTAAAACTGAACAGAGGGTGCGTCTTATATCAATGTGTTCGAAAGGCTTCCTAGTATTCTTAAAATAAAAGACAAACACTTTATGTGGCTTCTAAGATCTTGCATAATCCAGCTGCTAACTTCTCTCATCTCTGCACGTGCCAACTCCCATCCTTATAGTGTTCGAGCCACTTGGTCTCTTTTCTAATCCCTGAATACAAGTTCATTCCCTCCTCTGGACTTCGCAGTTACTCTTTCCTCTTTCTGAAATGCTCTCGGTCAGCTCTTCTCATGACCCGTTCCTTCTCTTCTCTTTCAGCCCAAATATACCCTCATTGAAAAGACTTTCTTTCATAACCCTGTCTCAGGGTTTCTCAATCTCAGCAGTACTGACAGTTGAAACCAGATCATTCTTTGCACTGGGGGGCTGTTCTGTGCACTGTAGGGTGTTTAGCAACATCCCTGACTTCTACCTACTAGATGCCAGTAGCACTTCCCTCCAAGCTGTGACCATCAGAAATGTCTCTTGACATTGCCAAATGTCCACTGGGTGACGGTGGGGCAGGTCACTTACAGTTAAGAACCCATTCCCTGTCTAAAGCGTCCCTGACAGCTTCCCTTTATCTCTCAGCCCCATCAATGGGGTTATGGGAGTCATTGAGCTCAACTGATGGCCCTTACTTGGTTCACAAGATTCAGAGATTCTCTCTGAATCTCACTTGTCCATGCCCAAAAATGCAGATAAGATAATAGTGTTACCTACCTCATTAGCCGACTTAAATGAGCTAATCCACGAATGGTGCTGAGCACAAAGCTCGGCTCATGGCAATGAATATCAACTCTTATTAATTAATTCATTCAATGAATGTCTATTAGATACCTTCCACAGGCCCGGAACTCTCTTAGGTCTTAGGAAGACAGACTATAAATAAGATTCTCAAAGCTCCTATTCTTATGGAGGTCACATTCGTATTATGTCTTGTTCTCACACAACACATAATACCAAAGTTAATTGCAGAGAATAGTAAATATACGAAGGAAGCATATACCCTAAGTTCTGTTCAGCCCCTTCTCTCCATCCTGTTGACATTGAATTCATCAAGGTCCTCATCGATTCATGGCTGGGAGTAGGAACAACCCCCTAAATCTGGTCTCTACACTACTACCCTCTACCCACTCTTTCCCATCTCCATATGACAACAATGTTCATTTCTCCGTCAGGTCAGGTCATGTACTGGTTTTGAAAGTGTCTTTTAGCTTCCTGACACCTACAAGATAAAGTCCAAACTATGTAATGTGACCTTTGGTATATGATTTGCTCTCTCTGAACTTCACTTTCTTATCTATAAGAACAGAAATATGAGAAAAGGCTTTTCAGAGCAGGTTTTAGGATTCAATGGAACAAGGCATGTGAAAGCTTACAAGGGATGCTCAATGGCATTGATTTCCTTTCCTTCCCTTTCTTTACAATTGGAACCTAATTCTCCAATTTCATCTCCCATCAATCTCCCCTCCTCTCCTCCTCTCCTTAGTGAATTCCTATTTATTCTTCAATCTGCAATTCAAATGTCCCTGCCATGGTCAAGCCTTCCCCAACCTTTCCTGGCAGGGTTGATGAACCCTGGTCTGGAGTCTCGGAACTCCACTCAAGCATTTAACATGCTTTGCCTTTAAACACTGTGTAGTTAGTATTTGTTTACACGTCTTCCTTCTCTGTTAGACTAAGGGCATTTACACATTTCTGAATCTCTAGTACTAAGCAAGGAGACTAACATATAGTTTGTGCTCAATAAATGATTATTTTATACGTAGGAAGATTGCAACACAATTTTAGAATTGCACAGACCTCAGTTTCAATGTTGACTCTACCCCTAATTTGTCAGACATCCTTAAACAATTTGTGTTTTCCTTCTGGGACTTGGTTTTCTTTCTCTGAAAAAATAAAGACAGTTTTATCTTCTTAATCGGATATAATTAGACAATTAAGGTAAAGTATCTTGCATAGGCCAGATGCATGGTTATCATTCAATAAATGACAGCCTATTATTATTATCCAAATGTATTAATTACTGCACTTAAGTAAATGAGGGCCTACTTCAGGAATCAGTAAAGCTGAAATATTGACACTTGGAAAATGTTGGAAATACCACAAAGCACTATATAAAATGAGCCTAACAAAGGTCCAGAACAGTAATTGTGATAGATTGGTAGAAAATGAGATTGGAGAAGTCAGGGAAGACTTCCTGGAAGAGGTGGCATGATAAATTGTCTCTGAAGATTCCTTCCCTACTTGTCAAGGGATGAAATCCATTTTTTTCTCCCAGTGAAATCTGGGCTGGCCTAGTAACTTGTCAATAGAATGCAATGGAAGTGACTGGTGCCAGTAATAACCTTTATGAGTCCTGGCAGCTCCCACTTTTGCTCTTAGAAGGACCAGCGACACTGTAAAGAAGCTTGGGCTTGACTACTAACCAATGAGCTGTCACATGGAGAGAGTGAGGTCATGTGAAGAGGCACCAAGTCCCCAGAAATGAGAGAGAAGTTTCTTGGACTTCCAAACCCAGTCCAGGCAATCAAGAAGGCAGCCAAGTGAGAAACTTCAGCCAATGTCACATGGAGGGGAAGAATCACCCTGCTGAACCCTGCCCTCACTGCTGACCCACAAAAGCTCAAAACATAAGTCACTGTTTTAAGCCACTAAACTTGGAGATTTTCTATTTAAAAGCAATAGTTAAAAGAAATAGATGAGAATTTGAGTATGGGTGGGCCTGACATAGGCAGACACAGTGAAATAACTCTTTCCAAATAGAAAAACCCACTGTCACGAATGAGGAGTTAATCTTAATGATTGCCTCAGGCTTTCCTTCCAGGCTTTCAACCTTCACTTGTCTCCCTTTACTTGCTACACCCCAACCACGCTGAATTTTTCTCAGGCTCTCTTTGAACTCCCAGCCTTTGCTTGTGCTTTTCCTATTGCCTCACTTTTTTCTGGTCCTCTTTGATAGCCTAATTTTTAGCTGTCTTTCAGATCTCAAGTGCCGCTTCGTTTGTCATGCCCACTATTCTAGCATATATTACTGTGTTGTTCTTCTTAGTTTAATGTCTTTATTTCTTTATTGTGATGAGTGATTAATTAATGGAGGGAAGGGAAAACCCTTACTGTAGAATGCAAACTAATTAATGGAGGGGCAATGGAATTAGAAAGTTATCATTTGCAACCATCATAGTAATAATTGATTCAGGCAAGTATCATCAATAGATGCTGAAGTAAGAGTGTGAAAGTTTGATGTAGTACAGTGTACTTACACAGCCTCAGAGTATATCCCCTAAAATTATTTATTAATTACAAGGGGATGAAAGTAATTTTATAGTGAAGAAGTTTGGCATACATTACTTTGATAAAGTTATTAAAGTCCACATCAATAGTGATAGAACAAGCCAACATCCTGTACTGAGAAGAACACACAGTCACTTGTATAATAATTCACCAAAAATGTATAACCTGAATCTAATCAGGAAACATCCAATAAGCCAAAATTACAGTAATTCTTAGGCTTTTCGAAATATGTGAATATCCTGAAAGACAGAGACAGGAAACATTCCGTATTAAAGGAGACTACAGAGGCATGAAAACTAAATATAAGGCATGATCCTGGATTAAATCCAGAGCATGAAAAAAAATGCTACAAAAACATTATAGGAACATTTGAAAAAATTTTAATAAGATCTATAGGTTACATAATTATATCATATGAGTGTTGAGTTTTTGATTTTGATTACTATACTGTGTTTATTTAAGAGATGGTTCTTGGTACACACACTCAAACATTTAGTGGTAAATGAGGCATGATATCTGAAACTTACCTCATATTTTTAAAAAGCAGTATGTGTATGCCTACAGAGAGAAAATAATAAAGCAAATGTGGAAAATGATGAACAGGTGATGTATATGGGTGAAGAGCATAAGTTTGAAATTATTTCCAAACAAAAAGTTGAAAAAATTTTTCAATTTTTTGAAGATTTTTGATTGGGGATGACCCACAATATGATATGACTACACACCCACCATATTGTTTAACATGAAAAAGATCAATGACACCAAACCTTGGTGAGAATGTAGAGCAACTGGAATTCTTTTTCACTGTTGGAGGGAGTGTAAATTTTACAACCACTTGGGAACACTGGCAGTGTATACTAAAGTTAAACAGATCCATAACTTGTGACTCAGTAATTTCATGCTTAAATACATGCCTATAAAAATGTATACATATGCAAATTATCCAAAAGATATGCATTAGAATATACTGTCACACTGCTATATTTCATAGCCCAAAATATGAAACAACCCACATGTCCACCAAAAGTAGAATGGATAAAAATTGTGGCATATTCCCACAATGGAGCACTATATAGCAATGAAAAATGAATTATTTCTGCTGACTAAAACAGAATGAATCTCATGAAAAATATCAGGAAAAGGAAATCAGACAAAAATAGTATATCCTGTATGACTCCATTTACATAAAGTTCAAAAATAGGTAAAACTAATCTGCAATTGTTAGAAGTCAGGAGAGTGGTTACCCCTTGCGGGGAAGGATTTAGTGGCAGGAAAGAGCTGTGAAAGTGCTCTTAGAGTTTTGCTAATGCTTTGTTTGTTGATCTGGATGCTGGTGACCCAGATGCTGGTATCAATTTCTGAAAACCCCTGGAGCTTTATCCTTCTGACACAGGCACTTTTCTGTATGTATGTCATTCTTCAGTAAAATGTTTACATTAATAAAGAGAAAAGGATAATGACAACAATGCCCAATAGTATGAACAGGACACTGTTGCATTTTCCATGGAGCGATTCGAATTGGTCATGAGATGTAGCTGCTGTTGCTGCACATGGAGAAACTGAGGTTCAAAGACGTTGAACAACTTCCTAAGGGACACGCAGCCAGGAAGCAGATAAGTAGAACTCAAATCCAGGCTTTTCAGTTGCCTGTGGAGTCTGCGTTCTTAGGTGTTGTGTTCCACTGTGCCCTAATGAAGAGCCCTTTGGGGTAGAGAAGACCTTCATTTCTTCATTAAAAAGGCCTTCTGAATAAACCCAGGATGTTAGAAATTATGCAAATGAGCTTAAAAAATCAGAGACTCTGCTAATAAAGATGGAGAGAGAGAAATATGGTGCCAAACTGCAATGTGATAATGAGGCTGATCTTAATGCCACTTCTCAGTCCTTATTTGCAAAATTAAGATCTAAGAGGGGGAGGAAAAGAAAACCACCCCAACCATAAAAGGCAGGGTGGATACCCATGAGATAAGATGGTTGAAGAACTGCTAATGATCCAATTAGGAAATGGAATATAGTTCTGTAAGCCTTATTCTAATTATCATAGAATCCAAGTCTTGTACTATATTCACTGCTGCAGGAGAAAGTGTAGGGAGAAATTAATGGTTGGATTCTAATTTTCTTTCTTTTTTTTTTTTTTTTTTTTTTTTTTTTTTTACCAGTGGCAGATAAGTTTTTGAATTATTAATCTGTGTTTTCTCTGCTGTATGTTTGGTCTTCCGTCTCAAAGAGATCTTAGGGATTTTTTGCCACAGCAAATTGCAAAGGATTCACAAGATAAAGACCTGAACTGGATTTATCAGACCCAGGAAGGGGAAACTAGCAGAAAGAGGCAGGATTTCCACCCCTAGAAATGGAAAGGGGGTTGCAGTTGGAAAGTGAGTGTCTCACAAACAGTGGGAACTTTGGCCTTTATGAAGGAGCAGCACCCAAGAAATTTAGATATCAAAGGACAAGCTATCAAGTACCCCTCTGAAAGCAGGACCCCAGGGTAAGGGGACAGCAACCCCACAAAAGGATCTTGGGCTCCAAGCTTAAAATAGAAGATGGTTTCAGGTCATGTGCATGTCAACAGAAAGTCATATTTCAAGTATTCAATTCAATAAATACTATAATAAACAAACTCTAGGGATAGGGAAGCCTCAGTATTGACCACAATTTTTTTTTATTTTAACCAACTTGTTTGAGAGTTTGGGGTGAAGTTTAGTAGAAATAAGGAAAATAAAGAAAAAATATTTCTTCCAACTCTGAGACTGAGGACAATAAAGAAAAAATATTTCTTCCAACTCTGAGACTGAGGACTTGGATGCATATCTCCTAAATGCAAAAATGGGTGGAAATTACCCCACATGGACTCCGAAAAAGCATTTTGCATTGAGAAAAATTACTTCAAAGGAAAGAACATTATCTCCTTTGTTTTTCCCACTGCCTGCTTAATAATTCCCAAAGCTCCAGTCTGCTGTGACAAGCAAGGCTGGATTTGACTACACATTCCCTTTTTTTGACCTTGGGGTCCCATTGCTCATGAATTCCTGATGTTAAATATTTCTGTCAGGCAGGGCTGTTTTAAGATGACTTCAAGTTTTAACAAAACTGAATTAAATATTCAACCAAGAGTATCTCCCTTCTGTGAGTAAAGATATGATTGAAACTTATGTAGTGATTGCTATTATCATCACATGTTATGAGCCAGGTATATAAAGCCAGGATATTTAAGTTTATCTAGAAGCCAACTGTTACTGTTACCAGGAGCAGGACAGAACCATTCAAGTACGGAATTGGGTAAAATATGAGAATCATCACGGAAGCTGGAACCATTAGCTGAGACGTGTAGAAGGCTTGCAGTGATGATAATTACACATCATTGGTGCATTTGCAGAGTGAGATCTTTTCCTTCAGCAGGAAAGGAAAATCCACCAGTGTAGATGAACAAAAATCATCATGGTACAATCCATCACCATCTGGGCTCTGAGAAAAGTGCATTTTTTCCAGGTAATTTTTTTCTGCAGGTATGAGGATACTGGAACCTTCAGTGGAGGGTAATTGGCTAACAGAGAAAATAGCTGTTGTCTGGATACTAAAGAAGGCTGCACTAGCAGAGTGCCAAAAGTGGCAAGCAGAAGATGTCTCGATTAAAAATAAGAAATGTGAAGTGCTGGATGTGAACATCATTTGCAAATCTTTGCTCATATGAAGCCCTTGTACCGGTGGGAGAAGTGAAGGAATTTGGAGCTGCATGGCACGGTTTCTCTGGAATTTATGGCTAGATGTATTTGTGTGAATGATCTGAGTAGCCCCAATCTATGTAAATACAACATTTAGAATACTGAAATTGCATCATCAATCACAAAAGGAACAGAACTAGTTGGTGAAAAGGTGAGGCCTTTGAGGGCTGTGGGATTAGGTTCAC
The DNA here is from genome assembly GCF_024542745.1 of Macaca thibetana thibetana. Classification (NCBI taxonomy): domain Eukaryota; kingdom Metazoa; phylum Chordata; class Mammalia; order Primates; family Cercopithecidae; genus Macaca; species Macaca thibetana. The sequence goes on along the minus strand of NC_065597.1, from coordinate 58,544,147 downwards.
AATGGGGTGGCTAAGATTGGGTGCTCTAGACAGGCAAGACTTTAATGCCAGCTCCCTCTTTTACTGATGACATTTGTTGAATAAATGACTGAAAACCTGAACTTACTCCAGCTAGCACTCAGTGCTGTCATTTGTGCAACGTGGTGTCAAAGTGTAGTCTCCTTTAGCCTAGGTTCCGAAATGACTGATGAGAAAACTCCAAATAGTCAGTGTTAGAAATACAGTAAGAGTAAGAAATAAATTTCCATTATGCCAAATCACAGATTTGGGAGCTGCTTGTTACCACAACACAACACAGTTCATACTGATTGATACAAACCAAAAACGGTTTCATCCCCCTAAGCCTCTCCTTTTACATTTATAAAATAATGATCTCCCTCAAAAGATTATTGTGAGGATTCTATCAGATATTCCTGTAAAAGCACATAGGATTGTGCCTGACATATAGTACATGCTGCAAATGTTCACTATTCTTACTGAGGAGTATGTAGTTTTCTAGTTAGTTTGTGGCTCTGTCAATATGAAAAACACCAAGACAAAAAGAAAGGTATAGATACAAGAAAGCCAATATAAATGTACCTTGAGCTCCCCTAAGCCTCACCAGCCCGAGGGACAAATGAGGTCATGAACAGTAATAATTTTCATTTATTTTAGATCCTGGCTTTAAATTTAAATTCCAGGACCTCTGGATCCACCTTAACATTTCACATGGTCCCTTGTGAAAACAGCTCTGTTGGCTTCTCCCTACAGTCCTCCTTGATGAAAATTTCAGAAATAAGTTCATGGGCCCAAGTGTGGGGTAGACATTACAATAGCATTTAAAGTTTATTGAACACTTACTCTGTGCAGGGCAAGTTGTTAAGCCCCTTTACATACATTACCATGTTGAACTCTTAATACCACCGTAAAAGCTTGGTTGTAATTGTGCTTATTTTGTAGGTACATAAACAAGGCCCCCCAAATCTAGTTAATCTCCCTCAATATTAGAGATAGAAAATGGGACTAAGAGTGTCTGTCCCCAAAGCCAGCAGTCATTATAACTATGTCATTCTCCCCAAGGCCTTGTTTATAAACCACCTTCTCAATCGCCCCTTACAACTGTCATCACGAAAATCAATTCATTCAACTTGATACTTGTTGAGCCCCTAAGACGTGCTCAGATGCCTTGAATTCAAGTGGGAGTCAAAATTAGACCCAAAATGAGCCATGACATCCCCATGACATAAATCAGTGTATTCATAAACAATGGAGAAATTGCAAATGAGCCGAGAGCCCAATGGTTTGCACCAAATCTGAAAGATTCCATTTAACAAAAAAAGTTAATAGACTTATAGTCTACTGGGTAGAGAGGCCATTAATATAAGACAAATAATAGTAGTGGGTTGGAAGCAAAGGAGTTCATAAATTCTCACTTGCTTATTAAGGGAGGTATCCTTTGGACTCCCATTTATAATGTATATGACTGCATATAAATGAATTATAAATGTATGTTTTCCTTAAATACCAAGCGCTGGCTGCTATTTCTCCCTGATGCAGAAAGATTAAGTTACAAAGGAATGAGTTAAGATTGTTAGACATCCTATTTTTTTTTTTTTTTTTTTGAGACGGAGTCTCTCTCTGTTGCCCAGGCTAGAGTACAGTGGCACGATCTCGGCTCACTGCAAGCTCCTACTCCCGGGTTCTTGCCATTCTCCTGCCTCAGCCTCCCGAGTAGCTGGGACTACAGGCACCCGCCACAACACCCGGCTAATTTTTTGTATTTTTAGTAGAGACGGGGTTTCAGCGTGTTAGCCAGGATGGTCTCGATCTCCTGACCTCGTGATCCGCCCGCCTTGGCCTCCCAAAGTGCTGGGATTACAGGGGTGAGCCACCGCCCCCAGCCGACATCCTATTTTGAAACAGAATACCTCATAGCTGGAAAGGCACTTAGGGATCAACTATCTGTTGCAACTCTGTCCCTTTGCATATGAGAAAACTTCCAGTTTAGGCCACACAGGGATTTCCAGTGATTTAAAATTCAAACACACTAGTGGAGCACAAACACATTTTAATTTACTCCCTACCACTGACAGCTCTAATCAAGGCATGCACCTTCTGTTCAAAGCCAACAACTGATCAGCCTTCATGATGAATGGACACAGAATCCTAATTCATATTGATTCTAGCTTCAGGCCTTTGATTGTATTTCAGTCCTGAACTTGCACTGTTATTATCCATATTACAAAATAGTATTGATTAGTTTCCATCTTCAGCTGGAACACTGATTGGTCTGTCTTTTCAGGAGCAGTTTTTTTAAGGTCACTTAAAACCATTAGGCTTGTGTATGTTGATCCTGGATAAACAGAATAACTACGGTCTAGGAGGAGGAGGATGATGAAAGAAAGTTTAGGGAAATCCTAGAACAGGGGAGCCACTGCTACGGTTCCCAGGAGTCTGTACGATTTATAAAGAAGTTCTTTGACCTACATGATACCCAAGCCACAGAGTAGAAATGGCTATGGGGATTTTCTGGGTGAGGAGGATTGAGGGCAGCCTTGCAGATCCTCATGCCAGTGTGGTGTGGAGAGAGCAGCCGGAAGCACCTAAGTTTCCAAGAAGGGCACAGAAGCAGCCGTGAGAACCAGAGGACCAAAAACATTCTCACATTTGGGGATTAGGGATGTGGATATATTGACCCCAAAACAAAAGGCTACTACAGAACCCTGATCAATCAGTAGTGGTAGAAACAAAGGGACACATAGCTACACTAGGTGGGGACAGGTAACAACAGAAGGTACTTCTCCCCAAAGTCTGGCATGCCTTAATACTAAAGCCTGCACCCCACGCCAGGAACTTTAAACACAGTGGGAAAGAGAGAAATGCAAGGGAGGGAATGTTGGGTCAACTGAACAGTATCCACAAGATACTGAGTTTTAAACCAGAAGTGATTACATTTTCTCTAATTCAATTTTGCAGTGGAAATGGGTGCTTAAGAGTAAAATGAAATTCAGTTACAGAAAAATAAAGTTCTGTTTTCCCTTATCTGAGTTTTCTGACAGGGAAAATATCTGCAGCATAAAATAAGTTCTTGATACAGTGCCAGGCTTCATAAGTGCCCAGGAACTTTTGGCTGCTGCAGCTGCAGTTGCTGTTATCTTTGTTATTGTTGTTATTATTATGCTGTGAGCTCCTGGAAGCAGGTACAGTATTTTTTGCTTGTTTGTTTCTGTCTTTCCAATGTTTATCACAGAATAGATTCCTCAGCACACATTTGCCGACTGGACATCTGAATTTACCACCACACCCCTTCCCCCCTAGCACTCAATGCTATTATTCGTGCAACCTGGAGCCAAAGTGATGCCTCCTTTAGACTAGGTTCCTAAGTGACTGATGAGAGAGCTCCAACAACCAGGGTTAGAAATAGAATGTAAGAAATAAATTTCCATCATGCTAAACCACTGAGATTTGGGGGCTACATGTTACCAGAGCACATCCTGACTGATGCAAACTAAAATTGAAATGTACTTGAGAAGAATCACCTAGTCTGTAGCATACTGTTTTATATCCCTTATGTCATTTAATTTTTACTCTCTGTATTTTATACTCAATGAATCTGAAATTCCATGCTATTAAGTGATGTGCCTAAAGTCACAGTCAGTAAGGGACAGGGCCATCTGAGCCCAGAAGCCTAGAATTTTCCATTACACTAGACTGCCCCCAGATGAAGCCTTTTTTTTTTTTTTTTTTTTTAAGATGGAGTCTCACTCTGTTGCCCAGGCTGGAGCACAGTGGCACGATCTCTGCACACTGCAACCTCTGCCTCCTGGGTTCAAGCAACTCTCCTGCATCAGCCTCCCAAGTAGCTGGGATTAGGGGCATGTACCACCACACCCAGCTAATTTTTGTATTTTTAGTGGAGACAGGGTTTCATCATGTTTGCCAGGCTGGTCTCAAACTCCTGACCTCAGGTGATCCACCCACCTTTCCCTCCCAAAGTGCTGGGATTACAGGCATGAACCACCACACCCGGCCCTAAATGAAGATTTTCTTATACCTACTTCTCTAGTATACATTTTACTTTGAATATAATAGGAGATAGCTACTTGATTTATATTCCTTTCCACTTTTCCAAACAGAATTAAAGTAAGATTTAAGGTAGGGGAGAAGGAAAGGTGGATGGCCGTTAGGAGAAATCCGGAGTGAAAATGAAAAACCACGACCTTAAAATTTGGTGTATATGTCGCCAGTAGGAACACCAACATATATACAATATGGCAGAAAGTACAATATGGCAGGAAGTACAATATGGCAGAAAACACTGATGGAGAAAATAAGCATCCAGTTTTCCTGTAGGCTGGAATGGAATAAAAAAGAATAGACGTATTGACAAGGATGTGGAGGGACTGGAACTCCTACACACTGCAAATGGGAATATAAACTACAGAGTAATTCAATTACTCTGGAAAACAATTTGCCAGTTCCTAATAAAATTAACTAAGACCCTATGACCCCCAGTTTCAGTCTTAGGATTATGCCCCAGAGAAATGAGTATGTATTATATTAGGCCATTTTCACATTGCCATAAAGAACTTCCCAGAGACTGGGTAATTTATAAAGGAAAGAAGTTTAATTTACTCACGGTTCTGCATGGCTGGGAAGGCCTCAGGAAACTTACAATCATGGTGGAAGGTGAAGAAGCAGGCACATCCTTCACAAGGCAGCAGGAGAGAGAGAGCAGGGGAAACCGTCACTTACAACACCATCAGATCTCACGAGAAGTCACTATCACTAAAACAGCATGGCGGAAACCACCCCCGTGATCCAATCACCTCTCTCCCACTAAGTCCCTCCCCTGAAATACGCGGATTACAATTTGAGATGAGATTTGAGTGGGGACACAGCCAAACCATCTCACGAATGCCCACAAAAACATGTGTACAAGAATGCTCATAGAAACTTTATTCTTAATAGTCCCGAACTGGAAACAATACACAGGTCTATAAAAAGGAAAAGAGATCATTGCTGTATGCAAATACAATGTAATATGAAACATTAATACTAATAGAATGAAATATGGTAAAACCAAATAACATGGATGATTTTCAAAAACAATTTGGGCAGAAGAAGCTAGAAACAAAAGAGTACCTTCTGGATCATGCCATTTATATGAATGGCAAAAAGAGGAAAGCTAAGCTACAGTGATTGAGATCAGACAGTGGTTACACCCAACAATGGAGTTACTGACTGTAATAGGTCATGAGTGATTTTTCTAAGATAATGAAAATGTTCTGTGACTAGATCTGGATGGTGGTTACCTAAGGCATATACCTATGTACAAATCCATTGATCTGTATACTTAAGATTTGGGCATTTTAGTGTTTATAAGCTATACCTCAACAAAATAAGAAAAATTTAAAAAGAGAATGATAAAAATGTTATCTGCATCTCAAGACGGCAAGCAGGGCTGTAGGATACTGCAGGTTTGGGCACTCCTACTCTGTCACAGGGGTCTTGGCTCTGGAGTCTGAATAGAGAAGTGACCCACTGCTAGGATGATACATCCACAAGACTAGCATGGATATTCTGCAAGGGGTGGAAACCTCGATAACAAATACTTGTCAATAAAAACAATGACTGCTGCAGGCCTCTGCAGTGTGTGTGTGATACTAGAGCATCGGTGTGAGTATCTGTGGCTGAATCTGTGGTCCGTGGAGATGACTCTTCAAGGATCTCCTCTGAGCCATCCAGAATAGAAAATAAAAGCACCTTCAATAATGATACCCACAGGGCCGGGTGCGGTGGCTAACGCTTGTGATCCCCTCACTTTGGGAGGCGGAGGCAAACAGATTGCTTGAGCTCAGGAGTTCGTGATCAGCCTGGGCAACGTGGTGAAACCCTGTCTCTAACAAAAATTTAAAAATAATAATGTAGCAAGGCGTGGTGGCATGCATCTGTGGTCTCAGCTACTTAGGATGCTGAGGAAGGAGGATCTCTTGAGCTCAGGGGACCGAGGTTGCATTGAGCCAAGAGCGTGCCACTGCACTCCAGCCTGGCTGACAAGAGCGAGACCCCATCTCAATAACTACAACAACACCCACAGAAAACCCAGGACCCACTTGGGCTTCATTTTCCCCAATAACTCACAAGTCCTAAGATACTTGTATAGCCTCAAGAAGGGACAAGGGTCTCTTAAAAATGACTACATTGAATTTCTTGTCATCTAATTTAAGGTAAAGAACCAGGTTCAGTGTTTATTGCATGTTCCTAAGTATTACGAATACTGAAGTCACTTTTTGTTTTTAAACACATGGCTCCTTGCAAATGCTACCTGCCAGAAAGAAACCAAATTTAACTTCCTTTTACCCAAAACACTCAGCTTTCTCAGCCAGCCTCACCCACTTGCTGTTGTATAACCCAGGGAAAGTGACTTTCTCTCCCTGGGACTCGGTATTCTTATCTGCAAAATGGGGATGGTAGTTCTTCCTCACAGAATGGTTTTGAGGAATATCAAAACCTTTTGAGGATTAAATATCAAAATATGTGTCATACAGAAAGCCCCGTGCAGACCAGCTACTTGGTTGACTCAACTCACTTTCCAGCTGTTTGCTCAGAGATGGTGGATACAGAGACACGATTAGGCTTGAAGACAGGTCCATTTTCAGAGATAAACTTGCTGAGGCCCCCAGCTGGGAGCCCAAATTCACTTACTGACAATGCGGCTACTCAGATGCAGCCAGGTGGAAACAGATCCAATGACCCAGCAAATTCGAGAGGTGGGGAGACCATCAGGGTGCATTAGAGAAAAGAAAGGAACAGCTTGAGCAGATTTCTGAGAGTGGCTGTCTCAGAGGTTGAATTTGCCAGGCTTCACGAAACAAAGTTTTCTTGCACTTTCTTCCCCATGAAGTAAACATGGGCACGCACACACACACACACACACACACACACACACACACACACGATTTCAGAGCGTGGAGACAGGTGGAATACCATAAAATCTAGTTTTGAAACTTGTTTCTTATGGACACCCAGGTTTCTCCCTTTCTCCCTGCCCCCTCCTGCCTTAACTAGAAACATCCATCCCCTCTCACGATTCTGTGTGTGTCAGATTTCCCTTTATAACAAAAGCAAATCAGGAGGCCCGCTGCTAAGCAGTCTGGTCTGTGAAAGCCTTAGGAGAAAAACCATGAGAGCAGGTATGGTCCTAGCCTGCCCCAAGACCACCATGCAACACCAGTTGTCACTTCGTCTCTCCCCAGCCTCCGTTTCTCCATCGGCAAAACCAGAGTTTGAAGCAATTACTCACTCCCATTGGAAATTTGTGATTTCCAGTTTTATAAATTATTAAACAGTGGGATGCTGGCAGATAGTTGCTTACAAGACCAAGTAAAAGGATATTTTCAATTCATCATTCAACAAACGTTCTTCAAACTACAAATTGAGAATGCAATGACGAGGCAAGATGTGTCTCTTTTCCTCAAGGAAGTTATACTCTAGTGATGAACAACCAACAGAACAAGGAAATTAATACTGAAGAGTTCAGACTGCTAGTCTCGTGAGATACACACAGTGAACACACACAGGAAGGGTATTTATAAGGACTGGAGGGCAGGAAGGCTTCCCAAAGGATGAGATGCTTCAACTGAGACCTTATAAACATTTTCCTCATTGTAAACACATTGATTGATAAAAAGAAAATCAGGCTGGGTGCAGTGGCTCACGCCTGTAATCCCAGCACTTTGGGAGGCCAAGACAGATGGATGACTTGAAGTCAGGAGTTCAAGACCAGCCTGGCCAACATGGTGAAACCCCATCTCTACTAAAAATACAAAAATTAGCCAGGCGTGGTGGCGCATGCCTGTAATCCCAGCTACTTGGGAGGTTGAGGCAGGAGAATTGCTTGAACTTGGGAGGCGGAAGTTGCAGAGAGCCATCATGCCATGGCACTCCAGCCTGGGCAACAAGAGGAGTGAAACTCCGTCTCAAAAAAAAAAAAAAAAAAAAAAAAAAAAAAAAAGGAAATGAAAATTGCCCATAGTCCCACCCCTCTGAAACAACCCTCCTTACACACATTGATATATATTCTTCCAATCTTCTGTATGATATACATATATGGACACCTTTTTAAAAAGATGGATTAATATACATCACTTTTTTCACTTAATACATTGCAAACATCTTCTGAAGAAATTAAATCACTTTAATAACCTTCATACTATTCTATTGAACAAATGCCATCATTTGTTTTACGAAGATTATAAATAGGTTGTTTACAATTTTCTTTGCTACTATATGCAACATTGAGATGAATAGGTTTGTAGCTCACCCATATTCAATTTTTCTTATAGGGGATTTCTAGTGAAATCATTGAGTCAAAATCATGCATAGCAGGCCCTCTTTTCCACTGGGGGTGGGGGGGGCGTATACTTTCCAACACCCCCAGGGGATGGCTGGAAATAAGGATGGTACCAAACCGTATACATACTATTTTTTTTTCTGTCTGTACACACCTATGATGTTTATTTTATAAATTAGGCACAATAAAAGATTAGCAAAAAATTAATAAAACATTATGACAATACACAGCAATAAAAGTTATGTGAATGTGATTTCTCTCTCTCAAAATATTTTACTGTACTCTCTATAGGTAACTTAAATCCCAGACATCCAAACCATTAATAAAGGGGCATACTCTATCTTTTTAAAGGCTGTTGATACATAGGGTCACATTTTCTCCTAGAAAGTTTTGCTGATTTTCAATTCCACCAGCATTACATGAATGTGCAAATTCCCCTACATTCTCCCCATCTACAGATATTATTTATTTTTGGGTATCAGTTGCACTTAGTTTTTGCTTTCCAAAATTGTCTGTTGTGGCTGGGCGCGGTGGCTCACGCCTGTAATCCCAGCACTTTGGGAGGCCAAGGTGGGTAGATCACTTAAGGTCAGGAGTACGAGACCAGCCTGGTCAACAAGGTGAAACCCTGTCTCTAGAAAAAAATACAAAAATTAACCTGGCGTGGTGGCAGGTGCCTATAAACCCAGCTACTTGGGAGGCTGAGGCACAAGAATTGCTTGAACCCAGGAGGCAAAGGTTGCAGAGAGTGGAGATCACGCCACTGCACTCCAGCCTGGGCGATAAAGCACAACTCAGTTTTAAAAAAAATATATATATATATACACACACACACACACATATATATACATACATACCTGTTGTGTCCTTTCTGTATGAATTTGAAATATCCCTTTATATATTAAGGATATCGTAATTCTGGTCCATTGTATATGTTGCAGATATTTTCCCAGTTTTTCATTTATGTAAGATTTTAAAAACTGTTTTAACTACAGAAGAATCTGGTTAAAGTTTCCACCTTCAGTTCCATGTAAGAAATGCTCATTCCTGCCACTGGATTTTTAAAATAGTCCCCAATTTTATCCTAGTGCTCTATAGTTTGGTTTTAAGATATTTAAATCTTTATACAGATTAGTTGTGTCTGGGATAGAGATGATAAAAGGCAGATTTCAATTTTTGCTGTTATCAAGTTTTATAATACTGGTATTTGGATTTCTCATAGTGAGCAAGTGTTACTTTTGTAATTCAGGCAATTATGAAAATGAACCATCTATTGGGCTTTTATTATGGAATCTGATGGAAATTAATTTTTGCTGATTTTCCAAATGTTTACTTAGATGTCTCATCACTCATCATTAACTTGGAGCTGAGATTGGAGGATGCTTAGGAGATGCCCAAGTGAGGAAAAGGAGGACAGTCCAATCGGGGCAGAGAGGGTCAAAAATAGCCAGTGCAGGAGCCAAGCATGGTGACTTATGCTTGTAATCCCAGCACTTTGGGAGGCTGAGGTAGGTGGATTACCCGAGGTCAGGAGTTTGAGACCACCCTGGCCAACATAGTGAAACTCTATCTCTACTAAAAATACAAAAATTAGCTGGACATGGTGGTCCACACCTAAAATCCCAGTTACTCAGGAGGCTGAGGCAAGAGAACCACTTGGGGCAAGAGAATCACTTGAAGCAGGAGGTGGAAGTTGCAGTGAACTAAGATCACACCACTACATTCCACCCTGGGTGACAGAGTGAGACTCTCTCTCAAAAAAAAAAAAAAAAAAAAAAAAAAAAAAAAGCCAGTGCATTCCAGGAATTTCACACTGATTCACGTGACCTGGAGTAAAAGGTGCAAATAGAGTCCTCTTAATATTTGAGGACATTCTGGAAGGACAAATTTTTAAAATTCTAAATTCAAAGGTTAATGTTATCAAAGGTTTCCACCATCTATAAGTCCTAACTATCAATACTAAACTTTTGTATATTTATCTTCTTTTAAATAAATAAAAGATGTCAGAGAAAGTTCAAGTTCCCTCTGACCATCATTTCCCATTCTACTCTCTCTTCCTCAAACATAGCCACACTTCATAAGTTTAGTACGTTCACACTTAGAGTCCAACAAATTATATGAGCAAAGAGAATAGGGGTTTAAAAGATAAATATTTATTTATTTTGCATATAAGAGTCTTCGTAGGTAGTCTAGACCTGATGTGGCCTCATTATTATGTTAGGAATCCAACTTTCTTTGATTTTTTAGGTTCTCCATTCCTGGAGTCTATTTCTGAATTTACTTCATGGTGCAACATGGCTGTTGTAGCTCCTGCCATCACATTCACATTCCAACCAACAGAAAGGTTTAGAAGGATTAAAGAAATAGGAGGAGGATAGGAAGATGCTGTGGGTTGAACTATGTCCCCGCAAAAAGTATGTTAAAGTCTGAATCCCCTGATACCTGTGAATGTGGCCTTATTTGAAAATAAGGTCTTTGTAGGTGTGATCAAGTTAAGATACTGATTTAGTGGGTCCTGATCCCGTGTGACAGGTGTCCTTATAAGAAGAGGAGAGACCCAGAATCAGACACACATGAGAGAATGCAATCTGAAGACAGGGTCAGATAGTGGACGTATCTGTAGCCAGGGAGGGTCAAAGATCACCAGCAACACAAGGAGCCAGGAGCAAGGCACAGAATCCATTGTTCTCTAGAGCCCCCAGAGAGCACCGACTTCAGACTTCTAAAGCCTCCAGAGCTGTCAGAGAATACATTTCTGTTGTTTAAAGCCATGTCGTTTACGGCTCTTTGCTACAGTAGCGTTACTCGAAAAATACCAGGGTTCATTCCCCTGACGAGTAAGAAATGACTCTCCACATGGAGGCAGGATTGGATCAATGGGCGTTTTATTACTTGGCTCAAATAAGGACAACGCTGGGAGGATTCTCCCAAGCAGTGTCTCTCATAGGGAAAGTGACGAGGGTTTTATGGGGTGATGGAGAGGAGAGAGGGTACCTCACCCCACATAGATGTGCAGAGGCAGTGAGCAATCATGCTGGCACATAGGTTGCATGTTATAGTAATGAAGCTATAGCTCTTCCCAGGGTAGAGACTTGAGCATGGTAATAAGGAACATTCACTTGGGTTCATCACCTGTCAGGAGCTGGTTTAAACCAACAAGATGACCTCTTTCTACCCAGGGCTGGGGAAGACCAGTCTGCAGGGCAGGAGGCTGTAAAACGGGCTGATTGTTCAAATGGATTAAATTCCTACAATCCCTGGAGCCTCTTCCTGTCTGCTTACAGTAGCCCTGGGAAACCAATACAGAAAGAAAAAGGGGGAAAGATAAGTAGGAGGAGGAAGTGAAGGACTTAAAAGGTTTTCCTCAGCTGTCACTTAGGGAAGGTTTCCGGAACTATTCAACAACATGCCTCAGATCCTGTTGAACATAGCTTGAACATGAGCACACCTAGCTGCAAGGAAATCGTTATTCTGGATTTCCACACACCCAGCTAAAATTTTTATGACACAGGGGGAAGAATAGTGCTTTTCAAAATGTACATATAAAGGGCATCAACTGTGATCCCTTTTTTTTTCCTCACTCCTTTGAGGGATTTGTCCAAGTTGCAAATGTGGAATTCTAATTTGCTATATTTAAGAGCTATTTTACCACGTATGTTTACCACCATTCACCTTCTGAATGATAGTTACATTTTTTTATTTTTTTTTCTCTCTTACAAACAGAACTGCAATAAATGTTGCATCATCTCTTTGAGCATAAGTGGGAGGATCTCCCTAAAATGTGTCCTTGTAGGTAATAGCATATAATCATTTCCCATTTTAAAAGAATTTCCAGGCTAGGTGCAGTGGCTCATGCCTGTAATCCCAGCACTTTGGGAGGTCAAGAGGGGGCGGGTCACTTGAGGTCAGGAGTTCAAGACCAGTCTGGCCAACATGGTGAAACCCCATCTCTACTAAAGATAGAAAAATTAGCTGGGTATGGAGGAACATGCCTGTAATCCCAGCTACTCAGGAGACTGAAGCAGGAGAATCACTTGAACAAAGGAGGGGGAGGTTGCAGTGAGCCTAGACCGTGCCACTGCACTCCAACCTGGGTGACAGAGTGAGACTCCGTCTCTAAATAAATAAATAAATGGTATTTCCAAATTGTTCTTCCAGGTGGTTTTGGCAATGTATACCCTCTCTTGCAGTGTAGCCTATCTTACTGCCAACACTTGATATGATTAAACTTTTTAACTTTTTTTGTAAGTACAGGTAAAAATAAAATAGTATCAATTGGAAGTTTTTATTGAACTACACTAAGCTATAATTTACGTATAATGAAATATACCCATTTTAAGTGCACAGCTGAATAAGACTTGACAAACGTATACCCCCATGTAAATATGACCACAATCAACACATAGAACATATCCATCACATAAAATAATTCTTTGATGTATTGTAGAACAGCTGTAAGTCAATAGATTGGAAGATTTAGATAAAATGGAAATTTTTGTCTAAAAATGACCTAGCAAAACTGACATAAGAAACATCAGAAAACCCAATACTCCTATAGCTAATAAAGTAAATCTAGGGGGTTTCTCAAAAAACTAAAAAGAGAACTACCCTATGATCTAGGAATCTCCCTGTTAGATACATACCCAAGAGAAAGGAAATCAGTATATCAAAGAAATACCTGCACTCCCATGTTTACTGCAGCACTAGTCACAGTAGCCACGATCTGGAAGCAATTTAAGTGTCCACCAACAGAGGAATGGATAAAGAAAGTGTGGCACACATATACAATGGAGTACTATTCCACCATAACTGTCATTTGCAACAACATGGATGAAACTGGAGGTCATTCTGTTAATTGAAATAAGCCAGGCACAGAAAGACAAGCTTCCCATGTTCTCACTTATTTGCGGGAGCTAAAAAGAAAAACAATTGAACTTATGGAGATAGAGAGTTGGACCGTGGTTATCAGAGGCTAGTGATTGGGGGGATGATTAATGGGTACAGAGTTCAACAGAATAGTAAGATCTGTATTTGACAGCACATCGTGGTGACTACAGTCAATAATTCATTGTACATTTTAAAATAATTAAAAGAATATAGTTGGATTGTTTGTAACGCAAAGAAAGGATAAATACTTGAGGTGATGGACACTCCATTTACTCTAATGTGATTATTACACATCAGATGCCTGTATCAACATATCCTGGGTACCCCAAAATATATATGCCTACAATTGACCCCAAAAAAATAAAAATTAAAAAAAGAAATTAAATCTGTAATTATAATTAATCCCTTCTCTCAGCCCCTCCACACCACACACACACACACACACACACACACCACCCCAGGCCTATGTGTTTTTACCAGCGAATTATTTTGAGTACTTAGGGAAGAAAGAACCAATCTAACAAAATCCTCAAATTAATCAATCAATTCAATGCAATCTCAATCAAAATCCCAGCAGGAATTTTTTTGTTGTGGAAAATGACTGCATCATGCTAAACGGCATGTGGAAATGTGAAGGGTCCACTAGAGTAAAGATAATTTGGAACAAGAACAAAGTTGGAGGGAGGCTGTCAGTGCTGCTAGAAATGCTTTATATCTTGGTCAGGTGGTAGTTGCATGGTAATAATCACTTTGTAAAAATTCACTGAGCAGCTCACTTAATATTTATGCACTTGTATGAATGTTACATATTAATAAAGATGTTTACAAAACAAAACCATCTTCAAAAACCAAACCCTCTACTTGCCAGGAGCAAAGGTTCTCTGGGAAGGCTTTCCTATTTATACTTAGTACTTTTACAGAATACAGTACAATAGTTCAAAATATTAGAGGCTGTTCTTGCCTGCTATTAATTTTTTATATATTAAAATATATGTAAAATATATAAAAATATGTAAACATACACAAGTAAAATATACATGTAAATATATATGTGTAAATATTTATAATATATAAATATATGTGAAATATAATATGCAAAATTTATATAATGTAGAAATATGTATAATATATTATATATACATATGTAATACATACACATATATTAGGGGCCAGGCGTGGTGGTTCTCGCCTGTAATCCTGGCACTTCGGCATGTTGCTTGAACCCAGGAGTTCGAGACCAGCTTGCGCAACATGATGAAATCCCTTCTCTATAAAAAATACAAGCATTAGCTGGGCATGGTGGAGCATACCTACAGTACCAGCTTCTTGGGAGGCTGAGGTAAGAGGATCACTTGAGCCCATGGAGATCAAAGCTTTGAGACCCTCTCTCAAAAAAAAAAAACAAAAAAAAACTGGAATCAGCCAGACCCAGCTTCAAATCTGGCTCTGCTGCTTGGAATCAATTGATATAAATGGGTGTAACAACTTTGGAAAATGAGTTGGCAATCTCCAGCAACAAAACATATGTCCAGCCTGTGACCCAGCAATAAAGCTGCTAGACATATACTCAGTAAAAATGACATCTATGTAATAGTCACAAACTTCAAACAGCCCACGTTCAAAGGACTGACCGTCTTTGGGTGTGTTGCTTTACTCTTTAAGCATGTGTACAATGGACCTAATGACATTCACAGTTACCTCATACAGTTTTCACAGCCAATGAAGAAAGCACTTAAGATTTTTAAAATAAGGGCTCGATTTTTAAATAAATATGTTGTCAATCACATTACTGGGTATATACCCAAAGGAATATAAATTGTTCTGCCATAAAGACACAGGCACACGTATGTTCATCACAGCACTATTCACAATAGCAAAGACGTGGAATCAATCCACCTAAATGCCCATCAGTGGTAGACTGGATAAAGAAAATGAGGTAATTATACAGCCTGGAATACTATACAGTCATAAAAAGGAATTAGATTACATCCTTTGCAGCAACATGGATGAAGCTGGAGGCTATTATCCTAAGAGAACTAACCCAGGAACAGAAAATCTAATCTCACATGTTCAAATAGCACCAGGGCCTATTTGAGCAGGGAGGGAAAGAGGAGGGTGAGCATCAAAAAACTATCTATTGGGTACTGTGATCATTACATGAGTGATGCAATAATCTGTACACCAAACCCCAGTGACATGCAATTTACCTGTAACAAACCTGCACATGTACCCCTAAACCTAAAATAAAAGTTAAAAGTAAATAAAGATGTTGTCACTCATACCCTAATAAAGTATAAAATGCTTCTCCCACCACTCATAATACCAGAATTCCTTCTGATGCCCATATTAAAATTATATTTATCAATTGAGACTACTAGAGTAGGAAATGTGACTACTCTGAGTCTGAGAAATCTCAACCCACCTCTGCACAAAGGGTGTTGATGAGCTCAACAGAGACGTATGGGTGTTGAAAGGCATCGTAGCCCTTCCCGGAGCAAGGGCTTGCTTGCTTATCCCTGCGTCTGAGGTCACGTAACCCTCGCCAGTTCAGCCAGGACTTAAAACCATAGCTAATGCTCCTCTCTCCTCCTCCCCGCAAGATCATCAGCCGTCGAAGCACCGCCTCTCCTGAGTTCACTCCATCTGGAGTCCTCTGGGGGAAGAGACATGGATTGCGTACACCGAAGAATTAGACTTTTATATTTCATTGTGTGTCTGTTGAGGCGGCGGTGAACCAGGTGTGGTTTTCGGCAGACATAACTTCCAAAGCCGTAAACACACTTATCAGGAAACTGCAGAACTTGAGACAGCCGGCAACAGTCAAGGTCACTGACAGGTGACGTGGCCAATAAAGGGAGATTAAAAGCCATGACTTGTCTGACATGGGTCCATTTGATACTTACCAATGGCAGGATACGGAACATTGCCTACTCTTGATGGGAAGTCATTGAACATAGTGTAATTTCTTAGAAAGTGAATCCCTGTAATTTTTCTCTATGAAAAAAAAAAAAAAAGGAAGGAAATAAAATCCAGGTAGCTCTCTGCTGATGACCTAAATGTGTTTATTTACTGAATACCATTTACCACTGGCCAGCTTTTCTGCTAAGCATTCTCTCTTATTGAATCCTCAGTACAACCAAATGTGTTCTCAAATTAATAACTATCCTGCCTTTACAGTAGGGAGAAGTGAGACTCAAGGGATTTGTGGTGAAGTTCCCGAGCTAGTCAGTGCCAGCCAGGACTGTAACCCAGAGATTATGTTACAATGCTTATGCATGGTGACAGAGCCTTACTCTAGGTGCAGGAATGACATCCAGATGGCATTGTTTTCTGGCTGCATGAACAATTGGAATGCAAAGCCAAACCTACCTAATTTTTGGATAACATCCTTTCTGCAGCCAAAAATCAAGAAATGCGTACTCTAAAGAATTGCTGGAAACGTTTATTTGCATGCCGGGCTGCGACGCCACAGTCCTCTGATTCCGCACTACGTGGCCTAGGGAAGATTTTTCACAAATCAAGCTTTCGTCTACCCCAAATAATATTTTATGCATGCCAAGGAATCTCACTATTTAAAAAAGCTCATTCACAAAGCCTCCTTTTCTTTTCACCCACCAATGTATTCCTTAGTGTAGGTTTAAAAAAAAAACAAAAACAAACAAACAAAAAAAACAAAAACAAAAAACAGCTTGAAATGCAGGTTTAAACCACTGGGAGCATCTAGTAAGAACAAACCAAATTAAGATGAAATGATTCTTCAAATATTTGGTGTCCTAAATAAGCTTGGCCCAGAGGTAAGCTGTGATCACCTGTTCCTTTGCATTTTAAACAAATTTGACCCGAGCTTACATCACACATCCTATGAGTTGAACAGCTTGCTGAGACTTTTACAAATTCCTCAGGGTTCCTGTTTCTTTTGGTTATTTCTGCCTCCAAGTTCCTGCTCCCGTTTCCCTCCGTCTCACATTTATTCTCTTGTCTCTGCACTGCGTGGACCCAGAGAATAACCCAGCCTCTTTCTCTGACATTCCCACACCACCTGCCCAATATATTTGTCATTGTCAGTACTTTGGGGTGACCCAGAAAGGTTCTATTACAGCAACACCAGTACCTTAAAATTGTATATTAGATACCTCAGGTCTGCACGACTCCAAAATCTCAATCTCTACTTCCTACCTCCTCAGCTGGGAGGATAAGCTCTAGCTCCAGCCATTACAACCCCTTATGATTCCTCCATCACACCAAGCTTGTTTCTGCTTAGGGGCCTGTGGACTTGCGAGACGGTTGTCTCTCAGCCTCAAGACACATTCACTCACTTTCCCCAGGTCTCTGCACAATGTCACCTTCTAACATGTGCCTTCCTGATCATCCTTCATTAGAATGCCTTGGTCTCCCTTCTCCTTTGTCTCCATAGTGCTCATCAACACCTGAAATACTGCATATTTTCTTGCATTTTTTTTTTCTGTCTCTCCTACCAGAACTCGTGCTCCGTGAGGGTGGCAGTTTTGCCTGTTTTGTTTTCTCCAGTACCTCCAGCATCTAGAATAGAGGCGTGCATACCCAGGGGAATATTGATGCATTTTATTGACTGAGTCAGAAGATCACTAAAGAGACTTTCCATCTGGAGTACTATTCAGCCATGAAAAAGAATGAGGCCCTGTCATTTGCAACAGCATGGATGGAACTGGAGGTCATTATGTTAAGTGAAATAAGCCAGGCACAGAAAGACAAACTGCGTGTTCTCATTTATTTGTGGGATCCAAAAATCAAAAACAATGAACTTATGGAGATAGAGAGTAGAAGGATGGTTAACAGAGGCTGGAAAGATAGTGGGGGGATGGGGGAATGTTAACGGGTACAAAAGCATGGTGGGTTCATGCCTATAATCTAGCAGTTTAGGAGGCTGCGGCGGGTGGACTGCCTGAGCTCAGGAGTTTGAGACCAGCCTGGGCAACATAGTGAAACCCCATGTCTTATAAAAATATAAAAAATTAGCCAAGCATGGTACTGCGTGCCTGAAATCCGAGTTATATGGGAGGCTGAAGCATGAAAATTGCTTGAACCCAGGAGGCAGAGGTTGCAGTGAGCCTAGATCGTGCCACTGCACCCCAGCCTGGCAACACGGCAAGATTGTTTCCAAAAAAAAAAAGAAGAATAAGACCTACTCTATGATACCACACAGGGTGACTATAAACAATAACTTAATTGTACATTTTTAAATAACTAAAAGAATATAATTGGATTGTTTGTAACACAAAGGATAAATGTATCAGGGGATGGATACCCCGTTCTCCATGATTTGATTATTTCGCATTGCATGACTGTATCAAAATATTAATTTTTTTAGATGGAATTTCACTCTTTCGCCCAGGCTGGAGTGCAGTGGCACAATCTTGGCTCACTGCAACCTCTGCCTCCTGGGTTCAAGCAAGTCTCCTGCCTCAGCCTCCAGAGTAGCTGGGATTACAGGCACGTACCACCATGCCCGGCTAATTTTTTATTTTTATTAGAGATGGGATTTCTCCATGTTGATCAGGCTGGTCTCGAACTCCTGACCTCAGGTGATCCACCTGCCTCAGCCTCCGAAAGTGCTGGGATAACAGGCATGAGCTACCGCGCCTGGCCCCAAAATATTAATTTGTATGAGTACATAAGTGTGCATATCTATGAGGTCTCATGTAGCCCCATAAATATACGTATGTATTCATAAAAATTAAAAATTACAAAACTTAATAATTTTTTTCAAATAATTTTTTAAAGATACTTTTTATTTAGTTTTCTTTTCAGGAGCCATGCCAACAGGGCCACATCAGAGTGTAAGTAAGAAATGAGAGTGATATTTTGCCACCACAGAGAAGGCAAGGCCTGAGCGGCATGATGCTGGAAGAGAACTCGTGATCTGGGCTGGGATCCAGAGAGGATTGAGAAGGAAGCTGCGGTCAGTCCTGCGGTGGGAGGGCCCAGGACTCAGAGCTTGGCACGTGGAGCAGAAGGTGCAACTCGAAAGTGTGAGTGCCCTGCCCCTTGAGAAGTACCAAGGCCAGGGACATTCCCTGAGTTACACATCCCTCTTGGTGTAAGCTAGGATAGACGCTGGTAAAAAGCTTGGCCTCTATGATTGGACTACAGTATTCAAATCCTCACCCTCTGGAACTGGATGTTACAATCTGAAGTGAAACAAGCCAGACACGGAAGTCAAATACTGCATATTCTCACTCATAAACAGGTGCTAAAAAGTGTGCGCCTATGGATGTAGAGTGTGGGATGATAGATAACGGAGACTCGGAAGAGGGGGAGGGTTGGAGGAGGTGGATGATAAACTACTGAATGGGTACAATGTACATTATTTGGGTGATGGATACCCTAAAAATCTTGACCTGACCACTATACAATCTATGCATATAACACAATTGCACCTGTACATCATACATTTATATAAATAAATGGCAAATATAAGAATGCCTTAAAAAAATAGAATCCTCACTGGGCACAGTGGCTCATGCCTGTAATCCTAGCATTTTGGGAGGCCGAGGTGGGCATATCACTTGACGTCAGGAGTTCGAGACCAGCCTGGCCAACATGGTGAAAACCTGTCTCTGCTAAAAATACAAAAATTAGCTGGGCATGGGGAGGCACACCTGTAATCCCAGCTACTCAGGAGGCTGAGGCAGGAGAATCTCTTGAACCCGGGAGGCAGAGGTTGCAGTGAGCCGAGATTGTACCACTGCATAAGCGAGACTCCATCTCAAAAAAAACAAAAAACAAAAAAATAGACTCCTCATCCACAAAGTCTTAGTTATGTGACTTTGGACAAGTGATTTACCTGATCCAGGGAGATACGTGTCCCCCACTTGGAAATAGCATTATTGCTGTACTGATGATCAGCTTTATTTAAAAAAAAAAAAAAAACCAAACTCAGAAAATTCAGTAAAGTATGCACAAAGGAAGGAAAAATGTCACAACTACACCAGCCAGAGATCAGTCCCCTGTATCTAACAGTACATGTGAATCTTGCTAGACCTGCCCTGCGCTATTTGGTGGTCACCAGCCACGTGACTGCTGAGCATGGGAAGTGTGGCTGGTCCAAACTGAGATGTGCTGTAAGTGCCAAAGACATGCCAGATTCCAGAGACTTAGAACCCAAGAAAAAAGTACAGTATCTCATTCATAATTTTTAGATTGGTTACATGTTGAAATGCTAATATCTGAAGTTTAAATACTTAAAAATACATTTTTAAATAAATAAAATGTTACTAAAATTAATTTCACCTGTTTTTTCACTTTTTAATACAGCTAGTCAGGAAACAATAGGTGCTGGAGAGGATGTCGAGAAATAGGAACACTTTTACACTGTTGGTGGGACTGTAAACTCGTTCAACCATTGTTCAAGACAGTGTGGCGATTCCTCAAGGATCTAGAACTAGAAATACCATTTGCCCCGCCATCCCATTACTGGGCATATACCCAAAGGATTATAAATCATGCTGCTATAAAGACACATGCACACATACGTTTATTGCAGCACTATTCACAATAGCAAAGACTTGGAACCAACCCAAATGTCCATCGGTGACAGACTGGATTAAGAAAATGTGACACATATACACTATGGAATACTATGCAGCCATAAAAAAGGATGAGTTCATGTCCTTTGTAGGGACGTGGATGCAGCTGGAAACCATTATTCTCAGCAAAATATCACAAGAACAGAAAATCAAACACCGCATGTTCTCACTCATAGGTGGGAATCGAACAATGAGAACACTTGGACACAGCGAGGGGAACATCACACACCGGGGCCTGTCATGGGGTCGGGGGAGGGGAGAGGGATAGCATTAGGAGATATATCTAATGTAAATGACGAGTTAATGGGTGCAACAAGCCAACATGACACATGTATACATATGTAACAAACCTGAACATAGTGCACATGTACCCTAGAACTTAAAGTATAATGATAAAAAATAAATTAATTTAAAAAAGAAAAAGTTAAATTTCTCATGCCTATAATCCCAGCACTTTGGGAGGCTGAGGCAGGCAGATTACCCGAGGTCAGGAGTTCAAGACCAGCCTAGTCAACATGGTGAAACCCTGTCTCTACTGAAAATAGAAAAATCAGTGGGGCATGGTGGTGGGCGCCTGTAATCCCAGCTACTTAGGAGGCTGAGGCAGGAGAATCACTTGAACCTGGGAGCCAGGGGTTGCAGTGAGCCAACATTGCACCACTATGCTCTAGCCTTGGCAACAGAGATTCTGTCTCAAAACATAATAAAATAAAAAGAAAAAAGAAAATTTTAAATTACTTATGTGGCTTATGTTATACTTTTGTTGGGCAAAATCTCAGAAAAGCTGAGATGTCCTAGCTTCTCTCTTTCCTAATTTACATATATATCCACATATATGTAGGTTTTTTTTTAAAAAAGGAATACATTACACATATTGTTTTATGTACCTGCACTTTTATAACCTGCAGAAACATTTTTACATATCAGTAAACTAAGATTCTCTTCTTGAGACTGGATCTCACTCTATCACCCAGGCTGGAGTGCAGTGGTGCCATCCTAGCTCATTGCAGCCTCGACCTCCCAGGCTCAAATAATCCTCCCTCCTCAGCCTTCCAAGTAGCTGGAACTACAGGCACGTGCAACCATGTCTGGCTAATTTTGTTTATTTTTGTGGACATGGGGTCTATGCTTCCCAGGCTGGTCTTGAACTCCTGGACTCAAGCTATCCACCTGCCTCGGCCTTGCAACTCATTTTTGATGGTGCTATAATACTAAATAAATGCATCAGGACACATAAATGAACATCGTTGAAATTTCCTTTTTTCTTTCCTCTTGCCTGCTTTTTTACTGGTATCTAAAACCCTGTGACAACTTGTATTAAAAGATGCCATGTGAAAAAAGTCCCTGCCTGACAGCTCTGATGAGAGCAGTGGTTCTCACAGCACGGTGTTCGACCTCCGATAATGGACAGACTGCCTCCTCAAGTGGGTCCCTGACCCCCGTGGAGCCTGACTGGGAGACACCTCCCAGTAGGGCCTGATAGACACCTCATACAGGCAGGTGCCCCTCCGGGATGAAGCTTCCAGAGGAAGGACCAGGCAGCAGTATTTGCTGTTCTGCAGCCTCCGCTGGTGATACCCAGACAAATAGGGTCTGGAGTGGACCTTGAGCAAACTCCAACAGACCTGCAGCTGAGAGGCCTGACTGTTAGAAGGAAAACTAACAAACAAAGGAATAGCATCAACATCAACAAAAAGGACATCCACACCAAAACCCCATCTGTAGGTCACCAACATCAAAGACCAAAGGTAGATAAAAACCACAAAGATGGGGAGAAACCAGAGCAGAAAGGCTAAAAATTCCAAAAACCAGAATGCCTCTTCTCCAAAGGAACACAACTCCTCGCCAGCAAGGG
This sequence comes from Macaca thibetana thibetana, assembly GCF_024542745.1. NCBI lineage: Eukaryota > Metazoa > Chordata > Mammalia > Primates > Cercopithecidae > Macaca > Macaca thibetana. Next base: position 58,521,505 of record NC_065597.1, on the reverse strand, counting down.
ATCAAAACTGGACAGAGAATGAGTTTGAGGAGTTGACAGAAGTAGGATTCAGAAGGTCGGTAATAAACTTCTCCAAGATAAAAGAGCATGTTCTAACCCATCGCAAGGAAGCTAAAAACCTTGAAAAAAGGTTAGATGAATCGCTAACTAGAATAACCAGTGTAGAGAAGAGCTTAAATGGCCTGATGGAGCTGAAAACCACAGGACAAGAACTTCGGGAAGCACACACAAGCTTCAATAGCCGATTCGATCAAGCAGAAGACAGGATATCAGTGATTGAAGATCAAATTAACGAAATAAAGCAAGAATACAAGATTAGAGAAAAAAGAGTGAAAAGAAACCAACAAAACCTGTACGGAATATGAGACTATATGAAAAGACCAAATGTATGTTTGATTAGTGTACCTGAAAGTGATGGGGAGAATGGAACCAAGTTAGAAAACACTCTTCAGGATACGATCCAGAACTTCCCCAACCTAGCAAGGCAGACCAACATTCAAATTCAGGAAATACAGAGACCACCACAAAATACTTCTCGAGAAGAGCAACTCCAAGACACATAATTGTCAGACTCACCAAGGTTGAAATGAAAGAAAAAAAGTTAAGGGCAGCCAGAGACAAAGGTCGGGTTACTCACAAAGGGAAGCCCATCAGACTAACAGCAGATCTCTCTGCAGAAACCCTACAAGCCAGAAGAGAGTGGGGGCCAATATTCAACACTCTTAAAGAATTTTCAACCCAGAATTTCATATCCAGCCAAACTAAGCTTCATAAGTGAAGGAGAAATAAAATCCTTTACAGACAAGCAAATGCTGAGAGATTTTGTCACCACCAGGCTTGCCTTATATAGTGCTCCTGAAGGAAGCACTAAACATGGAAAAGAACAACCGGTACGAGCCACTGCGAAAACATGCCAAATTGTAAAGAACATTGACACTATGAAGAAACTGCATAAATTAACGGGCAAAATAACCAGCTAGCATCATAACGACAGGATCAAATTCATACATAACAATATTAACTTTAAATGTAAATGAGCTAAATGCCCCAATTAAAAAACACAGACTGGCAAACTGGATAAAGAGTCAAGACCCAGTGTGCTGTATTCAGGAGACCCATCTCACATGCAAAGACAAACCTAGGCTCAAAATAAAGGGATGGAAGCATTCCCTTTGAAAACTGGCACAAGACAGGGATGCCCTCTCTCTCCACTCCTATTCAACACAGTATTGGAAGTTCTGGCCAGGGCAATCAGGCAAGAGAAAGAAATAAAAGGTATTAAATTAGGAAAAGAGGAAGTCAAATTGTCTCTGTTTGCAGATGACATGATTGTGTATCTAGAAAACCCCACAGTCTCAGCCCCAAATCCCCTTAAGCTGATAAGCAACTTCAGCAGTCTTAAGATTAAAAATCAATGTGCAAAAATCACATGTATTCCTATATATCAAGAACAGACAGAGAGCCAAATCATGAGTGAATTCCCATTCACAATTGCTACAAAGATAATAAATTACCTAGGAATACAACTTACAAGGGATGTGAAGGACCTCTTCAAGGAGAACTACAAACCACTGCTCAAGGAAATAAGAGGGAACACAAACTAATGGAAAACATTCCATGCTCATGGATAGGAAGAATCAGTATCATGAAAATGGCCGTACTGCCTAAGGTAATTTATAGATTCAACACTATCCCCATATCAAGCTACCACTGACTTTCTTCACAGAATTGGGGAAAAACAAAAACAAAAACAAAAAACACTACTTTAAATTTCATATGGAACCAAAAAAGAGCCCACATAGCCAAGACAATCCTGAGCAAAAAGAACAAAGCTGGAGGCCTCATGCTACCTGACTTCAAACTATACTACAAGGCTACAGTAACCAAAACAGCATGGTACTGGTACCAAAACAGATATATAGACATATGGAACAGAACAGAGGTCTCAAATAACACCACACACCTACAACCATCTGATCTTTGGCAAACCTAGCAAAAACAAGAAATGGGGAAAGGATTCCCTATTTAATAAATGGTGCCGGGGAAACTGGCTAGCCATATGTACAAAGCTGAAATCTGACACAAAAATCCACTCAAGATGAATTAAAGACTTAAATGTAAGACCTAAAACCATAAAAAATCCTAGAAGAAAACCTAGGCAATACCATTCAGGACATAGGCATGGGCAAAGACTTCATGACTAAAACACCAAAAGCAATGGCAACAGAAGCCAAAATTGAGAAATGGGATCTAATTCAACTAAAGAGCTTCTGCACAGCAAAAGACACTATCATCAGAGTGAACAGGCAACCTACAGAATGGGAGACAATTTTTGCAATCTAGTCATCTGATAAAGGGCTAATATCCAGAATCTACAAACAACATAAACAAGTTTACAAGAAAAAAACAAACAACCCCATCAAAAAGTGGGCAAAGGATATCAACAGACACTTCTCAAAAGAAGACATTAATGTAGCCAACAGACATATGAAAAAATTCTCATCATCACTGGTCAGAGAAATGCAAATCAGAACTACAATGAGATACCATCTCTCACCAGTTAAAATGGCAATCATTGAAAAGTCAGGAAACAACACTTGCTGGAGAGGATATGGAGAAAGAGGAATGCTTTTACACTGTTGGTGGGAGTGTAAATTAGTTCAACCGTTGTGGAGGACAGTGTGGCAATTCCTCAAGGTCTAACACTAGAAATACCATTTGACCCAGCCATCCCATTACTGGGTATATACACAAAGGATTATAAATCATGCTACTATAAAGACACATGCACACATATATTTATTGCAGCACTATTCACAATAGCAAAGACTTGGAACCAACCCAAAAGTCCGTCAATGATAGACTGGATTAAGAAAATGTGGCACATATACACCATGAAATACTATACAGCCATTAAAAAGATGGGTTCATGTCTTTGCAGGGACATGGATGAAGGTGGAAACCATCAGTCTCAGCAAAATATCACAAGGACAGAAAACCAAACACTGCATGTTCTCACTCATAAGTGGGAGCTGAACAACGAGAACACATGGACACAGCAAGGGGAACATCACACACTGGGGCCTGTTGAGGGGTGGGGAGCTGGGGGAGGTATAGCGTTAGGAGAAATACCTAATGTAAATGACTAGGTGATGGGTGCACCAAACCAACACGGGACATGTATACCTATGTAACAAACTTGCATGTTGTGCACATGTACCCTAGAACTTAAATTAAAACAAAACAAAACAAAAAAAGAAACCATGTGTACCTGTTATTTCTCTAGGACAAACTCCTAAAATATATTTAGAGCTCATGGAAACCAAGTAAGTCACAGGCTCCTAAGACCAGCAACTTTATGAACAGATGCTGTTAGGTGGAACTGTAGGATGATTTTAGCAGCCTTTGACAAATCTCTTTGAGGCTTTAATACACTTTGTTCTAGAACACAGGAGATGAATGGCCTAATACAGAGGCTCTGGAGACAGACAAACCAGACAGAAAAACCAAGTTCCAATTCTGGTTCTGTGTCATTTCTAATGATGTGACTTCAGGCCAGTTTTGTGACCTGAGCCTCAGTCTCCATATCTAAAAAATGGGAGCAGTAACTATACAGCCCTCCTAAAGTTACTCTTAGGATTGAGTGAAATGCTATGTAAAATTGTTCAGCACAGTGCCTGGCTCTTGGTAAAACCTCAGGAAATGTGGTTATTAACATATTTGAGATCTGGTTTGGATATGTCAATCAATATACACATACACACAGATTTCTGCATTTCTGTCATACTCACCCCCTCTCAATGACTTTTTTTTCAAACAGAGATCTATTTGCTAAAATAAATTGAAATGGGTGAAGAATACGAGGCACAATTTATACTAGATATATCTGCAATTACTAACTCTGAATTAAACATATCCCTTCATGAATAATGAAGCAGAAATAGGCCAAAGGAAAAATGAGATAAGATCTTAAATCCATGTATTTTTAATTGCTTCATTATCTAAAATTTGCTATGAATAGCAGTGGATACAGTTTGCTGTTTAAAGCACAAAAAGAAATAAGAATTTCCAGCCAAATCACAAAAGGCTATCAAAAATTAATTTTGTGTGCTGTGATCACTGAAAATGTAAGTGATTTTGAGGCAGTGACATTTTAAAATGCCATTTATATGCTAATAATAAATGAGTCATTTTTTTCATTTTGATGCAAAATAAATTTTATTTTCATTTTAATGAACTGTAATGAATGATAAGCATTTTCTTTTTATCTTTAAGTAAAAGTTTGGGACAGATAGCAGAAGGTTGGCAAGACAGGTTAGATGTCTCAGAGGAAGTGAAAATGGGAGCTGTCCTATGAGAGGCTACTGACCACCTAAGCTAGATGAGATCCTTTGCAGCTGAGGTGGTTGTTTCTTGGATTTTAGAAATTCACAAAAGTTGGGTTTACCCCGAGGACAGTGAACTATCAATTCATGCCATATTAGAGAATGATATCTAAGAACCACATTGAATTGATGATCCTTTTTTTCTTACACTGGACATTCTTATTCTAGAAACTAAAATCAGCAATGCAATTCTTCACATCCTCAGTCTCTAAAGGATATTTTTCGATAATAATGCTTATTTTCTTTTTCAGATGGAGTCTCACTCTGTTGCCCAGGCTGGAGTGCAGTGGAATAATGCTTATTCTTTATTGAAGTCTTGCTCCACGTCAGACATTTTTCTATGTTTCACATCCATTCTTTTATCTAACCTTCATGACAGCCCTAAGAAGTTGGGACTATTACAATCCCTGCTTTATAGATGAGAAACTTGAAACCAGAGAGTGTAGGCAATTTCCCTTTGACTTCACAGTTAATGAAGTTTAGACCTGAATTCATATCTATAAGTGCCATAACATTTAACTTATGTCCACTGTGAACTCTTTTTTGAAAAAACAGGAAACAGAAGGATGTCAGCTTTTACTTAAAAAAAAAAAAAATGCTAATGGTGACATTTCAGGAATCAGCTAGAAAAACATCACATCAGGGGCTGGGCACCGTGGCTCACGCCTGTAATCCCAGCACTTTGGGAGGCTGAGGTGGGCAAATCACTTGAGGCCAGGAGTTTGAGACCAGCCTGGACAACATGGTGAAACCCCATGTTTACTAAAAACACAAACATTAGCCGGGGGTGGTGACACATGCGTATAATCCCAGCTACTTGGGAGGCTGAGGCAGAAGAATCACTTGAACCCAGGCGGCAGAGGCTGCAGTGAGCTGAGATCACACCACTGCACTCCAGCCTGGATGACAGAGTGAGACTAAATAAATCAATAAAGAAAACACTTTAGGAAAGACAGAGAGAAGGACTTCGGGTGTTATTGTTCACTCTGTTCAGGGTGCAGGTACCTGCCGGACACCTCACCCATATCCAGGCTAGGTTTAAAGCCAAGTTAGTCATTTTATTAGATCTGAAAGGATGAGTGCTTGAGACATCTGGGCATGTGTGCCAGGCTTTGGTGAGAAAATAGCCAGAGCTCTGCTGAGCAGAGAGGCCTTTGGTTTTTACGGAGGGTCCGATATTATTCTCTGAAGGCTGCCTTCTTCAAAGTGAGAAGTCAACTTTCCAAATTCATTTCTGTGTTTTCCTCATCTCTTACTCTTAGGTCTTGGGTTGCCTTTTCCTGACTTGGCTGTTAATGTTAATTCTCTTTAACCAGGGTCTCTTTAAATAGGAGCTAGTGAGTTATGGAGCAGTAATTCACCCTTCAGATCTAGTGGACCCAAGGCCACAGGCCAGCCCCTATTAAACACAAAGGTCTGAATTATTATCCTATAATTCACCCACTGGAAGTGTCTTAATTCAATTATACTATGCCCCTGAATGACGATTAATAGAAAAAAAAAAAAAAGAAAAAAAAAAGGTCCTGGATCTTTTTTTGTTACAATCTAGAGTAATTTTCAGTGCCAAAGAGTTCTTCCTTTAAAGTCATTAGGAAGCAAATTAAAAAGGAAGATTAAAAAAGAGAGCCCCTTATCACTGGTAAGGCTGTACTGTAGACAATCAATCATATTTCAACCAATGGTAACGTGGCAGGAATTATAGCAATACAAGTATCTTCTCTTTAACCAAATCCTGTTGATTTATATCTTGCCTCCCCTTCCATTTTAGAATTATTCCACTAGTAAGCTTAAGTTAAAACTAGTTCTAAATTATGTTATCATCTGCCCAATGATTACACTAGACATTGCGTAACAAATGCAGATGGGACTAGGCATGGTTTGTGCCTGTAATCTCAGCACTTTGGGATTCCAAAGACAGGGGGTTCACTTAAGGCTGGGAGTTTGAGGCCAGCCTGAGCAACAGAGTAAGACCCTATCTCTACAAAAAATTTTTGAACTAGTTGGTCGTGGTAGCATGCACCTGTAGTTCCAGCTACTTTGGAGGCTGAGTCAGAAGGATTGCTCAAGCCCAGGGGTTTGAGGTTCCAGTGATTTGTGATTGGATCATACCACTGCTCTCCAGTCTGGGCAACAGAAAGGGACCTCTAAAAATTTAATTGAACGCAGATGGATAAACTTGATGACATGATTAGCCTCATTGAAAAAGATGCAAACACAATGCAAGTTAAACAAAAACCAAATTTGAGGTTTTCTTGTGTCTTGGTTTGGGTTCTCTCAGGAGCAGACCCTAAGACACCCATTTGTAGCTGATGTGAGAGGTGAAAGTAGTGAGTTAAAAAAGGGAAAGAAGTCAGTGTACAGTGTTATCAGTCAAGCGACTCCTGTGGGCAACCAGGGCTGCAAAGCTCTGGTGAATGGTATAGGATAGGCACCTGAGGGTAGTGAAGGAGCTGGCTATTGCTATACTAACTCCCATAGGTCATGGGTTAAGAGCCATTGAGGAAAATGATTTGGCCAACTTTGACTTTGCTGTCTTCTTGCCTTTCATGAGTCTAGAGAACTCTCAGACGGCTGTCTAATCGACTTTGTTCCACTCCACCTATAGCGATATGGCCAAAAACTATAAAACACCTTTTTCAAGTTCAGAAACACTCATCCTCAGCTTTCTCTAGAGTCTTTACATTGTAAAGGAAATAATCTGCCAAACTATATCTGTCTTTTTAAAAACTCTACTTATCTAAAGACGGGGCCTCACTTTGTTGCCCAGACTTGTCTCAAACTCCTGGCTTCAAGGAATTCTCCCATCTGAGCCTCCCAAAGCACTGGGACTACAGGCATGAGCCGCAATTTCCAGGCCTTTTTTAAAAACTTTTTTTTGAGATGTAGTCTCATTCTGTCACCCAGGCTGGAGTGCAGTGGCGTGATCTCAGCTCACTGCAGCCTCCACCTCCCAGGTTCAAGCAATTCTTTTGCCTGAGCCTCCTGAGTAGCTGGGATTACAGGCATGCACCACCACTCCTGGTTGAGTTTTGTATTTTTAGTAGAGATGGGGTTTCACCATGTTGGTCAGGCTGGTCTCAAACTTGTGATCTCAAGTGATCCGTCCACCTCAGCCTCCCAAAGTGCTAGGATTACAGGCATGAACCACTACGCCTGGCCTAAAAATATTTTAAGTCTGTTTTATCTGAAAAATGACGTGGTATTTTGATAGGGATTCATTACACCTATAGATTGCTTTGGACAGTGTGGTCATTTAATGATATTAATTCTTCCGATCCATGAGTATGGAATGTTCTTCCATTTGTATCACCTAGGATTTCTTTAATTGGTCTTTTGTAGTTTTTCTTGCAGAGATCTTTCACCTCCTTGGTTAAATATAGTGCTAGGTATTTTACATATTTTTATAGCTATTGTAACGGGGATTGTCTTCTTGATTTGGTTCTTAGCTCAACTGTTGTTGGTGCATAGAAATGCTACTGATTTTTGTATCCTAAAACTTTACTAAATTCATTCCAACCTGTATCTATAGTCAGCAGAGGGTAATAGATCAAAGCTCAGAATGTAGAGTCACAGGCTCAAATTCTGGGTATGCACTCATTTGTCATGTGATTATGAAGAGTCAGCTCTCTCATCTGCAAAATGGGTCCCGGGGGTTTTAAGAAACGCATGAGGTAACAATAAGACCCTTCCTTTATGACGCCATGCACACAAATGGCCATTATGATACTGATGAGGACGAAGAGGCTTTGGTTTGGGGGCAGGAAAACCACTCACTCTGAGTTGGGCAGACCTTGAATCTACCATCCCTTCCTTCTTCACCCAGTCCATGTTTAACTTTCTGAACTGAATTACTCTCACAAGTAAAGCCCAGACAGTTCCCAGAATCTAGAGATCACCATCTGATAACCCACACGTTACATCTACATGACATAAATGACGTCAAAGAATTCCCACTCAGTGTATTAAAGCAGACAGAGTTCTTTAAAAATTCAGATTTTGACCGGGCGTGGTGGCTTATGCCTATAATCCCAGCAGTTTGGGAGGCTATGGTGAGTGGATCACTTGAGGTCAGGAGTTCAAGACCAGCCTGGCTAACATGGCGAAACTTCGTCTCTACCAAAAATACAAAAATTAGTCAGGCGTGGTGGCACATGCCTGTAATCCCAGCTACTCAGGAGGCTGAGGCAGGAGAATCACTTCAACCGAGCAGGTGGAGGTTGCAGTGAGCCGAGATCATGCCACTGCACTCCAGCCTGGGGGACAGAGCAAGACTCCGTCTCAAAAAAAAAAAAAAAAAAAAAAAAATCAGATTTCTAGTTCTATTAAAATGTCAAAAAAAAGTCTTGCCATACTGGTCCCAGTTGCCATTCTGCCGTATCGGCTGGACCTGAGGACTAGAGGTTTCTTCTAGCCTAGGTGAGCTCCCTCTAGTCTGTCCCAGTTGCCACCACCTTCTGTTTTGATGACCGGCTCATTTTCCCAGTACCTCCCCCGGCTGTGTGGGGATTTTTTAGTTTATGACTTCTGTTCTAGTGCATTGCACCAAAAACAGTTGCTTTAGACCTTCCCTTGCACAACAATATAAGTCTATCCAAAATTATTTATCTTTCAAATCATTTTAATGAGGAGAAGACTAATGAAATGTGATTCATATAATCAGCTATGAATATAGTATGCAAAAGGGTGAATATTGCTGCTGCTCAGAACATAACAGTGGAGCTGCTCCATTTAGAATAGGAAATTGTGCTCTTCTGGCCAGAATTAGAGAAGCAGGCTGGGCAGTCATTGGACTAAAGGACTGAACAGGCGCAAACCTACCATCCTGAAGAGTGCAGCCCACAGAGGCAAGATAAGGAAAACACTGCATTTTCATCTAATAGCCTTGAAATTGGCTGATCTCCATCTGCCTCTTATGAACAGGGCAGGCGTCTTTTATACCTGGACTGGCTAGAGACATGGAAAAGAGTGGCTCTGGATAGTGATTACTTAATGAGGAGGAGTGTTAGGCGTGTGGTGGAAAATCGCTTCTTCTGCAGCATAAAGGAAACAGGTGGGCATTTTGGGAGGCATGGAGGGAACAGGGCAGTAGTGGAGCTTCTGGCTCATCTGATCCTTTCCTGGAATTGCTGACCTCATGAACAGTTTCCATTCACAGCCATGTTCTATTCAGCACAGGGTTTTCCAGCTAAGGCACAATCGATGTTTCCAGCCAGGTCATTTCATTGCAAGGCGGGGGGAGTGGGGCTATCCTGTGCGAGGCAGGATTTATTTTATTTTTTATTTTATTTTTTTGAGATGAAGTCTGTCACCCAGGCTGGAGCGCAATGGCACGATCTTGACTCACTGCACCCTCTGCCTCCTGGGTTCAAGCAATTCTCCTGCCCCAGTCTCCTGAGTAGCTGGAATTACAAGCACCTGCCACCACACCTGGCTTTTTTTTTTTTTTTCTCTCCCCGTATTTTTAGTAGAGACGGTTTCTTCATGTTGTCTGGGCTGCTCTCGAACTCCTGACCTTAGGTGATCTGTCCACCTTGGCCTCCCAAATGCTTGGATTTACAGGTGTGAGCCACCGCTCCCGGTCACAAGGCTGGATTTCAGCAGCATCCTTGGCCTCTATCCACTAGGTGCCAGTAGCATCTGCTTCTCAGTTGTGACAGCCACACATCTCCAGATGTCCTGTGGGAGGCAAAATTGCCTGCAGTAATGTACTGGTTTTAGCCCATGCAGTGTTTAATCATTTTTTCAAATTAGTAGACTTCCTTTAAAAATTAAGAGATACCATTTTAAAATCCTAATTTCTAGCCTCTAAGTTTGAATGGGTTGGCAATACTGGGTTCAGCTCATTCTCTCTGCGTCTTGGCCTATTACCCCTCTAACCTCATCTCCTGTACCCCCTTCCCCTGCGAACTCCCAGCCTTCAGTCACACTAGTTCCTCTCCAAGTGGTGCAACCCTGGGGCCTCTGCACCTGCTGTTCCATCTGCAGAGAAAGTTATTCCCAGGTATTTGCATGGATTGCTCCTCTCTTCCTTCAGGTCTTCGCTCAAGTAGCATCTTCTTGGTAGGGACTTCTCTGGTCGCTCTACCTACAACTCAAACACGTCTCTCTGCAAAATTTCCTGTTCCCATTCCCAATTTTATTTTTCTCATAGCAGGCTGTATGACCATCTTCTCTTTACCGAAGATTTTGATGTTTTGTCCATTGTGGATATTTTTGCATTGTATTTTAAAACTTGCATTAAAGTTGCAAATTGCATTAAATTATTTATCCTAATTACTCCAGTTTTTTGCGCTGTCTTAAATTTTGCACCCAGAGTCAGTGCCTCATGTGTATCACCCTAGACCTGGCCCCACTATGCACGTTTACTTCTCTCGCTTGTTATTTCTCTACATCTAGCACAAAGTAAGACTCTTGAGGACAAGGATATTTTTAAATCTCCTTTGTATACTGCATTCGTCCTAGCACCTAGGTTAGTGTCTGCTATATAGTATGCATGGAATAAGTACTTGATAAATGAATGAAATTCCTGCACAGCAATACTTGACAAAAGCTAGCCCTCAGCATCCTGCCTTACTCCCAAATTCTTTCATTCATTCATTTTACAAACAGAAGACACTTCCCTATGTGCCAGGTCCTGTGCCAGGTTCCAGGAAGGAACAGGTGAGTTCCTTCTGCTCTGAAGCTTCGAGTTGGATAAGGCCAGTCATAATGCAGAGAAATTAAGTGTCTTGATGTGGAGAAACAGAAGGGCTGCCCAGAGCGGGGGATCCTGACCCAGTCTCAGGCAGGGGTATTAGCTTGCTGGAGCTGCCATTAAAATAGCACAGACTGTGTGGCTTAAAGAGAAACGTACTTTCTCTGAGCTCTGGAGCCTGAAAATCCAAGGTCAAGGTGTCAGCAGGTTAGTTGCTTCTGGGGTCTGTCTCCTTGGCTTGCACATGGCTGTCTTCTTGCTGTGTCCCCTACGGACTTTCCTCTAGGCATGTGCACCCCTAGTGTCTCTCTCCCTATAAGAACAACAGTCATGCTGGATTAGGTCCCATGCTAATGACCCCATTTTAACTTGCCTCTTTAAAGACCCTAACTCCAAATACAGTCACATTCTGAGATATTGGGGATTAGGACCTTAACATATGAATTTCAGAGAGACACCATTTTGCCAATAGCAGTGGGGGTAGATATCACAGGTTTCCATAAGAAATATACACTCAATCTCAATGGAACAAAAGCTTTTCCCATCAATCAAAGGAGATGCAGTCCATATTCACAAAATCATGTATTCTACAAATGTCTATTGAGGATCCATTAGCTGCAAATCACTCTTCTAAGCCCTAGGCATATAGCAGTGAGCAGCAAGACAGAGGCAAGCATAAAAAATAACCGATTCCAAAATTGCCATTTAGTTACTATTATGATAAGTGCTCTGAAGATAACATAAGGAATGTCAAAAGGGGTTCAGCTCATTTCCTCTTAAAACAATTGAGAATGGGAGGACCCAAGTTTACATTGGAAATCAGTGAGACTCTCCTGAAGAGGTGATGTTTAGGACATATAAAAAGAGTTGACTAGGCAAATAATAGGAAGGAGAAAAGGCATTCCAGGCATAGTTATAGCCCATGCTAAGGTCCTGGGGTGGGCATCAACAAGAAGTTAAAAGCAAGTCAACGGAGATGGGTCACAGAGTACAAGCTGAGATGGAGACGTGATGGAAATGGAAAGGCAGAGGACAGATCACATGTGACCCTGGGAATATGTCCAACACCCTCAACTTTATCCACGAAGAGTAAGAATGGAAACCATCTATTAATGCCTCACTCTCTGCCTGGACACTGAGAACAAAAACATCACCTTTCTGTCTACATGAACAAGACTTTGTGCTATTCCTCTGTCTTCATTTACACAACTTTCTTTTTCCAACAATCATCTGCCAGGTAGAGGAACTGGTGTTCATTTTAAGAATCTGCAAAAGATCTATCAACTCCTCCATGGAATACATCAACAATTGATACTCTAAACATTTTAAATTCCTTTTTTCAAAATCCACATCTCAGTGTGTCCACCAATCCCGGGTTGTTACAACAAGCTCCCTACCCGATCCTTCATCAAGACCCCACTTTGGAAGACCCTGAGTTCAGTTGAGCTTCTGATTCTCATTAAATTCGGACCTTGGCCAGGTGTGGTGGCTCACACCTGTAATCCCAGCACTCCGGGAGGCTGAGGCGGGCAGATCACAAGGTCAGGAGATCGAGACCATCCTGGCTAACACAGTGAAACCCCGTCTCTACTAAAAAAAAATACAAAAAATTAGCCAGGTGTACTGGTGGGCACCTGTAGTCCCAGCTACTCGGGAGGCTGAGGCAGGAGAATGGCGCGAACCCGGGAGGCGGAGCTTGCAGTGAGCTGAGATCTGGCCACTGCACTCCAGCCTGGGCGACAGAGCAAGACTCCGTCTCAAAAAAAAAAAAAAAAAAAAAAAAAAAAATTCTGATCTTACCATCCCTACTGAGGCATGAGGCGGTATCCTTTTTTACTGCAGTAAGCAATAAACTCATAGCTTTATCTTATCAACAGGTTGTGCTGTGATATTAGGGAATGCTTGGAACTGGAGCCACAGAAGGAATTTGAACAGGAGACTGATAAATGCATGTAAGAAGTCAGATACGGAGTCAAGTCCAGAGAATATCTAGAGATACAACCCTGCTTGCAAGTAGCATTGGGTTTTTACGGTCATCACCTTCAAGCTCTCTGGACAATTGGGAAAAAGCACACAGAGCCAGCGGGGGGATGAAAGAAACAAAAGCCACACAGGAAGCTGCCATAAGGGGAAGGAAACTCATGAACAATGCCCACATTCCCATCTTCATTTCTCTCCAGCAGGAACTAGGCTGTGAATTCTTTAAAGATGTTTTTAAGTTGCTATCTTAACACATACACTGGAGATTGCCCAGGTTTTAGTTTTGTCTTTAATCAAGTAAAATTACACCATAATTTTGTCTAGTCATTAAGATGTTCTATAGTAAATCTTGTCAACAAGAGCCATTTTAAAGGGTTTTAATCAGTCTTAGTGGATCTTGAACAAGGTAGAGTTACGATATTTGCAACAAGGCAAGTGAGGCGTGAGATGCCCAAGACAGGCAGACCAAGCCTCCTGCATCTGTTACTCTGCAAGCAGTTTCCGCTCTGCTGGCTTTTTCTGCCTTTCAGACTTGCCAGGTTTCACGTCCATCACCGCATCAAACTAAGCTTATACATAAAGTTGTTTCGGGGTCTTAAAATGTACGTGTCTAGGACTGGCACGGTGGCTCACGACTGTAATCCCAGCACTTTGGGAGGCCAAGGAGAGCAGATCACGAGGTCAAGAGTTTGAGACCAGCCTGATCAACATGGTGAAACCCCATCTCTACTAAAAATACAAAAATGAGATGGGCGTGGTGGCACGTGCCTGTAATCCCAGCTACTCAGGAGGCTGAGGCAGGAGAATCGCTTGAACCTGGGAGGCGGAGGTTGCAGTGAGCCGAGGTTGCACTGTTGCACTCCAGCCTAGGTGACAGAGCAAGGCTCTGTCTCAAAAATTAAAAAAAAAAAAAAAGTACATGTCTGTGTATGAATGGGGAGATGAAGACAGGACCCTGTGAATGGATGGTATTACCCCCACAGTAGGCAGTTGCTTTTTTGGATTTTATTTGAGACAGGGTCTCTCTGTTGCCAAGTCTGGAGGGCAGCTGTGAACTCCTGGGCTCAAGTGATCCTCCCACCTGAGCCTCTTAAGTAACGGGGACCACAGGTGTGAGCCACCGCACCTGGCTAATTTTTTATTTTTTGTACAGGCTAGTTGCCCAGGCTAGTCTCGAACTCCTGGCCTCAAGGGATCCTTCAATCTTGGTGTCCCAAAGTGCTAGGATCACGAGTATGAACCACTGCACCCAGCCTCGATTTAATTAGTAAAAGAATCATCCCCTAAATGTCTTTGTCCTTCAGAAGAGGCTACAGTGCAAGGAAACCCTTTCAAGATGAAAGACTACTGAGAAGAGGATGGCCCAGAATGCATTGCCGGAGGTAAAACATGAAGGTTTTCCTTAGATTGAACCCAGCCCAGCCTTCTCTCTTGAATTTTACAACTTCAGACATCCATTCACATTTGTATCTGTTGGATCCCCACCAGTAGTTTTTTTTGGATAAACGCAGAAATTGATCCTTCTGTTCTTAAAGCTTCGAGCTTACATTTGTCATTTTCTAAGACAGGGTCTCAGTCTGTCACCCAGATTGGAGTGCAGTGGCGCGACCTTGGCTGTGACCTCTGCCTCCTGGGTTCAAGCAATTCTCCTGCCTCAGCTTCCCAAGTAGCTGGGACTATAGGTGCGTGCCACCATGCCCAGCTAATTTTTATATTTTTAGTAGAGGCGGGATTTTGCCGTGTCGGCCAGGCTGGTATCAAATTCTTGACCTCAGGTGATCCTCCCACCTTGGCCTCCCAAAGTGCTGGGATGACTGGCATGAGCCACCAGGCCTAGCTCTTGCATTTGTTTTATCTGAGTTTCTTCCGCAGGAAAAGACCTTCAGGTCTCTTTCAAAAAGTATCAAAGAACTGAAACTCACCAGATTACCACATTCAGACAGCAAAATGTGGGACCCCCTCATTCATGAGATTGCTTCCTGGCCCCTCACTATTACCTTTTTCACACGTTGTTACTTTTCTTCCCTGCTATATAAACCCCCTAGTTTTAGTTGGTCAGGGAGATGGGTTTGAGAATGAGCTCCCATCTCAGCACCGGATCAAACCTTCCGTCCTTAGCAATACTGGTCGTCTCAGTGATAGGCTCTCTGTGCGGTGAGCAACAGGACCCAGACCAAACTCCCAATGTTTCAGTAGCATCACCACTCACTGGTAAACAATGACTCAAAGAAACCCAGTGGGCGTTCCATTCCCTCCAAAAGCAGTGAAGACAGGAATAGGCAGAGAGGGTAAGAGAAGGCAGGAAGGTACAGGGAGAGAGGAAGAGAAAGGTACTATTCCCTCCATCCCTGACTTAGGGGAAATAATGGGACATGGTGTTCATCTGTTTCTTCCGCCTGATACAACTTTCCCTTTTGACTTAGTTTCCTGAGACAGAGTCTAGCTCTGTCCCCCAGGCTGGAGTGCAGTGGCCTGATGTTGGCTCACTGTAACCTCCACCTCCCAGGTTCAAGCGATTCTTGTGCCTCAGCCTCCCGAGTAGCTGGGATTACAGATGCCCACCACCACACTCAGCTAATTTTTGTATTTTTAGTAGACACAGGGTTTCACCAAGTTGGCCAGGCTGGTCTTGAACTCCTGACCTCAGGTGATCCGCCCCCCTGAGCCTCCCGAAGTGCTAGGATTACAAGCACGAGGCACTGCGCCCAGCCAATTAACTCTTATTCAAACCCCAAAAGCACACACAGGCCAGGTGTAATTTGAAGTAGCTCACTGGACCTCTGAGGGTCTTCTTACTAAAGACTATCTCCTCCCAGGGCTTATATCCTGAGGTTTCTGGACTAAGACAAAGAGCTGCTGCCCTTTACTTCTCCTTTGCATATGGGGTACAGGCAGCCCTTCATCATATTGAAGAAAAATAGCACCCAGGGGGAGACTTGGAGCTGGCCCATTTCAAACTGTGGCAGTTTTTATTAATTTTGATTTTAGATTCGGGGGGTACACATACAAGTTTGTTACATGGGTATATTGTGCAAGGCTGAGATTTGGGCCTCTATGAATCCCATCACCCAGATAGTGATCATCATACCTAAGAAGTTTTTCAGCCTTTGTCCCTCTTTCCCTCCTTTTGGAGTCACCAGTATCTATTCTCATTTTTATTTCCATGGTACCCAAGATTTAGCTCCCACTTGTAAGTCACAGCACACAGTATTTTGTGTTTTCTGTGTTATTTCACTTAGGAGAATGGCCACTAGCTGTACCTATGTTGCTGCAAAGAATATGATTTTGTTCTTTTTCATGGCTGCATAGTATTCCACAGTATATATGTACCACATTTTCTTTATCCTGTCTGCCCTTGATGGGCACCTGGGTTGATTCCTGCCTTCAGTATTGTGAATACTACAACAGCAGATTGTATACAATCAGTTTGCAGGCCCCTCTGTCCTGCCTATTTCTGCCTCCAGCCCCCTGGCCCCTCAACACTGAAACCAACTATAAAAATTAAGGCCTCAAAGCTGGTGAGTTTCTTATGCAGCCCAGATTCAGCCCTTTTTCTTACTCCTCCCCCAACCTGCTAGTCCACTCTTGTCCTTTGTTCAAGCTTATGTTTGCTTGTTTCCCCATCTTTAACCATAACCGTGCTTTCAGCATCTTTGACACAAGGAGTTGAGCCTTATTTATCTGTATATTATCTCCCATGCCATGAAACTGTTTCCAAATCATTATTTTGCACAATAGAGTGAAGTCGTAATTCTACTAAAGTTGAGGGACCTTGGGAAAGTCGCTTAACCTGAGATTTCATTGTCTGGCCTAAGGGGTGATAATGGTCTCATCTCACACGGCCATTGTAAGAATGAAATGCATTATATGTGCAAAGGGCCTAGTTTATGGTTAAAACACAAAAAGTATTAGCTATTATTAGGCACTCAATGCATATGTTTCTCAAATGGAATAATTAGCAGATCTCCCTTTCATGAACTCTGTTTGGCAGCAAATGGATAATGTGTCAATGTTGAGGCTAGGATGGGGAAGGAGAGAGGGGAAGGCAGAGAGAAGCCCCCACGTTTCCTTTACCCTAGCCTATTAAGAAAACTTGTCCACTTAGGTTGGGGGTTTAGAATAAGAGCAGTGACAAGAAAGATAAACGGGGATATGTCAGTCTTCTCTGAGATCTAGGGCATTAGCTCATTTCCTCTTTAAAATAAAATAGGTCAGCTAAGTGAAATTGTATGCTCAAATATTTGCTGTGTGTATATCTAAGTGTGAATGCATGAGAGAAAAAGCAAGAGATCTAACCAGGAAGCTTGGAAGGGGAGGGCGCCCTGTACCTGCATCCTTATAACAAGGGTCTCCTTGGATTTCACTGTTCCTATCTCCTCACGTGGGAATTACAGCCATTCAGCAGGTGAATCTTCTGCTACAGTTTTCTTCTCTCCCCACCCCCACCCTGAGTAGAGCATCCTGGTTAAGAAATAGAGAAATCTGGCTTCGCACCCCAGTTCTGTCACTCACTGGGTGATATTAAACAAGCTACCATAATCTTTGAGCCTCAAGATTCTTCATCTGAACAATGGAGTTAATATTCCTCACACTGGTTGGCGGGGTTATTTTTTTATTTTTTATTTTTTATTGAGACAGTCTCCCTCTGTGGTCCAGGCTGGAGCACACTGGCACGATCTCGGCTCATTGCTACCTCCGCCTCCTGAGTTCAGGTGATTCTCCTGCCTCAGCCTCCCAAGTAGCTGGGATTACAGGCACGCACCACCACGCCCACCTAATTTCTGTATTTTTAGTAGAGACGGGGTTTTCACCATGTTGGCCAGGCTGGTCTTGAACTCCCGACCTCAGGTGATCTGCCTGCCTCGGCCTCCCAAAGTGCTGGGATTACAGGCGCCAGCCACCGCGCCCGGCCGGCATTTGCATTAAGTGACTTCACATGTATAAACTGATGCGCGCTCAGGAGGCGCTAAAAGTAAAACAGCAGCTGCTGGTAGTCACCTCAGTAATAAGAGCAGTAGCCATCACAGTAGTGACAGTAATATCAAGAGTAGTGGTAGCAGTAATAGTAACAGCAGCAGCAATATTAAAGGTAGTAATAGTAACGTGGTGGTAGTCAGAGTAATGAAACAGAAGCAGCAGCAATAGTAGTTATTACGGTAGTAATGGAGATAGTACGAAGAGTGTTACTGGGTAGAGTAATCCACGTTCTTGGCGTATTGAACAAAACAAAGTAACAAAAGAACGAAGCAATGGAAAACGAAGCAGCAGAACGGACTGATGAAAGCACAGATTTATTGAAGACAGCTCAGAGTGGGAGGGGGCTCCAGCAAGCGGCTAAAGAGACTCCTTAGAGTTTTATGAAACCAGAGCCCAGCAACACACCTCTATCCCTTTAGAGGCCTCCAATTGGCTACACCCCATGAAGGATTGGCCTGCCACCAATCAGAGGCTGAGGTGGAAACCTGGCCTGCACTCAATCAGCGGCTGAAGTCGCTTGTATTCCAATAGCCTTACCAACCGCTTACTTGGGAGACAAAAGATGGGCTATTACTTTGGAGACTTTGTGGTGGAGGTTTTGGGGTAATCCAAACCAGGAGATTATTTCCTTCAAGGGAACCTTTATAACCCCCTTAGCTTTCTCTGCTCTGGTAGGGCAGGCTTCAACCCAGCAGCAAAGGCGTCTATTGGTACTAGAAAAACTTGTCTGAATGTTGTTTCCCATACTGATGTGGCCTAAGGACAGCCTATTTGTTGCTGATGCCTCTGATCCTAAGGGGTCAGGCATCTCTGAGGATGTTTTTCCTCCACAGGCAATGGAATTGTCTATGATTCCCTTTGTCAACGCATGCAATGCTCAGGTCTTTGCGTCCTACTGAGTCAAATAAGCTTCTTCGGCCTGTAACTCATGAAACAAGGAAGCTTGCAATGTACTGTGAAACTATTACTGGGTTCATCCCTACAAACAAGTTTAAATTCCGGGTTCTTATGCATAAAGAATTCATACATGAAATGAGAGTCCCTCGCCCCACTCTGAGAAGAGGAATATTTAAAAAAAAAAAAAAAAAAAAAAAAATGTGGTCTTACCTCCTGACTGGTTCGCCAAAATACGTTATCAGATAGAAGGTCCTAATCGTGAGTTGTCCAGATTCTTGGAGTATTGGACAAGGAATTGAACAAAATGCCACACGATGGGCAGATTTACTGAAGACAATTCGCAGAGCGTTAACAGGCCCCAGCAAGCAACTCAAGTGCCTGCTTACTGCAATGCTCCCAAGACTTTTTATAAAGCCAAAACAACTTAGCAACACCCCTTAGGTGACCTTTAGAGGCCTCCAATTGGTTACACCCTTTGAAGGGCTGGTCCGCGACCAATCGGAAGCTGAAGTGGCTTGTTATCATGGGAGCAGGAATGTGGCCTATATGCTGCACCTGCTGTTCTTTGGCTTATGCAAACTGGCTGGACCTGCTGTTCTTTCGCTTATGTGAACTAGCTGCACCTGCTGAACCTCTGGTACCCTAATTCCCAGTTCTCCCACCACAAGAGTAATACTTCTTACTCTCTTCTAGTTTATCCTCTCACTCATAAGTTTCTACCATCTGAGACCGTCTTCGGAAGCCCTGATGATCTTCTAAGTAATTCAGTGCACAACAGGGACCCAGTTAAAATGTGTAATCTTCTCAGAAGTGTCTGAACCTGAGCGACTCCGTCTTGAATAGGGGCTGGGTAAAACAAGGCTGAGACCTACTGGATTACATTCCCAGGAGGTTAGGCATTCTTAGTCACAGGACGAAATAGGAGGTCGGCAAGACTGGTGTTAACAAGATACAGGTCATAAAGACCCTGCTGATAAAACAAGATCCAATAAAGAAGCTGGCAGAAACCCACCAAAACCAAGATGGCAATAAAAGTGACCTCGGGTCATCCTTATTGCTTATTACACACAAATTAGAATACATTTGCATGCTAAAAGACACTCCCACAAGTGCCATGACAGTTTACAAAAGCCATGCAATGTCTAGAAGTTACCCTGTGTCTTCTAAAAACGGGAGGAAACCTCAGTTCCAGGAATTTTCTGTCCCTTTCCCGGAAAACTCATGAATAATCCACCCCTTGTTTAGCATATAATCAAGAAATTACCATTCATATACTCAGTTGAATAGCCCATGTCACTGTTCTGCCTAAGAGGTAGCCATTCTTTTGGTTCTTTGCTTACTTTCTTTCTTTTGTGTGTGTGTGTGTGTGTGTGAGACTGAGTTTCACTCTTGTTGCCCAGGCTGGAGTGCAAATGGTGCGATCCTGGCTCACCGCAACCTCTGCCTCCCAGGTTCAAGCAATTCTGCTGCCTCAGCCTCCTGAGTAGCTGGGATTACAAGCACCTGCCACCACGCCTGGCTTATTTTGTATTTTTAGTAGAGACAGGGTTTCACCATGTTGACCACGCTGGTCTCAAACTCCTGACCTCAAGTGATGCACCTGCCTCAGCCTCCCAAAATGCTGGGATTACAGGTGTGAGTCACCATGCCTGTCCTGTTCTATACTTTCTTAATAAAATTGCTTTGACTTCACTCTATGGACTTGCCCCAAATTCCTTCTTGTGTGAGATCCAAGAACCCTTTGTCGGAATCTGGATCGGAACCCCTTTTTGGTAACAATAGAGTACCTTGTCACAACCGAGCTTCACGTTGAGGAAACAAAGGAATGTTGCTTTATTGCATGTTGGTACCTGGGTTTATCTTAAAAACAGGTTGAGGTGGGCCGGGCACAGTGACTCACGCCTGTAATCCCAGCACTTTGGGAGGCCAAGGCAGGTGGATCACCTGAGGTCGGGAGTTCGAGACCAGCCTGACCAAGATGGAGAAACCCCGTCTCTACTAAAAATAATAAAATTAGCCAGGCATGGTGGTGCATGCCTGTAATCTCAGCTATTCAGGAGGCTGAGGCAGGAGAATCGCTTGAACCCAGGAAGCGGACGTTTCGGTGAACAGGAATTGCACCATTGCACTCCAGCCTGGGCAATAAGAGTGAAACTCCGTTTCAAAAAAAAAAAAAAAAAAAAAAACCAAAAAACCCAGGTTGAGGCTGGTTTAAAAAAGAACAAAAAACAATTCCTCCAAGGGCTGGTAACCTATTTGCAAGTTTGTCTTAAACACCATATTGTAGCATCATCCTCTAAAGTGTGGCAATGACCTTGGCAGTAGGTATGTGTTAGAGTAGATCAAACTCTAAAAAGGCAGAAGTGTTGAGTTCTTGAGCTTGAGATCCTCACTGGCAGACTCTAACTCCAGCCAGGCATGTCCACTCTGGCAAGATGATAAAACACTTCGAAAAAATGCCCGCTGTACAACTGTGATTCCAAATCATTTTCTCTGCCCACTGATTCTTTGTTCAAACTTCCAGGGAAACTAATTTGAAAAAAAAGGTCAGTGTTTTAAAGGGAGGAGCTTATATTTCCTGCACATTCTGTTTAAGCTGCTTGAAGACAATAGAGAGCGTCAGGAGTTTCGAAGCCGTCTCCTTTCCACCAAAATTATTTCAGTATGGAAACCCCATGTGACCTCAGACCCGAACCTCTCTGTAAGTCTCTCCTATATGTTGTTGGGAAAATAGGGCCAGCAGGCAGGTTCTGGGGACACTGCTTTCTAAACGGAGATCACAATGGTGATTTCTGGGTGTATGCAACTCTTGCCATTTGCCAGCCCTGCAGAGTTGACTTTATCCCCTGTAAACACCGGTGGCAAAGTGTGAGCGGATCTAGAGGCTGCAAAACGTCTTGTGTCTAAAGTCTGTGTTGGTTTGTTTTTTCCTCCAACTAGAATTCAAGGAGAGGTTGATGGAAAGAATGAGCCATACAGAGTGATTTTGTAATGTCTTCATCAAGTCCAAGTTGTAAGCCTGTGCTTGGGTTCGAAGACTACTACCTGTCTCCATCAGAAGTGGTTCTGTCAAAGGCTTCTGACCTCCCTCTGGAGCCATCCACACAGGACCAGCCCATATCCAGCAAGGAGCACACCCCTGTCCCCAGAGCCTCTCCCCAGATCAGAGCTTACCTCCACTCTGCTGCTCCCTGGAATTTCTGTTTCTCTGACACCCTGAATCCTGGACCCAGAATGTGAAAACTATAGGGCTTGCCTATGTATGTATGTAAATGTATTACTGTCAGGCCTCTGAGCCCAAGCCAAGCCATCGCATCCCCTGTGACTTGCACCTATAAGCCCAGATGGCCTGAACTAACTGAAGAATCACAAAAGAAGTGAAAATGCCCTGCCCCACCTTAACTGATGACGTTCCACCACAAAAGAAGTGAAAATGGCCTGTCCTTGCCTTAAGCGATGGCATTATCTTGTGCCTGGCTCATCCTGGCTCAAAAGCTCCCCTACTGAGCACCTTGTGACCCCCATTCCTGCCCACCAGAGAACAACCCCCCTTTGACTGGAATTTTCCATTACCTACCCAAATCCTATAAAACGGCCCCACCCTTATCTCCCTTCGCTGACTCTCTTTTCAGACTCAGCCCGCCTGCACCCAGGTGATTAAAAAGCTTTATTGCTCACACAAAGCCTTTTTGGTGGTCTCTTCACACGGACGCACGTGACAATTACTTTAATAAAAATGAAAAATAGGCTGGTGTGGTAGCTCACACTTGTAATCCCAGCACTTTAGGAGGCCGAGGTGGGTGGATCACTAGAGGTCAGGAGTTCAAGACCCGCCTGGCCAACATGTCTCTAACAAAAAATACAAAAATTAGCCAGGTGTGTTGGCACATGCCTGTAATCTCAGCTACTTGGGAGGCTGAGACAGGAGAATCACTTGAACCTGGGAGGTGGAGGTTGTAGTGAGCCAAGATCCTGCCATTGCACTCCAGCCTGGGTGACAGAACAAGACTCTGTCTCCCCCCGCCAAAAAAAAACGTAATAATGTTTGTTGTCAAAAATAGAAAATGTAGAAACATGTAAAGAACATGCAGAGTACTTAAAATGTCACAATCCTGAGATAATCATCATTCCTGTTTCTCTGAATTTCCTTACAATCTTATTACTGCATTTTTAAAGAATTGATGGTCATAAAATATTATGCTTTTCCTCTTTTACATATTTCATCTAATATTATACCATGAGAACATTGTCAAGTCATTAAAATGGTTTAAAACATGATTTTAACATCTGCATTATAGTCCATTAAATAGATTTACAATAATTTACTCAATCAGTCCCTTATGATTAGACATTTAAGTTCTGTCCAATTTTTTACTTTAATTTTTTTAAGTACCACAATGAAGATTTTTGTACATAAACCTCTTTCCTTATCTCTAATTATTTCCTTAAAAGTGAAATCACTGGATCAACAATGAGAAAAACAGAAATATTCAATGAGCAAAAAGCAGTAGAATTGTTATATGAACTTTGAAAACCCCTGCATAATTGTTATAGGTTGTTTAAACACCACATTTAAAATATCTTTCTTAAGATGTTCTTTACCCCGGGGCAAGTGACATCTGCCAACTTTTAGGCAAAATAGTTAGACTGCATTTGGAAAGGAATGCTTATTTAGACGATGACTTCTCATTGAGAGATTACTGAAAATAGTTAACGTCATTAAACGATTTGCCCCGCAGCTTCCTCAGCCTTTTTTCTTGTACATTATCCCCAGAGAACATCACTGTCTTGTCCACACTTAGTGACAGACCTGAGACTAGAATCTTGGATTTCTTCCTGATTCCCACACCATAGTATCACTTGACTTGAATAGATGAGTAAACACTTAACTTTTTTTAACTTTTCTTTTAGATTCAGGGGTACATGTGCAGGTTTGTTATATAGGTAAACTCATGTCACAGGGGATTGTTGTACAGATTATTTGGTCACCCAGGTACTATGCCTGATACACAATAGTTATTTTTTTCTTATCTTCTCCCTCCCCTGACCTTTCACCCTCAAGTAGGCCTAGTGTCTGTTCTTCCCCTCTGTGTGTCCATGTGTTCTCATCATTTAGCTCCCACTTATAAGTGAGAACATGTGGTATTTGGTTTTCTGTTCATACATCACTTACTAAGGATAATGGCCTCCAGCTCTATCCGTGTTCCTGCAAAGAGCATGATCTCATTCTTTTTTATGGCTGCATAATATTCTATGGTGTATATGTACATTTTCTTTATCCAGTCTACCATTGATGGGCAGTTAGGTTGATTCCATGTCTTTGCTATTGTGACTAGTGCTGCAACGAACGTATGTGTGCATGTGTCTCTATGATGGAACCATTTCTATTACTTTGGGTATATATCCAGTAGTGGCATTTCTGGGTCAAATGGTAGTTCTGCTTTTAGCTCTTTGAGGAATTACCACACTGCTTTCCACAAGGGTTGAACTAATTCACACTCCTCCTAACAGTGTATAAGCATTCCCTTTTCTCTGCAAACAATACTTAACTCTTTAATTATCTTGACTGGTCATCGACATTTAAAGACGAGTCAGTACAATAGACATTTCACCGTCAGGCAAAGAGTTTCTGGAGATCTTGAATAAAAAGTACCTGACTTTGTGAAAGGAAAAATGAATCACTGGTGGAATGAAAATCTATGATTTTGTCAAATAGAAGGAAAAGAAAGAACTCAATCTTTACTTGGATTGTAGAAAATAAGGTCAATTCAAACGATTTGAGATATGAATATGAAAGAGAGAAAACTCTGTGTTTCTTAGGTACCTTTTGTGGTCTCCCGATTCTTTACCTCTTCTTACTTGCCATGGTAGGTGACATTATTTTTCCCCAAGTCTCCCTTGTCTCTTACCCTAAATAGACTAAACATCTCTGCCCCATTAGTATTGGTTTTGACGATGTGACTGGCTTTGGCCAATAGAATGTAGGAAAAGGTGTCAAAGTGTGGGCTTAGAGTTTACAAAGTAAGAGGCATTCTGTGTTTCTTCTTTTTTTTTTTTTTTTTTTTTTTTTTTTTGAGATAGAGTCTTGCCTTGTCACCCAGGCTGGAGTGCAGTGGCGCGATCTCAGCTCACTGCAACCTCCGCCTCCCAGGTTCAAGTGATTCTCCTGCCTCAGCGTCCCAAGTAGCTGGAACTACAGGCCTGCGCCACCTTACCTGGCTCATTTTTATATTTTTAGTAGAGACAGGGTTTCACCATGTTGGCCAGGCCAGTCTCGAACTCCTGACCTCAGGTGATCCACCCTCGTCGGCCTCCCAAAGTGCTGGGATTACAGGCTTGAACCACCACGCCCAGCCACGTTTCTGATTGCTATGCTGGGATTACAGGCATGAGCCACCATGCCCGGCCATACTTCTGATTGCTATTCTGGTACCACTGTCATTGCCCATGAAAGAGCACGCCCCAGGTAGTACACAGGGAGTAAACTTAAACCCGATTTGCAGCCTGAAGCTGAGCTGTCTTGACTAACCCACAGACCTATGAGCAAAAATAAACAAGTAGGTAAATTTATATGACAAATACACTATTTAATTAATATTGTTGTAAACCAATGCAATTCTGAGATTATTTGTCACACAGCATTGATGCAGCAATAACTGACTAATACATATTAATTGACATTTTTTGATCTGCTCACAATCTGTGCATTAGCACCCTCCTCAAAAAGAGCTTGTTAATACTACCCAAAGAAACAATAGTGACTTCTGGGCCGGGCGCGGTGGCTCAAGCCTGTAATCCCAGCACTTTTGGGAGGCTGAGACGGGTGGATCACAAGGTCAGGAGATCGAGACCATCCTGGCTAATGCGGTGAAACCCCGTCTCTGCTAAAAAATACAAAAAACTAGCCGGGCGAGGTGGCGGGCGCCTGTAGTCCCAGCTACTCGGGAGGCTGAGGCAGGAGAATGGCCTGAACCCGGGAGGCGGAGCTTGCAGTGAGCTGACATCCGGCCACTGCACTCCAGCCTGGGCGACAGAGCGAGACTCTATCTCAAAAAAAAAAAGGAAACAATAGTGACTTCTTAAATCGTAATTAGCAGACTATTTGATAACCTGTTGTTGCATTTATAGTCATGCATAGCTTAATTATAAGAATACATTCTGGAAAATGCATCATTAGGCAGTTTTGTCAATGGAGTAAACATCACAGGGTATACTTCCACGAGCCTGGAAGGTATAGCCTACTACACACCTAAGCTACAGAGTATAGCCCATCACTCCTAGGCTGCGAACCTGTACAGCATATTACCATACTGAATACGGCAGGCAATTGTAACAGAGTGATAAGCATTTGTTTACCTAAACATAGAAAAGCTATAGTAAAAATACAATATAAAAGGTAAGTACCCAACAGGGTACTTACCATGAATGGAGGCTATAGCACTGGGTGAGTCAGTGAGTGAGTGCTGAGTGAATGTGAAGGCCTAGGACATTACTGTACACTGTAGACTTGATAAACACTGTACACTTGGGTTATACTACATTTATTTTTTAAAAAGTTACTTCTAGCTGCGCATGGTGACTCACACCTGTGAGCACTTTGGGAGGCTGAGGCGGGTGAATTTCTTGAGTCCCAGAGTTCGAGACCAGCCTGGCCAACATGGCAAAACCCCATCTCTCCAAAAAACACAACGATTAGCCAGTCATGGTGGTACATGCCTGTAATCCCAGCTGCTTGGAAGGCTGAGGCGGGGGATTGTTTGAGCCTGGGATGCAGAGGTTGCAGTGAGCTGAGATCACACCATTGCACTCCAGCTTGGGCAACAAAGTGAGACCTTGTCTCAAAAGAAAACAAATTATTTCTTCAATAACAAATTAATCATAGCTTACTGTAACTTTTTTACTTTATAAACTTATTTTTTAACTTTTTGACTTTTGTAATAACACCTAGCTTAAAACATAAACATATTGTACAGTTGTATAAAAATATCTCCTTATTCTATATATGCTTTCTATTTAAAAAAAAATTTTTTTTCTCTTTTTAAACTTTTGTGTTAAAAATTAAGGCACAAAGAAAAACATTAGCCTGGGCCTGCCCTGGGTCAGGATCATCACAATCACTGCCTTCCACCTCCACATCTTGTCCCACTGGAAGGTCTTTGGGGGCAATAACAGGCATGTGTTCATCTCTATGACATGGAGACCTGCCATCTCCTATGACAACAATACCTACTTCTGGAACATCTCTTGCAGCACCTACCTGAGGCTGTTTTACAGTTATTATTTTTTTAATACGTAGGAGTATACTCTAAAGTAACCATAAAAGTATAAGATGGTAAATATATAAACCAGTAACATTGTCTTTTACTATCATCATCAAGTACTCTGTACTGTACATAATTGCATGTGCTAGACTTTTATACGAGTGGCAGCAAAGTAGGTTTGTTAACAATAGCATCACCACAAACACGGGAGTAATGTGTTGCACTGCCATGGCTATGTATGACATCACTAGGCAATAGGAACTTTTCAGCCCCATTTTTTTCTCTTCTTCTTTTTGAGATGGAGTCTCAGCTCTGTTGCCCAAGCTGGAGTGCTTGGTGCAATCTTGGCTCACTCTACAACCTCTGCTTCCCAGATTCAAGCAATTGTCCCACCTCATCCTCCCAAGTAGTTGGGACAACAAGCATGCGCCACCATGCCCGACTAATTTTTGTATATTTTGTAGAGACAGGGTTTCACTGTTGTTGTCCAGGCTAGTCTCAAACTTCTGACCTCAAGTGATCCGCCCACCTCAGCCTCCCAAACTGCTGGGATTATAGGCTTGGCCACCATGCCTGGCCTTTTCAGCTCCATTATAATCTTACAGGACCACCGTCATATATGTGGTCCATCACTGACCGAAACGTCATACTGTGCATGACTGTAATTCTCACAACAGGAAATAAAGTCCAGAGAGGTAATACAACTTGTATAACATCACGCACTGACTAACAGCTAGGGCTGGGGCTTGAACTCAAGTCAAATTAATTAATAAGGCACCCCGCATGCATACAGAACTACAAAGACCGGTGATACAAATAGTCTAATAAAATTCAGGTGCTGAGATGTTGACAACAGATACGCTCTGGAGACAACTGCCAGTTGAAATGGAAAACAAGGAGAATCACATCAATGTGGTCAGAGAATGTCACTGGATTTTCACTGGTAGTCATTTCTTACATTCCTCTGTATTTGGGGAGGAATCTGACATGTCAATGTTATTTGAAAAGCAAACCTTTCATTTCCTAGGGAAATTCTTCCCCTGTGACATCGGGTACAGCTCTGTGGCCACATAAAATGTCGCAGTAAACAACTCAATATATATTTCAAACGTTAATTGTCTTCCCAGACCTTGGAATTTCTCACTGAGCTCATTCACAAGTTTTATTGAGGGCATAAAATTGATTGTGTTGACATACTCTTTAAAGTGCTGAATTCATCAAGGCCAAAGCAAGCCTGGATGACATTATGAAGAGTGAGTCCAAATTTTTTCATTGGAAGTTTTGTTCTACGCTTCTCTTTTTACATCACAACCCCAATTAAGCGGCTGGAAGGAAAAAAAAAATGCCACTGCTTTTTAAAGGAAATGCAATGATCCCTTTCCAGGCACATTCACATAGAACCATAATGAAGCCGCATTATCTATTCTAAAGAAGTCTGGGGCCCCAGCAACCGGACTAAATGGTGAGAGTCTGTGTTTGAAATGTCTCAGCGGGATGGTCCAGTGTCAGAGGGGTCCCTGGAGATCCTCAGATAAAAGGAGTTTGCTATGGGACTTTTTGATTTGTTTAAAGAGAAGTTCCTTGTGACATGATGTCTTCAACTGATAATTGTTCAACATTTTGCTTCTCAGAGGCTTTGCTTGCAACTCACATGTCAACATGCTTGGCGAAGAGAATATCTTAAAATATAAAAGATCCCAACACGGAGAGAAAGGCCCAGCCTCCTGTGAAGGCCTTAGCAAAGAAAACAGCGAGGTGAAAAAAAGAACAGGTTGCTTTTGGAATATATTTTAGATGTCGACAACAAATACCATGCAAGGGGTTATAAAAACACCAATAAAGAAATGAAGGACAGAGAGGTACCCATCCCCCAAGGCAATAATCAGAAGTCATCCAACAGTTTTACTCCCTCATTTACTCCAACCCAAATATTTACTAAGAACTCTGAAGCCAAACTGCCTGGGTTCAAATCCTGCCTCCTCCATTTACATGTAACACCACTTTGGGCAACTTAATTCTTCTCCGCCTCAGTTTCACATCTACAAAAATGACGATTATAATAATACTTTTATCATAGAATTGTTAGAAAGATAAAGGAAGTCGGTGAAGGTACAATGCTTAACTATATGCTGGGCACGGGCTTACAGTATATGAATTATTACAAGTATGCAAGTTTTCTTGTGGATCTTACATTTTAGTAATGGAAATGATCCACTAAATGTACATTTATGACCCAGTGTGAAAAGGCCTTGAGATGCCTATTTTATCCAAGGAAGAGTATTTTCCTGGATACTATGGCCATCTGCCCCACTCAGTAGAGAGAGGCAAACTCATGCAGACCCATAGATGATCATTCCATTTTGATTGTGTAGTAGTTATCTGTTGCTGTGTAGCAAATTACCCCAAAATGTAATGGTGTAAAAATACAAACACTATTTCTGTGGGTCTGAAACCTTGGGAGCAGCTTGGCTGGGTGCCTCTGGCTCAAGGTCAGTTAGGCAGTTGCAGTTGTCAGTGCCGAAATTTCGCTTGAGGACACAACTTAAGAGGATTCACTTTCAAAGTCACTCGGGTGGATCTGGGCAGGCGACAGGCCTCTGTTCCTGCCACATGGGTCTCTTCCCAGACCTGCCTCATCACATGGAGACCGGCTTCACCTGGAGTGAGTGATCTAAGAGGAAGTAAGACAGGGAATACCGAAGGTCATTACCACAGTCATTTTATGATGTAAACGTTGAAGTGACAGCTCATCAGCTCATCCCTTCTGCCTCTTTTTTTTTTTTTTTAAGATTGAGATTCACTCTTGTTGCCCAGGTTGGAGTGCAATGGCACGATCTTGACTCGCTGCAACATCTGCCTCCTGGGTTCAAGTGATTCTCCTGCCTCATCCTCCCGAGTAGCTGGGATCACAGGCACTCACCAATACACCCAGCTAATTTTTGTATTTTTAGTAGAGACGGGGTTTCACTATGTCGGCCAGGCTGCTTTCGAACTCCTGACCTCAGGTGATCCACTCGCCTCGGCCTCCCAAAGCGCTGGGATTATAGACGTGAGCCACCACACCCGGCCTTCTGCCACATTTCATTTGCAAGAAGTAAGCCAATAAATCCAGCCTACGCTCAAGGGGTAGGGATTCCATGGAGCATGAATATTGGGATGTAGGAATCCTTGAGGGGCTCTCTTACTATGTCTATTGTGGTCTGTTGGATCACTTCAGGCACTTTGGAAGAGATTTGACAAAAAAGGACAGAAAGAGAGGAAGTTAAAAATTCTACTGTCCATTGTTTTTATCACAAGCCACCAAGCTAACACCAAAAAGAGGGAGAGAAGCCAGTCAATCCATTCAAGTGTCTACTCAAATGCCATCTTTTCAAAGAAGCCTCCCTTAGACCACCTTATGAGTGTTTCCTCTCTTCCCATTGCCCATTATCTGATCTTGTTCTTGTTTTCATTCTTATATGACATAGCATTTATTTACTTGTTTACTATATTTTCCCACCCACTATATTGCAAACTTCACGAAGGCAGGGACCTTGTCCATCTCGAATCTTAGCACACAGCAGATATTTATCAAATGACTACAGGACTTTCTATATAAACAAGAGGCACATCTGGCGTACAGTCCCTAAAATGTGGTTGGAAAGACCAGGATAGAAACAGGAAACAGTAAGAAATAAGTATTTGCCACGATTTCTGTCTTTAATTGCAATCTGGTTAGAAGACTGAAGAAGCCAGAGAGCTCTCAGTGAAGAAAACAAAGCTGATCAGGGATTCGCACCGTGTTGTGGATTTGGTAAAGCAGAGAGATGAGCTCTATTTAAGGGAGGAAGAGTGTGAGTAGCAGGTGGATAGGTAAGGAGGGATCAGGTTCAAACTTAGAAAGCTAAGCAGGGCACATGCAACAAGCTGAAACCAATCCCAATTCCTTGCCAGTAGCCCGGCCAACTGATACACTGAGGCCATGTGTCTCCATGCACCACTCAAACAGCTGAGCAAAAGCATTGATATTGCCAGGCTTTTTCCAAGAGTCTCCAAAAATGTCCCTAAATGAGAAACACTGCATCTCTCACAAAACTAGATATGTGTCCCTTTAGAAGAATTTGCTGCCAACTTGTCTTTCCAGCATGAGTGAACATCTTTGAGGATCACCTAATTCTCTTTACTCTGATGTTGTGCTCACCCAGTAACCTGTTGAGGAGTGATTGACAGCCCAGAGATTTCTACAATGATCCAGCTTGAGCCAAGTGACCATCACTGAACCAGTCCCTTGGGGCCAGGGCAATGGTATTCCCTGATTGGCCAGCCAAGGACATGTGACTGCCCTGTTGCCATGGAGCGAGGTCAGTCACAGACACAACAAAGTCACATGATCTGGAAACTGAAGGAAGATGGTGCTCCCAATTAAAACTGGAATGACTTTGTCCAAAGATGATGAAGGATCCTGGGAAGATAAAAAACAGATGTTCACATAACATCCTGAACCACCTTAAGCAAATCACATCGCATTTCTAAGTACAATTGTCGGTATCACAGTCCCTTAAGAGGAATTTTCACACACTCAGACTGTGTGGAAGAACAGAGATTGTTTAAACTAGATGCCAGGGAGGGAACCTCGCGGTGTGTGAACCACCTACCAAACATGCCATAAAGAAAGATAAATAAGCCAAATGTGATGCCTCACACCTGTGATCCCAGCACTTTGGGAGACTGAGGCAGGCAGACCACTTGAGCCTAGGCATTCAAGACCAGCCTGGGCAACATAGTGAGACCCCATCTCTACAAATTACAAAAATTAGCCAGGCGTGATGGCACATGACTGTAGTCCCAGCTACTTAGGAGGCTGAGGTAGGAGAATCACTTGAGCCTGGGAGGTCAAGGCTGTAGTGAGTCATGATTTCTCCACTGCACTCCAACCTGGGCAACAGAGGAAGACCGTGTCTCAAAAAACAAGAAAGAAAGAAAAATAGTATATTTACTGTATCTCTCTCAAGAGTAGGCTTAGGGATATAGTAGGCACTCAATAGATGTTTGTTATAAATGGCAGAAATCCATGAGAAAGAGGGACCTCTTACAGATTAAAAGAGACTTAGAAGCATTTATGTGCTAAGGTACATAAGTCCTCATTTCTCCTGGATAAATAATTAGAAATGAGACGGCAGGATTATATGTAGGAATATGTATTAGTTTGCTATTGCTGCTGTAACAAATTACCAGAAACTTAATGGCTTAAAACAATAGAAATTTACTATGCTACAGTTGTAAAGGTCAGAACTTTGGAATTCATAGGAAGCACTTTTGGAAGCATAGGCAGACCTGTATTCCTTTTGAAAGCTCTAGGGAAGACTCATTCTCTTGTCTTTTCCAACTTCCAGAAGCCACCTGCATTCCTGGACTCATGGCCCCTTTTCCTTTTCAAAGTCAACAATGTAGCATCTTTACATTTCTTTCTCTGGCCCTCCTGCCATCCTCTTATATGAATATTTATAATTACATAGGACCACACAGATAATCCACATAATCTTCCCATCTCGAAATCTTTAACTTAATCACAACTGCAATGTCCTTTTTTTTTTTTTTTTTTTTTGAGACAGGGTCTCACTCTGTTGCCCAGGCTAGAGTGCAGTGGCACCATCTCGGCTCACGGCAACCTCCGCCTTCTGGGTTCAAGCGATTCCCTTGCCTCACCCTCCCAAGTAGCTGGGACTACAGGCACATGCCACCATGCCCAGCTAATTTTTGTATTTGTAGTAGAGACGGGGTTTCACCATGTTGGCCAGGCTGGTCTCGAACTCCTGACCTCAAGCAATCTGCCCGCCTCAGCCTTCCCAAGTGCTGGGATTACAGGTGTGAGCCATCATGCCCGGCTCCTTTTTCTATGTAATATATTCACAGGTTGCAGGGATTAGCACGTGCGCTTCTTTGGAAGGTGAGACATTATTCTGCCTACCACAGTGTTTAACTCTTTGAGAAACTGTCTAACTGTTCTCCAAAGTAGCTGTATCATTTTACATCCCCACCAGCAGTATGAGAGATCATGTATGAGAGATCCTCATCTTTCCAACATCTGGCATAGTCAGTCTTTTTTTTTTTTTCTTTGAGACAAGGTCTCACTCCATTACCCAGGCTAGAGTGCAGTGGCACAATCTCTGCTCACTGCAGCCTCGACCTCCCGAGCTCAAGTGATCCTCCCATCCCACCTCAGCCTCCCAAGTAGCTGGGACTACAGGCATGCACCACCATGCTGGTTTAATTTTGTTTGTTTGTTGTAGAGACAAGGTCTCACTGTGTTGCCCAGGTTCATCTCGAATTCCTGGGCTTAAACAATCCTCCCACCTCAGCCTCCCAAAGCGCTGGGGTTTGAGGCATGAACCACCATGCCCAACACAGCTTTTTTTATTGTAGCGATTTTAATACTGGTATCTTATTTCTGGTTTTATTTTGCATTTTCCCGAAGTAAAGATGCTAAGTATATTTTCATGTGCTTATTTGCCATCTGTATATCTTCTTTGTTGAAGTAGCTGTTTAAATCGTTTACCCATTTTTAATTAGGTTGTTCATTTTCTTCTCATTGAGTTTTGAGGGTTCTTTATATCTCTGGATATAAGTCTTTTGTTAGATCTATGCTTTGCAAAATTTTCTTCCAGTCTCAGGCTTATTTTTTTTTTTTCATTCTTCTAACAGCCTTACTTATAATAGCAAAAAACTGGGAATGATCCAAATATTCACCAACAGATGAACAGATAAATTGTGGTATATCCATTCAACAGAATGTTACTCAACCATACAAAGGAATAAGCTATCTACACCCAACAACATGGATTAATCTCAAACTAATTATGATTATAAAAGAAGGTCAGATAAAAATCAGTACCTGCTATACGATTCCATTTATATAAAATTCTAGAAAATATAAACTAATCTAAAATGACAGAAAGCAAATTACTGCTGGCATGGGGCTAGGGGGTAGGTGAAGTGAGGTGGGAAGAGGTGGGAAGGAGGAATTACAAAAGGCTACACAGAAACTTTTGGGGTGATGGAAATGTTCCTTATCTTGATCGTGTTGATGGTTTCGTGGTTATAAACATAGGGCAAAGCTTATCAAATTGTACACTTTAAATACTGTGTGCCAATTACACTTCAATAAACCTATTATTTAAAAAGAAGACTTAAGAGATTTACTGACTAAATGCAATGCCCAGATCTTATTTTGATCTGGGTTGAAAGAAATTAACAATCAAAGAACGTAAGTCAGGGAAATTTAGACACTGGTTGAATATTAATGATTTTAAGGAATTACTGTTAATTTTAAAATCAGGTCACCTTAAAATGTTTTAGTCCTTATCTCTCAGAGATGTGTATGGAAGTATTCACTGATAGAGTAATATGAGATCTGAGATTTCCTTTCAAAGAATCTATTCAGGGTGGTGAGTGGACATGAGACAAGATTGGCCACATGCTGATAATTGTCAGTACTGGGTGATGGGAACCTAGGGGGTCATTACACTATTCTCTCTAACTTTATGTATATCCCCAAACTTCCATCCTATAGAGTTGAAATGTTTAAATTTCTTTACAAAATGTTTGTTGGATGAATGATACAAGAAGGCATATTTTGACTCAATACATGATTGATGCTTTCTAAAAACAGCACCTTTCTGAAAGCAGAATGATCTGCCTTAGGATGCAGTCAGTTGGCTGGAGTTAAAAAAGGAAAGATTCAGATGCCAGAGGACCATTGATGAGGAATGATACACGAACAGTCGATGATCTATGGCCCGTGGGTCAAGTCTAGCCCTCCTCCTGCTAGCTAAGAATGTTTTCTTACATTTTTAAATAGCTGGAAAAAAATTGTTAAGAATATTTTCTGACAGGTAAAAACTATATGTAATTTCATTTCAGGGTTCATAAAGTTTAATTGGAACACAACCACATCCATTCATTTACCGATAGTCTCTGGCTGCTTTCATGTTAGAACAACAGAGTTGAGAAGGCGCCGGCAGACACTGTATGACCCACAGAGACCAAACTATGTACTTTCTGGCTCGTTACCAAAAAAGTCTGCTGATTTCTGATATAGGAGACCACCTTGACCCCTGAAGGTGTTTTCCTAAATAGACTCCACTCCAGAGAAAAAAAAAGTGAGTGGAAAAAGCCAGACATGAATGAGTCTAGCTTTCAGTTCTGTCTCTCTCAGTAATAGGAACCCCAAGGATGATGGGAAGATGTTACGCTCAATTCATCATGATGAACACGTGGTCATTTCTGGGAACAGAGTGAGCTGAGGGTGGGAAGTTGAGTTTACACTCCAGCCTCAGGATTCAGTATCTCCTTGTGGACATCGTTAGAGCCAGCAGATACGTTTCAAGAGCAAAGTGCAACTCTTAACCCTCACCTCTGTCTGGACCACTTGTGTGTTTGCTCACTTGTTTATTACCTGTCTCCCCGACTAGAACAGAAACTCCATGTGGACAGGGACTTGGTCTGTCCTGTTCACTACCATCTTGCACGTCTGGAGCAGTGCCTTGCACATAGTAGGTTCTTCATCAATGCAGGCAGAGGGAATAAACCGGCTATGAAGGAAGCCTCATCAAATCAAGAATGAGTGAATGTCATGGCACTGAATCTCAGAGATAAAAATTAATTATTTTTCCTTGCACAAGGAGAACTATATTTACTCCCAATTGAGGCCTCTTCATATCTGTCTAAACACAGCACCTAGAAATCGTGCAATGTGAGTATTGAAGGAATTTTGCCTACCTAGATTTCTGTGCAAATCAGAAGTTCAGCTCCTGTTCTAGAAGGCAGCCAATGCTCAGAGTTCTGCCGCATAATATACACACACTTCTCTTCGTGACGAAGAGTAATGTGTACTGATTCACTGTGTGACCCTGGGCAAGTGACCTACCCTCTCTGTTCATATCTGTCAAAACAGGGGAGCTTCATGGGGTTCATGTGAAGATCAAATGAGATAGTATATGTGAGATGACTGAGAACAGTGTCTGTCACCAAAACAATCTGAATTTCTCCCCTGTTCTCAGTGATACAATCCTTCTCTACCTTCAGTATAAAAAAAGCTTTGGGCTCATATCAGTATTATTCACAATAGCTAAAATGTGGAAGCAAACAAAGTGTCCATCAACAGACACATGTATAAAAAAATGTGATCTATCCATACAATGGACTATGAATCAGTCATAAAAAGGAATGAAATTATGACACAGGCCACAGCATGTAGAAACCTTGAAAACATTATGCTAAGTGAAAGAAGCCAGATACAAAAGACCACAGATCACACAACTTTATTCATACGAAATATCTAGAATCGGCAAATTCATAGAGACAGAGAAAAGATGGGAGGTTACCAGGGGCTGAGGAGAGGAAAGAATGTGTGGAATGACTGCTTAACTAGTTCAGAGCTTCCGTTTGGGGTGGCAAAAATTTTGAAATTGATGGTGGTGATCAACGGGGTTGTATGACATTGTGAATATACTTAATGCCATTGACTTGTATATTTTTAAATGGTCGAAATGGCAAATTTTATGTTATATGTGTTTTGCTACAAGAAAAAAAAAAGGCTTTGGAGACTGAAGTGCTATGGAAGTATAAAATGCTGATTCAAGGAATTAAAGCCAGAATTCCTGGATTAGAATCCTAATTCTGCTAACTTTGTAACTTTGGGTAACCTTTGATCATCCTATGCCTCAATTTCGTCATCTGAAAAGGGGGAAGGAAGGAAACACACTTTTATCTCCCACCTGTTGTAAGCATTAAAAGAGTTCATTAATGTAAGCACTTAGAAGCATGCCTGCATATATAGTAAGTGCTCAGTAAATCCTCGCTCGTAGTAACAAGGCCACTACTGATAAGTGATTCTATCCACACATACTCTTAGAACAGGGTTTCTCAACGATTGACATTTGGGGCCAGATAACTCCCTGTTGTGGGGGACTGTCCTGTGCAATGCAGGACATTTAGCAGCATCCCTGGCCTCTACCCATTAGATGTCAGTAGCACACAATTTCTCCACAAAGTCGTGACAATCAAAAATGTCTCCAGATGTTCCGAAATCTCCCTTGAGAAGCAAAACTGCCCGTGCTTAAAAACCACTGTCTTATTGACACCATATTGCAAAATTGCAAGGGGCCTTAGCTATTACCTGCTTTCATGACTTCCACGTTCTTTTGACCATATTCCATGACTCATTACACATGTAAATAGTGTATGTTACATATTTATCATACATGTCATATGTATCAAAAGTTTACAACACTTACCCTTCCTATGCACTGCAGTGTATGCTGACATTTTCTTTTCTTTTCTTTTTTTTTTTTTTTTTTTTTTTTGAGATGGAGTCTTGCTCTGTTGCCCAGGCTGGAGTGCAGTGGTGCAATCTCCGCTCACTGCAACCTCCACCTCCTGGGTTCAAGCGATTCTCCTGCCTCAGTCTCCTGGGTAGCTGGGATTACAGGTACACACCACCACACCTGGCTAATTTTTTTGTTTTTTGGGAGAGACAGGATTTTGCCTGTCTCTAGGATCAGGATTTGGCCAGGTTGGTCTCAATCTCCTGACCTCAGTAAATCCACCCGTCTCACCTCCCAAAGTGCTGGGATTACAGGTATGAGCTACCGCGCCCGGCCTGCATCCTGATATCTTCTATTCCATTGCATTGCATTCTCTTTCTTTTCTAAAAACAGGGATACTAGTTATGACCCTTCAAATGGATTTCATGACCCATTTACAGGTCACAACCTACAGGTTGAAACATACTGATGCGGTCAACTTTATAAAGAAATGTTCAGGCATTTCAGACCAGCGCTCAGCCCCCAGCGCAGCCCAGCCTGCTCATGAACATTTCAGGCTGACCCTCACTGGCTCTCCAGCTTCCAACATGGGCTGGCACTCCGGGAAGCGGAGGGGAAACGGGGATTCCAAACCTCCAAATGGACATAGGTTTGAAATATTGAGGGGAAAAATGTAATTCCAAGGGATGGAATCAGCCCTGAATCGACTCCATATTAAAAAGCAATCTCCCTCTCCCTCTCATTCTGTTTGTTTTCGTTGTTGTTGTTGCTGTTGTTGTTTTTTAAGAGACAGAGTCTCACTCTGTCACCGTGCTGATGTGCAGCTACAATCTGCAGTATCATAGCTCAGTGTAACTTCGAACTCCTGGGCTCGAGTGATCCTCCTGCCTCAGCCTCCTGAGTAGCTGGGACTACTGCCATGCATTACCCTGTGTGGCTTGACTTTTTATTTTTTGTAGCGATGGAGTCTCCTTATGTTGCCCTGGTTGTTCTCAAACTCCTAGGCTCAGGCGATCTTCCCACCTCAGCCTCCCCAAGTAGCTGGGATTACTGGTGCGCCCCACTATGCCTGGTTAATTTTTAATTTGTAGAGAGAGGGTCTCGCTATGCTGCCCAGACAGATCTCGAACTTCTGGCCTTAGGTGATCCTTCTGCCTCAGCATCCCGAAATGTTGGGATTACAGATTACAGGCTACCACACCTGACCCTCATTCTGTCTTCATTCATAGCAAGCAGCAGGTTGAAAGGAGCTGTGCCTATTTTCCAGAGGCAGGACCCAGCCCTACCCCCAGGGACCTGCCTTTACTAGCCCCTCAGAAATTTTACACCCAGACACACCACCCAGAGATCAGTCAAATCTGGCCTTGAGTGGGGTTGGGAGTTGTTGGAAGACGAGCTTTTAGATGCAATCAACCAATCCATTCTTTATGATCTACTATTAAAGAAATGAGAGAGGGCAGCTACAAGGACCGAGGGCAGCTACAAGGACCTTTTCAAAGAGGAGAAATATTTCCTAGTTTAAAATTTAAAAGGCTGAATCATAAAATCCTTTCAAAAAAAACACTCTCTGTATAATGCTTTTTTCACCCCCAAAGTTACTCACCTGAGGATGATGGTGAATAATAACAGCTGACATTTCCTGCGTGCTTGCTACAGGCAAGGCTGTGTGCGAAATCCTTTATACGATTATTTCATCGTCATAATTACTTTAGGAGACAGCTGGTATTGTTACCAGCCCCGTTTTGTAGGTGGGGGATACTGAAACTCAGAGAGCCTAAATGATCAGCCTTCAACAGCATGACTTCAGAGTAACAGCACTGAGACTTAAACCCAATAGGGTTGCCAGACGTAGCAAGTAAAAATACAGGATGCCTCTGACATGGGACTTACACTAAAAAATTATCTGTTGTTTCTGTGAAATGCAACTTTAACTGAGCATATTTTACCGGGCAACCCTAAGCTCAAGTTGTTTGAATCCAGAGTCCTTGTTCTAAGCCAATTGGCTGGTGGTTCTCAATATGTGGTACCTGGACCATCAGCGTCACCATCACATGAGAAATTGCCACAAATGCAAGTTCTCAAGCTCTACCCTAAACTTTCTGAGTCAGAAACTCTGTGGTTGGGGCCCCACAATCTGGGTTTTTGTGTGTTTTGGTGTTTTTTTTTTTTTTTTAAGTTGGAATCTCTCTGTCTCCTAGGCTACAGTGCAGTGGAGTGACCTTGGCTCACTGCAACCTCCAGTTCCTGAGTTCAAGAGATTCTCCTACCTCAGCCTCCCAAGTAGCTGGGATTATATGTGCCCACCACCACGCCCAGCTAATTTTTTGATTTTCAGTAGAGACTGGGTTTCACCATGTTGGCCAGGCTGATCTCGAACTCCTGATCTCAAGTGATCTGCCTGCCTTGGCCTCCCAAAGTGCTGGAATTACAGGTGTGAGCCACCATGCCCGGCCCATCTGGGTTTTAAGAAACCTCCCAAGTGATTCCAATGCACGCTCAAGTTTGAGCATCACTGCAGAGTGCTCCCCTACCCACCACAGTATTCTAAGGGAAGTAGAGATGCAGGCAAGCTTAAAATTAGGCCCCCAAATCTGAGTCTTAAGGTTTTTCCATGACCTTTTATCTCTTTATCTTCTCTTTCACTCAGTAAAGTCCTGCATACATCAACCCCCAATTCTCCGTAAAACTCCTAACAATATACTTCACTAAAAGCACACCCAAGTGTCTGGCGCTTTCCCATGGACCTCCATTCATCCATCCATCCATCCATCCATCCATCCATCCATCCATCCATCCATTCCTGCAAACACTCAATCATTCTACACAACTTAATTAAGTGCCTATGATGGTTAATTTTATGTGTCAACTTGATCAGGCTGAGTGGTGCCCAGATAGCTGGTAAAACATTATTTCTGGATGTGTCTGTGACAGTGATTCTGGAAAAGATTAGCATTTGAATCAGTAGACTGAGCAAAGATGATTACTTTCACCAATGTGGGTGGGTAGTATCCAATCTGTTGAGAACAAAAAGACAGAAGAAGAATGAATTTGCTCTCTCTACTTGAGCTGGGGCATCTGTCTTCTTCTGCCCTCAGACATAAGCACCCCTCGTTCTTGGGACTTGAGACTCAGACTGGAACCACACCACTGGCTTTCCTGGTTCTTCGGCTTGAAGATGGTGTATCATGGGACTTCTCATCCCTCATAATCAGGTAAGCCAATCCTTACAATACATTTCTTCCTACATTTTCTTATATAAATTCCATTTCTTCTGTTTCTCTGAAGGGGAACAGCTAATACAGTCTCAATGGGGCAGGCACTGTGCTGAGTCCTAAGCACAGTTTACTTTGTATAAAAGCAGCTTATTTAAACGTATCTATTTCCTGCACCAAATTAAGATCCCCTGGGAGGATGGGGAAGAGGAGTCTTTAATGTCTTGAGTCCCTAGTTCTTAGCCAAGGCAAGCTTAAAATTGGGCCCCCAAACCAAGGATCATAAAATGTGTGACGGGATTGAATGGGAAAAAATTGAAAAGAATTCTCACACCTCTCGTTTTTAATTCAAAGTCCTTCGGGTCTGAGAATGCTGCCTGTCCTTCCTCTTCCCCAAATGAAAAACATAAAAACGGTCTCATTAATTCTCCTGGACATGTTTGCCAACTCAGTTGTCCCTCAGCCCTGATGCTAAGTGGGTTTCTCTGTTTGTAGTTAAGCAGGGAAGAGGGTTATTCAGGTTTCATGCCAAGAGTTCACCAGTTTTTCTTCCTGTCACTCAAAACAA
Source organism: Macaca thibetana thibetana (assembly GCF_024542745.1). Taxonomy (NCBI): domain Eukaryota; kingdom Metazoa; phylum Chordata; class Mammalia; order Primates; family Cercopithecidae; genus Macaca; species Macaca thibetana. The sequence continues at coordinate 58,480,227 of NC_065597.1, read as the reverse complement.
CCATCTTCGCTTGCCCACTGAATAAGGATAGAGAACTGGGATAGTGAAGAGATGTAATTGAAGATGGGATTTTTGCAGCTACAAGACACACACACGCATGCGTGCGCGCGCGCGCGCGCACACACACACACACACACACACACACACGTCGTTAGTCTTACAATTTGCCAAGGGCCAATCACAAGCCTTTGGTCAACAAAAAGATTCTAGGAAATGATGTCAAAATCCCTCTTATAAAGAAAACACATCTGTCAGGGCCCAGGGCTGTCAGACAAATTGGCAACGCAGAGAATGGAAGTTACCACCAACCAGGGTTGGAGCCAATGCTGTTGTTGAATAGGCTGGGGGGACAGGCATGAGGAGTGAGTACACTGTGAACATGGCCTCTAGCCTGGAGCACTCTTCACACACCCCACTTTGCAGAACTCAGTTTAAATGTCACTCCTCCCAACCAGGTCAGATCCTCAGCCTTAGCCCTCACACACTGCCACCCTCACAACAAAGTCTTAGTTGCACCGGGAATTGGTGCAGGCGTCTCCACTGGAATGTAAGTGCCATTAGGACAGAGAGCTTGTCCTACCTATTTGCTCATTGCTGCCTTCTGTGTTTCGAGTGCAGTGTGTGGCCCAGTAGATGCTCAATAATTATTTGTTGTAAATGACAATGGAATGAATCCCGGCCCCACACCTGCTAGAATTGTGACTTTGGGCAAATGACTCAATGTCTCTTTAACCCTCAGTTTCCTTATCAACACAATAGGGATAAAAACAGTACCTGCCTCTTATTAGGGCTGTTGTCTATTAGAATGAGATATGTGTGTAAAAGATAAACACAGGCCAGGCGCAGTGGCTCACACCTGTAATCCCAGCACTTTGGGAGGCCGAGGTGGGTGGATCACCTGAGGTCAGGAGTTCGAGACTGGCCTGGCCAACATAGCGAAAACCCATCTCTACTAAAAATACAAAAATTAGCTGGGTGTGGTGGCGTGCACCTGTAGTCCCAGTTACTTGGGAGGCTAAGGCAGGAGAATCGCTTAAACTTGGGAGGCGGAAGTTGCAGTGAGCCAAGATTGCGCCACTGCACTCTAGCCTGGGTGATAGAATGAGACTCCATCTCAAAAAGAAAAAAAAAAAAGATAAACACAGTGGCTTGGCACACAATAGACATTTGATAACAGTCAGTTGCTGTGACTATTAGCTGTATCTCTCACCCAGTGGGAAAAAGCAAGGTTATATAAAGGATGGTGGTCGGACACCGTGGCTCACGCCTGTAATCCCAGCACTTTGGGAGGCTGTAAGTGGGCGGACCACCTGAGGTCAGGAGTTCAAGACCAGACTGGTCAACATAGTGAAACACCATCTCTACTAAAAATACCAAAAAGAAAAAAGTAGCCAGGTATGTTGGCACGTGTCTGTAGTTTCAGCTACATGCCTCCCAGGAGGCGGAGGCATGAGAATCACTTGAACCCGGGAGGCGGAGGCTGCAGTGAGCTGAAATTGTGCCACTGCACTCCAGCCTGGAAGACAGAGGGAGACCTTGTCTCAATCAATCAATGAATGAATCAGTGGTTACCAGAGGCTGGGAAGGGTTATGTGTGGGGGTATGGTTAATGGGTCCCCCCCAAAAAAAGAATGAATAAAACCTACTATTTGATAGCATAACAGGGTGACTATAGACAATAATAACTTAATTGTACCTTTAAAAATAACTAGAAGAGTATAATTGGATTGTTTGTAACATGAAGGATCAATGCTTGAAGGGACGGATACCCCATTCTCCACCATGTGATTTTCACACATTGCATGCTTGTATCAAAACCTCTTGTGTACTCCATAAATATATACACCTATGCACCCACCAAATATAAAAATAATTTTTATAATGAAAAATAAGAATAAAAAGAAATTCCACGACAGAGAAAAAGCCAGGTTATACAGCAACTAGAACATCACCTGGGACATAGTGAGCGCTCAATAAACCTGCGTTAAATACACGTAGTACATTTTACATGCCTCCTTTCCGCTAATCCTAATAGTTGATGCTAAGTCATCAATCATCTTTTCTTCCCACTTCATAGAAGAAGCAGAGGCTCAGGGAGACTGAAACTTGCTCAAATCACCCAGGGATTTGAGAAGTGGCAGATCCAGAATTTGAGCCCATTTGTTTAAGTGTGGTGACACTAGACTGCCAACCCAAGCTCTCTGTCCTCTCTAAGCCTTGGTTTGCTTATCTGAAAACTAAAATAAAATAAACAAACACAACGAGAACCTTGGCCTTGTGGGTCTCAGAGACACCCCACAGAGCCACCATTCCCTGAGAACAGTGGGTGAAATTCTTCCAAATCCATTTGCCTTGAGCACACGCAGTTGGGAGAACTGTTTGCATTTTAAGTGTTCATTTTCACGGCATGATAATGTAGCCGGGCTCCATGAGGATTCCTCTCATGCCTTAAGACCAAATCAAGGCCAATGGGCTGAAAGAAGAGAGAGAAAAGAAAGTCTGATGGGCTCTATCTTTATTTTTAGGTGCAGCCATCTCTTGATTGAGACAAACAACCAGTCTCCCAGCCTGTTTCCTGGAGCAGCTTAACATCTCTTGGGGCTTTAATTTCCCACCACCTTTTTCCTAAGTACTCGACTTTTCCTTCACAGATGTTAGGTCTGTTCTTTGCACCTGTCAGCAGGCGTGATGCTCTCCTGATTCCCCCAGGTCTCTCTGCTTCATTACTCTTCTTTTCTCTGTTGCATCCCCCCCAACCAGTGCAAACTTGAAACGTAAATGTTTCCTATCCCAGAATGTAATTAAATCTCTTTAGCCTATATTTTGAAACAACACACATTTGGGGATGTGAGCATGGTAACCAGCTTAATGAGTCCTAGAGTTTGTGTGTCTATTTCTATTTGTGACTGACATTCCCATCCCGCTATCAAAATTAGTAGCCATCAGTCAAGCAGAAAGTTATTGTCAGTGAGTGTCAAACAAACCCCAACTCCAGGTGAGATTGAGGTTTTTCAATAATGAATGTCTGAGCAATTTAACTAATCGCTATATTCAGCCTTGCTGAGCTTTTTCTCCCCCTCATACATAAGCAAACAGAAATCTGGAAAGTTATGAGTCTGGTGCAAGCAAATTAATCTTTAGCTAGAAATTTAACCTGAGAAGAAATCCTATTTCTTTTAAACTATGTGCTTGTTTCTATTTATTTCAACCTGTGTCATGTACAGTTCTATGCCAGGAATTTAGACTGAAGCTGAAGTTGAAAAGAAAGCAGTTAAGGAAAAGAAAGAAACCCCCCATTTATCCTATTTGGCAATTTCTAAAATTATCACCCTTATTCTACTGTCCTAGAAAGTGCTTTTCTCACATTATAATATACCTGTTGGCCTCTGTCCATTTTACCACGTATATTTGCAGCAGACAAAAAGGTAAGGTTTCCCCTTAGATTGGAGAAAGCTATCATTTGGGGACTGCAGTGATTGAAGTTTGAATATTATAAAATGTTCAACCCAGCATGCACTGGGGCAGGTACTCTCATGGACAATGACAGGTTTTTGCTTATAATTTTACAAATACATCAGCCCTTTCCCTACAAGATTATGAACAGAAAGAAGTTCAAATGAATTGTCCAATAAGGCTGGGAAAACCAGCAGAAAAATATTCTCAGGATTATATGTAAAAAGGAGTATAATATAACAGAAGAACTGGCCCATGATCAGAATTCAAGACTTAATGTTTCTTAAAATATAAGAGAAGCACATGGATTGGGATGTATCACAGTGCAGAGATTTCAAACATGAGCTTTGGCACCAGGCAAACCTGAGCTGAGTCCAGACTCTGCCTTTCACTGGTTTTGTTGGAGCAAATTTCTTAACATTTTATGGCCCTTAGTTTTCACATCTGGGAAATGGGCGTAATCACTGTCGCTAACTAATAGAATTATTCAGATAATTTAATGAGATAATGCATGTAAAGTGCTTCACCCAGGTCCCAGCCCATAGAGCACTCCAATACATGTCACTATTATCAATGTTAATGTACAGGATAGTTCCACATGTCATTGTTGTCATGACTGTTTTGACTATATTTATTACTCTTAATGATATAGTTTGGTCTCTGGGATAAGGATTAAGAAGCCTCATAGCTTTATTAGAATATTGCCAAGACAGTCACTGCAGCAGGGCTATGAGAAAAAGCCTTTTGTTCTTTATTTTTAATATACAGACTCAGCCAAGAAGAAAAAGCCTTCTTCCCCCCCCCATAGAATAATAAACATAATTCTGTGAAATAGATATGAGATTGCAGAGGACTTTGAAAGGTATTTGTTCAACAGTAATTTTTAAATGACATATTGTTATTACAAAAATAATGGATTTTCCTCGTCTCCAAAAATTTAAAGAATGCTAAATGGCGTGCTCCACTCAGATCCCCTAAAATCCCTTTACATTTCTTCACATCTCTTCCTCAACAGTGGTAAGCTTTTGCTCCCAGTGGCCTGCACCTGTGACTTTGCCTAGGCGACCTGCCTTCAGGCTACTGGAGCAGCTGCATTCAGCTTGTCTGGGAGTTTATGTCCCTAACCCCAGGGTGGCCTTTAACCAATGACTGCTGAGTGAAGGAGTTTGAAAGCCCAGCTTCCTTGCCTTGGGTTAGAATAAACCTAAGGTGTAATTTACACTTAGAGTTTCTCTGTGGGATCAGGCTGAAGTTATCCTCTATGGCAGAGGTCCCCACCTTTGTGGCACCAGGGACCACGTTTGTGGAAGACAATTTTTCCACAGATGGTGAGGACATGGTTTTGGGATGATTCAAGTGCATTACATTTACTGTGCACTTTATTTCTATTATTATTACATTGTCATATATGATGAAATAATTGTACAACTCGCCATAATGTAGAATCAGTGGGAGCCCTGAGCTTGTTCATCCTTCACTAGAAAGTCCCATCTGGAGGTGATAGGAGGCAGTGACAGATCATCAGGCATTAGATTCTCATAAGGAGCTTGCAGCCTAGATCCCTCACATGCGCAGTTCACGGTAGACTTCTTGCTCCTATGAGAATCTAAAGCTGCCACTGATCCGACAGGAGGTGGAGTTCAAGCAGCAATGTGAGGAATGGGAAGTGGCTGTGAATACAGATGAAGCTTTACTCGTTCACCCGCCACTCATCTCCTGTTGTGCAGCCCAGCTCCTAACAGGCCATGGACAGGTACTGGTCCCATAGACCAGCTGGGGACCCCTGCTCTATGGGACTTGGCCTAAAATTGCATGCTGGCTTTGCTTCCTATCCTTTTCTGTCCTGTTTCTTACCTGTTTCTCCGGGAAGCACTCCCTTAATAACTCTGTTGTGGCCAGGTGTGGTGGCTCACGCCTGTAATCCCAGCACTTTGGGAGGCCAAAGCACGTGGATCACGAGGTCAGGAGATCAAGACCATCCTGGCCAACATGGTGAAATCGTGTCTCTACTAAAATTACAAAAAAATTAGCCAGGTGTGGTGGGGAGCACCTGTAATCCCAGCTACTCAGAAGGCTGAGGCAGGACAATCGCTTGAACCCAGGAGGCGGAGGTTGCAGTGAGCCGAGATCGCACCACTGCACTCCAGCCTGGCAACAGAGCAAGACTCCATCTCAAAAAATTAATTAATTAATTAAATAATAAATCTGTTGTACATGAATCCTTCTCTTAGGACCTGCTTTCGGAAAGCCAGACCTAATATAACTACTATTAGTAATAGCATCTACCCTTCCATAGTGTGTGTGTGTATGTGTGTGTGTGTTTGGATATTTTATGATCTCCAAATCTGACAATTGTGAAATTGTATAGTACATATAATGGCGTTTTTGTTGTTGTTGTTTTTTTTAATTTAAATACTTATCTTTTCATGTCTACAAATAGGCTTCAACATGTATTTCTAAGAGCCACCTGGTATCCCATTGTAGGGTTGCACCATAATTTAGCCAGTGCCACTCAAACTTTTTTTGTTGTTCATTGCTATGGTAACAGTGTGGGTTGAACATCTTTGCCGGAAAATTTCTGTGTAAGTCCATTTGATATTACTCTACCTGAAAACATAATTCCTGGGTCAAACTGTAACCCATATCCAAGGGTTGTGATTCTTATTTCCAAATGCCCTCCAAAAAGGTTGGACCAATTCATACCCTTGCCAGCACTATCCTTGGTCTCCATCCCTACCCTTCCTCCATTTGTAATATTAAAGATTGGTGGGCATGAGCTCTGAGGAGGTCTGGAGCTTGGATGATGAACCTTGATCTTCAAAATAGCTTGAGTGCTACTTCCTCTGCATTAACCAATCTAAGACTCACCCACATTTTAATTTTCATCTCATGTGAATTAAACCGACTTTTCTTGGAAGAAAAGTTTCTTCCTGATTGCAAAACCTACTGCAAGGCTACAGTAATCAAAACAGAGTAGTGCTGGCATAAGGACAGACATCTACACCAAAGGAATACAATAAGGACCCTAGAAATAAACTCTTACATATATGGCCCAGTGATTTTTAGTAGGGGAAAAAGGTAATCTTTTCAGTAAATGGTGCTGGTAAAACTAGATATTCACATACAAAAAAATAAAGTTGACCCCTTTATACTATTTACAAAATTTAGCTCAAAATGGATCAAAGACTTAAATATAAGAGCTAACACTATAAACCTCTTAGAAGAAAACATATAGGAAAATTTTTATGACATTGGATTTGGCAATAATGTCTGAAATACGATAGCAAAAGCACAGGCAACAAAGAAAAAAATACATGGATTGGACTTCATCAAATTATAATTTTTTTTGGATCGAAGGACATTATCAAAAGAGTGAAAAGAAAACTCACTAAATGAGAGGAAATATTTGCTAATCATATTCCTGATAAGAATTAATATTCAGAATATGTAAAGAACTCCTATAACTCAACAACAACAAAAAACAAACAGCACAGTTGAAAAATGAAAAAAGGACTTGAATAGACATTTCACCAGAGAAGACACACAAATGGCCAATCAGCACATCAAAAGATGCTCAACATTATTCATCATTAAGGAAACGCAACTCAAAACCACAATGGGGGCCGAGCATGGTGGTTCACACCTGTAATCCCAGCATTTTGGAAGGCTGAGGCAGGTGGATCACAAGGTCAAGAGATCAAGACCATCCTGGCCAACACGGTGAAACCCTGTCTCTACTAAAAGTAAAAAATTAGCCAGGTGTGGTGGCTGGCACCTATAATCCCAGCTACTCAGGAGGCTGAGGCAGGAGAATCACTTGAACCTGGGAGGCAGAGGTTGCAGTGAAATAAGATTGCACCGCTGCACTCCAGTCTGGTGACAGAGCAAGACTCCTCTCAAAAAAAAAAATAATAATAATTTTAAAAAACCACAAAAGAACAAAATAAACCACAATGGGATACCGCTTCACACCAATTAGGATGGCCACCAAAGAAAGAAAAGAACATGTTTTGGAACATCGTTCATCATAAAAAGAAATTAAATTCTGATATATGGGATAAGAAAAATAAACCTGGGACTGGCCACGGGCCATGGGGTCAGTGCCTGCCTCAAGGGATGGGGCTGCGGGGTGTGTAGGAGCCCTGGGCCTACTGTGTTCCACAACACAGGATGGTGAACCAGGAGGCCACGGTGTAGCACCGATGTCTGCGGAGGAGGTGGGTGCTCGCCCTGGTCTTTGGGCTGTCACTCATCTACTTCCTCAGGAGCACCTTCAAGCAGGAGGAGAGGAGAGTCAAAGAGAGGAATCTCCTCCAGGTTCAAGACCACGATCAGCCCATTCTGTGTAAAGTGCATTTTAACTCGGGCAATGGCAGTCACCCCAGCAATCAGTGCCGCAACTCCATTCGAGGGGAGCACCTCATCATGAATGAACTATGTTTGTGAGAGGAAGGATTTGCTGGTGAATGGCTGCTGCAACGTTAATGTCCCTGGCACAAAGCAATACTGCTGTGATGGCTGCTGGCCCAACTGCTGCTGCGACTGCAATGTCCCTAGCACAAAACAATACTGCTGCCATGGCTGCTGGTCCAGTGGCTGCTGCAACATTAACGTCCGTGGAACAAAGCAATACTGCTGCCATGGCTGCTGGTCCAGTGGCTGCTGCAACATTAACGTCTGTGGAACAAAGCAATACTGCTGCCATGGCTGCTGGCCCAACCGCTGCTTCAACATCAACATCCCTGGAACAAAGCAATACTGCTGTGATGGCTGCTGGCCCAGCGGCTACTGCAACATCAACATCTCTGGCACAAAGCAATACTGCTGTGATGGCTGTTGGCCCAACCGCTGCTGCAACTGCAATGTCCCTAGCACAAAGCAATACTGCTGCCATGGCTGCTGGTCCAACCTCTGCCAGCCCAACTGCCGCTGCAACATCAACATCCCTGGAACAAAGCAATACTGCTGCGATGGCTGCTGGCCCAGCGGCTGCTGCAATATCCATGTCCCTGGCACAAAGCAATACTGCTCTGATGGCTGCTGGCCCAGCAGCTGCTGCAACATCAACGACCCTGGCACAAAGCAATACTGCTGTGATGGCTGCTGGCCCGGCAGCTGCTGCCCAACAAGCAGCTTCTCTTGGAGTGCTTCCCCAGTTGGGCAGCTGGGGCATTCCAGAACCTCTTCATGGCAGTTGAAGAACATTTTGAGTTGTGCCTGGCCACATGCAGAACCTCAACCCGGAGCAGGCAACATGAGAACACCTACCAGTACCCCATAGCAAAGTCTTGCTAAGGAGAAAGCCCACCCAACCTCTTCCCTGCATGACAGGTGCAGGGGACTTGCTTCAGCTTGGGCAAAGAGGCCCCACCAAAGAACTTGCCTCCTAAGGCCTGGTTTCAGCACGAGGAAACCTCGGCTTTGACACCTTCTCGTGTTATCATCTTTGGCTTCACTCACCACCTGGGCTTACCAGATGCACCTCTTCCGCAAAGCAGCGTGGACCCTCTATCCGGTCCCATTCAGGAAAGATGAAACCTCAGGCTGGGCTCAGGGAGTGACTTTCTTGGACCACTCAACCCTGGGACTGCACAAGGACCTGTAACTTGTGTTGTCAGGGGGCCGGTGTCACTTTCAGGTGTTTGTTTGTTTGTTTGTTTTTGTTTGTTTTGTGATGGAGTCTAGCTCTGTCACTCAGGCTGGAGTGCAGTGGCACGATCTAGGCTCACTGCAACCTCTGCCTCGCGGGTTCAAGCCATTCTCCTGCCTCAGCCTCCTGAGTAGCTGGGATTACAGGCACCTGCCATCACGCCCAGCTAATTTTTGTAATTTTAGTAGAGACGGGATTTCACTCTGTTGGCCAGGCTGGTCTTGAACTCCTGACCTCATGATCTGCCCACCTCGCCTCCCAGAGTGCTGGGATTACAGGCATGAGCCACCGCACCTGGCCATCGCTTCCAGTTATGATTATAATTTTGTAACATTATTTATTGGATTCCTTTGGAGTAGCAGAAAAATTACAATGTTTTATGTTGGAAAACGCCTTGCCATTCTAGTTGAACATGTTCAAGGATGTTATTTCTGTTGTTGTTTTGTGTTCTTGAGTTTCCTGAGTTAAATCATCCCTTCACCCAGAAAACATGTTCTGTCTTTTAGGGCGTGGATGTTCTCTAGGCAGTTATTTTTGTTTTTATTTCAACAGTATCAAGAGTAGGCCCTGAACATAGCCTCTTAACCATATCCTGGCACCTAAAATTATCTAAAAACTCAGACACTCTTCTAATCTAACTGCAAGATTTCTAGCAGTTGGCACCCCGTGCCTGCCCTCCGGTTCCTTTCTAGAGGGGGTTGAATGTGCTCATATACCCTATGGGAGAGCACTGTTTTAGCAGAAATGTAACTTCTCATCCTGGAGGAATTTGTTCTCATTTCTTTTGCCACTTAAAATTAACTGTGGGCTGCTTAGCCTCAGGTACAATGGGAGCTTCAGAAAGGTCAGAGGCAAACTCCTCCCCTGTTCTGTCAACAGAAACCCAATGTTAAGGCAATTTCTAAACAGAGAGGCACATAGCAGCTTACTATTTAAAAAAAAAAAAAAAAAATAGAGGCCAGGCACAGTGGCTCATGCCTGTAATTCCAGCACTTTGGGAGGCGGACGCAGGCAGATCACCTGAGGTGAGGAGTTCAAGGCCAGCCTGGCCAACATGGCAAAACCTCGTCTCTACTAAAATACAAAAATTAGCCAGGCGTGGTGGTGCACACCTGTAATCCTAGCTACCTGGGAGGCTGAGGCAGGAAAATTGTTTGAACCTGGGAGGCAGAGGTTGCAGTGAGCCGAGATTGCGACACTGCACTCCAGCCTGGGCGACAAAGCCAGATTCCATCTCAAAAAAGGACGACAAAAAAAAAGAGAAGAGAGAGAGAGAGAGAGAGAAATAAAATCCTTTACAGACAAGCAAATGCTGAGAGATTTTGTCACCACCAGGCCTGCCTTACAAGAGCTCCTGAAGGAAGCACTAAACATGGAAAGAAACAACTGGTACCAGCCACTGCAAAAACATACCAAATGGTAAACACCATTGACACTGTGAAGAAACTGCATCAACTAATGGGCAAAATAACCAGCTAGCATCATAATGACAGGATCAAATTCACACACAACAATATTAACCTTAAATGTAAACAGGCTAAATGTCCCAATTAAAAGACACAGACTGGCAAATTGGGTAAAGAATCAAGACTGATCAGTGTGCTATATTCAGGAGATCCATCTCACGTGCAGAGACACACATAGGCTCAAAATAAAGGGATGGAGGAAGATCGACCAAGCAAATGGAAAGCAAAAAAAAAAAAAAAAAAAAAAAAAAAAAGCAGGGGTTACAATCCTAGTCTCTGATAAAACAGACTTTAAACCAACAAAGATCAAAAGAGACAAAGAAGGCCATTACATAATGGTAAAGGGATCAATGCAACAAGAAGAGCTAACTACCCTAAATATATAAGCACCCAATACGGGAGCACCCAGATTCATAAAGCAAGTTCTTAGAGACCTACAACGAGACCTAGACTCCCACCCAATAATAGTGGGAGACTTTAACACCGCACTGTCAATATTAGACAGATCAATGGGATAGAAAATTAACAAGGATATTCAAGTCTTGAAAACATCTCTGGACCAAGCGGACCTAAGAGACATCTACAGAACTCCCTACCCTAAATCAACAGAATATACATTCTTCTCAAAACCACATCACACTTATTCTAAAATTGACTAGATAATTGGAAGTAAAACACTCCTCAGCAAATGCAAACAAACAGAAATCATAACAAACAGTCTCTCAGACCACAGCGCAATCAAATTAGAACTCAGGATTAAGAAACTCACTCAAAACCACACAACTACATGGAAACTGAACAACCTGCCCCTGAATGACTGATGGGTAAATAACAAAATTAAGGCAGAAATAAGTTCTTTGAAACCAATGAGAACAAAGATACAATGTACCAGAATCTCTGGGACACAGCTAAAGCAGCGTTTAGAGGGAAATTCATAGTACTAAATGCCCACAAGAGAAAGCAGGAAAGACCTAAAATCGACACCCTAACATCACAATTAAAAGAACTAGAGAAGCAAGAGCAAATACATTCAAAAGCTAGCAGAATACAAGAAATAACCAAGATCAGAGCAGAACTGAAGGAGATAGAGACATGACAAACCCTTCAAAAAAATCAGTGAACCCAGGAGCTGTTTTTTTAAAAAAAGATCAACAAAATCGATACACCGCTAGCCAGACTAATAAAGAAGAAAAGAGAGAAGAATCAAATAGACACAATAAAAAATGATAAAGGGGATATCACCACTGATCCCACAGAAATACAAACGACCGTCAGAGAATACTATAAACACCTCTACACAAATAAACTAGAAAATCTAGAAGAAATGGATAAATTCCTGGACACATATACCCTCCCAAGTCTAAATCAGGAAGAAGTCAAATCCCTGAATAGACTAATAACAAGTTCTGAAATTGAGGCAGTAATTAATACCCTACCAACCAAAAAATCCAGGACCTGACAGATTCACAGTCAAATTCTACCAGAGGTACAAAAAGGAGCTGGTACCATTCCTTCTGAAACTATTCCAATCAAAAGAAAAAGAGGGATCCTCCCTAGCTCATTTTATGAGGCCAGCATCATTCTGACACCAAAACCTGACAGAGACACACAATAAAAGAAAACTTCAGGCCAATATCCTTGAAGAACATTGATGCAAACATCCTCAATAAAAGACTGGCAAACCAAATCCAATGGCATATCAGAATGCTTATCCACCACGATCAAGTTGGCTTCATTCCTGGGACTCAAGGCTGGTTCAACATACACAATCAATAAACATAATCCATCACATAAACAGAACCAATGACAAAAACCACATACTTATTTCAATAGATGCAGAAAAGGCCTTTGACAAACTTCAACACTCCTTCATGCTAAAAACTCTCAATAAACTAGGTATTGATGGAACATATCTCAAAACAGTAAAAGCTATTTACGACAAGCCCACAGACAATATCATACTGAACAGGAAAAACTGGAAGCATTCCCTTTGAAAACCAGCACTAGGCAAGGATGCCCTCTCTCACCACTCCTATTCAACATAATATTGGAAGTTCTGGCCAGGGAAATCAGGTAAGAGAAAGAAATAAAGGGTATTCAAATAGGAAGAGAGGAAGTCAAATTGTCTCTGTTTGCAGACATGATTGTATATTTAGAAAACCCATTGTCTCAGCTCAAAATCTCCTTAAGCAGATAAGCAACTTCAGCAAAGTCTCAGGATACAAAGTCAGTGTGCAAAAATCACAAGCATTCCTATACACCAATAATAGACAAAAAGAGAGACAAATCATGAGCGAACTCCCATTCACAATTGCTACAAAGAGAATAAAATACCTAGGAATCCAACTTACAAGGGATGTGAAGAACCTCTTCAAGGAGAACTACAAACCATTGCTCAACGAAATAAGACAGGACACAAACAAATTGAGAAACAATCCATGCTCATGGATAGGAAGAATCAATATCGTGAAAATGGCCATACTGCCCAAAGTAATGTATAGATTCAGTGCTATCCCCATGAAGCTACCATGGACTTTCTTCACAGAATTTTAAAAAAACTAAATTTCATATGGAACCAAAAAAAGAGGCTGCATAGCCAAGACAATCCTAAGCAAAAAGAACAAAGCTGGAGGTATCACACTACCTGACTTCAAGCTATACTACAAGGCTACAGTAACCAAAACAGCATGGTGCTGGTACCAAAACAGATCCATAGACCAATGGAACAGAACAGAGGCCTCAGAAATAACACCACACAACTACAACCATCTGATCTTTGACAAACCTGACGAAAGCAAGCAATGAGGAAAGGATTCCCTATTTAATAAATGATGTTGGGAAAACTGGTCAGCCATATGCAGAAAACTGAAACTGGACCCCTTCCTTACACCTTACACAAAAATTAACTCAAGATGGATTAAAGACTTAAACAAAAGACCTAAAACCAAAAAACCCTAGAAGAAAACGTATGCAATACCATTCAGGACATAGTCATGAGCAAAGACTTCATGATAAAAACACCAAAAGCTATGGCAACAAAAGCCAAAATTGACAAATGGGATCTAATTAAACTAAAGAACTTCTGCACAGCAAAAGACGCTATCATCAGAGTGAACAGGCAATCTACAGAATGGAAGAAAAATTTTGCAACCTACCCATCTGACGAAGGTCTAATATCCAGAATCTACAAGAACTTAACCAAATTCACAAGAAACAGACAACCCCATCAAAAAGTGGGTGAAGGATATGAACAGACACTTTTCAAAAGAAGACATCTATGCAGCCAACAGACACATGAAAAAAATGCTCACCATCACTGCTCATCAGAGAAATGCAAATCAAAACCACAGTGAGATACCATCTCACACCAGTTAGAATGGCCATCATTAAAAAGTCAGGAAACAACACTTGCTGGAGAGGATGTGGAGAAATAGGAACGCTTTTACACTGTTGGTGGGACTGCAAACTAGTTCAACCATTGTGGAAGACAGTGTGGTGATTCCTCAAGGGTCTAGAACTAGAAATACCATTTGACTCAGCCATCCCATTACTGGGTATATACCCAAAGGATTATAAGTCATTCTACTATAAAGACACATGCACACATATGTTTACTACAGCATTGTTCACGATAGCACAGACTTGGAACCAACCCAAATGCCGATCAATGACAGATTGGATAAAGAAAATGTGGCACATATACACCATGGAATACTATGCAGCCATAAAAAAGGATGAGTTCATGTCCTTTGCAGGGACATGGGTGAAGCTGGAAGCCATCATTCTCAGCAAACTAACACAGGAACAGAAAACCAAACACCACATGTTCTCACTCATAAGAGGGAGTTGAACAGTGAGAACACATGGACACAGGGAGGGGAATATCCCATACCGTGGCCTGTCAGAAGGTGGGGGTCTAGGGGACGGATAGCATTATGAGAAATACCTAATGTAGATGATGGGTTGACGGGTGCAGCAAACCAACATGGCACATGTATACCTGTTACAAACCTGTATGTTCTGCACATGGATCCCAGAACTTAAAATATAATAATAATAATAATAAAAGGCCAGGCACAGTGGCTCATGCCTGTAACCCCAGCACTTTGGCAGGCCGAGGCGGGCATATCACCTGAGGTCAGGAGTTCGAGGCCAGCCTGGCCAATATGGCAAAAACCCATCTCTACTGAAAATACAAAATTAGCCAAGCATGGTGGTACACACCTGTAATCCTAGCTACTGGGAAGGCTGAGGCAGGAGAATCACTTGAACCCAGGAGCTGGAGGTTGCGGGAGCTGAGATGGAGCCATTGCACTCCAGCCTGGACAACAAGAGTGAAACTCCATCTCAAAAAAAAAAAAAAAATTTGCTAGACATGGTGGCACATGCCTGTAATCCTAGCTACTAGGGAGGCAGGAGAATTGCTTGAACCTGGGAGGTGGAGGTTGCAGTGAGCCAAGATCATGCACTCCAGCCTCGGAGACAAAGCCAGATTCCATCTCAAAAAAAAAAGAAGGAAGAACCTTGGAAACGTCATGCTAAGACCAAGAGGTCACACACAAAAGGACAGATACTGTCTAACTCTACTTGTATAAGATACCCAGAATAGGCAAATTCACAGAGACAGAAAACAGAAGTTACCAGGGATTGGAGGAAGAGAGGAATGGAAAGATACTGTTTAATAGGCACAGAATTTCTGTTTAGGAGGATGGAAAGTTCTGGAAATAGTGTGATGATAATTGTACAACATTGTAATGTACTTAATGCTGACTTGTGCACTTAACAATGGTTAAAATGGTCAATTTTGTGTTGTATATATTTTGCCACATTGAAAAAATTGCAAAATAGGCCAGGTGTTGTGGTTCATACTTATAATCCCAGCATTTTGAGAAACCAAGGCAGGCAGATCACTTGAGGCCAAGAGTTTGAGACCAGACTGGCCAACATAGCGAAACCTTGTCTCTACTAAAAATACAAAAGTTAGCTGGGCATGGTGGCACATGTCTGTAATCCCAACTACTCAGGTGGCTGAGGCAGGAGAATCGCTTGAACCCAGGAGGCAGAGGTTGCAGTGAGCCAAGATCGTACCACTGTACTCCAGCCTGGGATACAGAGCAAGACCCTGTCTCAACAACAACAAAAAAAAAGAAGTTAAAAACAATAGCAAAATGAATGTTCTTTCCCTGATGACTGGGAAAGAAAAATACACGTCCTCTCCTGTATTCAACATGACGTTCAGAGTTGACAATAGGAAAGAAAACTTTAAGAGGCATTATAGCATAATAGTTCAGAGGACTGGACTTTGCATTTTGACAGCCTGGGTTCAAATTCCAGCTCCACCCCTTACTTGCTGCATCACTGTGGACATCTGACAAAGCTTTCTAAATAGGTCACCTGAAGTCATCTGTAAAATGGCAGGAAGAATAGTTTCTACCTCATGGTGTTTTCTAGGTATTAAATGGGACAAGGCTTTTGACATATTTAGTACAGTGTCTAGTATGAGGTTTAAAAATGCACAAATGATATATAACTCTGGTTATTGCAGTGGTTGAATGTTATTGTCATTATTACCTAAAGTACTTAGGACACTTTGATTTTCTTGATTAGTTATCTTGATTGCATTTCATATCATTAAGAGACAGGCTGCAGGAAATTAATCAAAGGGCATTTCCAGCTCTGAAATGGGGAAATCTGATCTTTGTCCCCTTAAGAAAATACTTTCTAATTATGGAATGTACGGTGTTCCTGGCGGTTTCTGATCACTCTCAAATGCACTTGGGTGCCACCAATTTGGCCCTTTTTATTCTCAACAATTTAACTAATTTAGAGAAAACAATTCTTTAAAGGAGGGAGAACTCAGCAAAGGCTTGCTCCTGGTATGACAAATCCATCTCAAATAGCAGAGGAAGCCAAAATGCTGTGGTCCAAATGTCCTCTCCTCCAGGTTCATGGCGGCTGTAAACCCCATGCTGTGTGAGTGGGCTCATTCTTCATGGGATCCACTCCAGGATCCATACAAGGGGCTGACATTTGCTGAATGTCAGCCCCTAGCTGAGTAATGATGTATTTCTGATGTGCTGACTCCCTGCAAGGCCCTTTCCTTCAGCTAATTGTGCAGCAGGTTTACTTTGAAGGACTCTGAAGGCAGGCTCAGCATTTTCCTTCAGATGAATTAGCTTCTTGGTCATGCCTGAGAGAGTTGACTTGCTCAGAGCTTCTGCAAAGGAGTTGGGAACACCAGAAGACCAAAGACCCTCATGCTAATCTGACCTTGCCATTAATTTCTATGACTTTGGGGAAATCTAATCTTTGTTCCAGTAAAACAATACTTACTAATTATGGAATTTAACTCTCAACCTGTAATTTCCTAAAGGGTGAAAGTCTGTTTTCTTGGATGGGAGAAGTCGGATATACTTGGGCATCTAGAAAAGCATAAATACACACACACAAATTTAAGTGTTGTGATTTACCTGCTTTAGGGAGAGCATATTGATGTAATCAAAGATTCATGAGCATATTTGAGTTGTAAGTTTTCTTAGAAATTCAAACAGTTAATTTTACAAGTGAGAAAACTGAGACTTAGAAAGACTGAGTTTCCAAAGCAGGGACAAAGCTAGGCTTAGACTCCAGCTTCATGAGTTGGAGTCAGAGTTCCATAATGTGCTATGTGATGTGCCTCCTCCAACTATCTTTCATAGCTTTGTTGACTCCCACAGTCATCCTTGTTCACATTGTTCCAAGCACATCATCCTCCTTGCTGTTACTGTACCAAGCCTTAGGGCATTGCGCCAAATACTCTACCTGGGATTGTAAACAGGAACACCTGAAAAGCCAAAAGAAGCCCTCAGAAGTTAAAAATGTGATAACACAAATGAATGCGTTAGTTAAAAGGTTGAAAGAGGAGACTGACAAATTTTTCCAGAAGTGAGCAAAAAGACAAAGGGAGGCAAAATAAGTGAGAAGAATTAAAAAAAAAAAAAAAATAGTGAACTGACATCTGAATAACAAGAGTTTTAGAAAGAGAAAACAAGAAAAAAAATGGAGGGGAGAAAATTATCCATTAGATAACTCAAGAAAATCTCCAGAACTGAAGAGCGTGTGTTCCCAGGTTCCAAAGACCAGCACCATAACCGAGGTACACTGAGGCACATTGCCGTGGCATTTTTGAAATCCAGGATCAAAGAAATTTTACACATTTACCAAGAGAAAAAGCAGATTATATGCAAAGAGTCAGAATCAGTGTGGCTTTAGACTTCTCAGTTGCAATTCTAAAAGCTAGAATACAGTGGAGTCATGTCTTCAAAATTTTGAAGAAAGTGATTTCTGTGAAAGGAAAATAAATCTTGGGACTCCAAAATCACTAAGCTAAAGGGAGAAGTCAAGCTTGCACCCGCTTAGGGCAAACCTGCTTCCCATTCTATTCAAAGTCATCCCTCTACTCACTAAGATAAATGCGCATCTGATTGTCTCCTTTGGAAAGGCTAATCAGAAACTCAAAAGAATGCAACCTTTTTTCTCTTATCTACCTATGACCTGGAAGTCCCCTCCCCACTTTGAGTCATCCTGCCTTTCTGGACAGAACCAGTTTTCATCTTTTTTTTTTTTTTTGAGATGGTGTTTTGCTCTTGTTGCCCAGGCTGGAGTGCAATGGCACGATCTCGGCTCGCTGCAACTTCCGCCTCCTGGATTCAAGTGATTCTCCTGCCTCAGCCTCCCCAGTAGCTGGGATTACAGGCACGTGCCACCACGCTCGACTAACTTTTTTCTTGTACTTAGTAGAGATGGGGTTTTACCATGTTAGTCAGGATGATCTTGAACTCCTGACTTCAGGTGATCCACCCACCTCGGCTTCCCAAAGTGCTGGGATTACAGGCGTGTGCCACTGCACCTGGCCTACGTTCCTCTTACATATATGGATTGATGTCTCATGTCTCCCTAAAATGTATAAAAACCAGACTGTGCCCTGACCACCTTGGGCACATGTCGTCAGGACCTACTGAGGCTGAAGGGTCATCGGCACATGTCCTTAACCTTGGCAAAATAAACTTTCTAAATTGACTGGGAACTGTCCCAAATATTTGGGGTTTATATTTCCAACCTAGGGTTCTACAGCCAACACCTTTATGTAACATCTCCAATAATAATAATAACTCCTTTTTCAGAAGGCTAGTAAAGTAAGTACTGTACGAAATTGAGGGGATAAACCAAGAACATAGAACATAGGTTCTTTGAGAAATAGGATCTCCACTACAGAGGATGGACAGAGGGGATTGCCCAGAAAGAGTTTGCTACCCCTGGAGCAGAGAGCAGGCTTGAAGCCCCAGGATCTTCATACTCCTGGAAGGTAGAATTAATAGCTTTGTGATACAGAGGGATATAAACAGAGAGTTACAGAACCAACCAAAAATTGGAGACTGAACCAGTGTCGAGATCATACAAAACGTTAAGCAAATTTTTATTTTTTATTTATTTATTTATTTATTTATTTTTGAGACGGAGTCTCACTCTGTCGCCCAGGCTAGAGCACAGTGGCCAATCTCAGCTCACTGCAAGCTCCGCCTCCCAGGTTCACGCCATTCTCCTGCCTCAGCCTTCCGAGTAGCTGGGACTACAGGCATCGCCACCTCGCCCGGCTAGTTTTTTGTATTTTTAGTAGAGACGGGGTTTCACCGTGTTAGTCAGGATGGTCTCGATCTCCGGACCTCATGATCCACCCGCCTCGGCCTCCCAAAGTGCTGGGATTACAGGCATGAGCCACCGCGCCTGGCCTTAAATTTTTAAAAGGCAACTATTATTAATTTCATGGAAAACAAAAAGTTGTGCAGTAAAGGAAGAAAATATCATAGAACATATATTACATGATGCAACTGTGGAAGGCATTTGGCATGGTCATGACACAGGGAAATAATGAATATTAAACTATCAAAAATCATTGCAAAGACTCAGAGACAGGAAGTGTGTGTGTTGTGGGTGGAGGTCGTGGAGGCAGGGAGGGAGGGGCAAGAAAGCAAAATTCTCATTTTCTTTGAGAAAAAAACAACGGTTAATGCCTGAATATGAGAAATCAAGACATCACATTATAAACATGTCATTTAAGTATCCAAAGTTACCAAAAGAATCAGCTACAAGAGACAACAGTGGTTGCCTCATGAAAGGAAACAAGGAGAAGCAAGTTATTGCTCTTTATAACAAGCTTTTTAGAACCTTGGCTCTTTAAAGTAGATGCATGTATAATTTTGGTCATATGTTATGTTTATATATATAAAGATATATAAACATGCAAAATAATATGTGTGTATATGTGTATGCATGCATGTGTGTGTATGCATGTGTATATGTATTCAATTAATGGGGGTACATAGTATAGGAAGTTTTAGAAGTTCTCTGAGCCACACTGGACATGGTAGCCATGAGAAAAACTAAGCTTGTTGGATAATGAAACATGGTTAGCAAAGCTTGACACTGGAAGGCACAGCCTGTAACATAGACTAGGTAGATGTCGTTTAGTTCTGGATCTTTTGCCAACAAAGCCTTGGTATGCAAAAACCTGCAAGGCACAGGTAAGATATTAGGGCATGATATAAATACCCTAGATACTTTAGAGGAGTCTTACGCATAGAGGTAGTTTGGGCTCCCTCCTCTAAACATCCTTGTTGTTAAATGTGTATCAAACACTCTGGAGCACGAAAACACAGGTAAACTGAGTCCTAATTGGTACGTTTGCCATCTTGTGTTTTTGCTTTCCTTATGAAGGTGTTAACTGGGGAGAGTTGTGAGGCTTCTTAACCAAAGCACTTTAAAAAAAAAAAAAAAAAAAAAAAAAAAAAAAAAAAAAGCAAGATGGAAAAACAAAACCCATTACAAAATAGTAATGGCCGTCTCGTTAGGTAGCAGAATCATCAAAGTGTGTATTCTTCCTTCTTTCCTATAGATGTGTTTTTAAATTGGGGCACATTTTTAAAAATCCTTATATGCTTTCTTTCTTTTATTTCTAATTCTTTTCTTACTGAAACTCACACATTATTTCAGATAACTCTACGTTCTATCTTCTGTATGCATAATCCATACCCTGTGTACAAGATGGTTGCCAGGGAGACCCGTCTTTAAATTGATCAGCAAACAAGTTTTAGAGGGTTGGCTTTAAAACACAAACTTACAAAGTGACTCCAAAGCCTCAGTTTAAGAGAAAATGTTCCAAGAAGTCTCACTTCGAGAAACACTTGTTCTGCAACACCCAGATAAAAGTTAGATAAGGGACGACATTTTGGGACTTCTCAAACGTTGCCACAGAATCCCTCTCCCTGGCCGCCATCTTGTAGGACTGTGGGAGTCCTCAGCATTCATTCCGAAACTACATTTTTGCTTCATGTTCAGCACCACAGCAGTAAAATTAATGGGTTGAGCATTTTCTCCTTAATAAGTGCTGCAGATACAAATGTCTCGGCCATTTGTCTTTCAGTGGGGGTTAAAAAACCCAACAAAACAAACACTCCTACTATAGCATTGCATTCTCGCGTTTTGGTTAACATTATCATTTAAATTGCATCTCCCATGTTTCTAGATTAAGGAAGAGGGGCTGTTTGAATAGGTTACACTTTGCTTTTTCATTCAGGAGACTGTTTAGAGCCTCGAATCAATTCCATCTGACTTTCTAAAATGCGTTGGGGGAAAAATACATTGTGATAAATAGTATTTGCAATGGAAATACCAAAAAGGAAAAAGAGACGTTTCTGTTCGCTTCAGCAAGAAGCCATTCAATTTGTGGACTATGCCTGTCCCTTGTTTTCTTTGATTTTCCTTCCACTGGAAGGAATTTTAACCATTTCACTGCTATTAACCCATTCCAAAATGGGCATGGGAAAATGCTGTATGTCAGAGGCTTGCTATCTTACAAAAAATCTAGCTCCTCAGGCTGTGTAACTTGGGACAAGTCACTGAATTTCTTTCTATATCTCTACTTCCTCAACTGTAAAATGCATGTAATAATGAGACTTACTTTAGGGAATTAAGAGCAGGACTTTTCAAACTCTTATAATCTGCAATAATATATACACTTCAAATCCAGTACTCATATGCACACAAATACATATACACCTCTATCTATATGCATATATGGTTCTAAATACATGCCCATCTGAAATTAAAATTTCACAAAATAGGAATTATCCATATTAGAAGTGATGCATTCACGTAGTTTTTACTTATTTTTTTTCTTTTCTTTTTTTCCTTTTGAGACAGAGTCTCACTTTGTCACCCAAGCTGGAGTGCAGTGGGGCAATCTCCACCCACTGCAGGCTCCGCCTCCTAGATTCAAGTGATTCTCCTGCCTCAGCCTCTTGAGTAGCTGGGATTACAGGCATGTGTCACCATGGCTGGCTAATTTTTGTGCTTTTAGTAGAGACAGGGTTTCACATATTGGCCAGGCTAGTCTCAAACTCCTGACCTCAAGTGATCCACCCGCCTCAGCCTCCCAAAGTGCTGGGATTGCAGGTGTGAACCACCACGCCCAGCAACATAGTTTTTATTCTATTTCATGTTTTTAAAAAATGAGTTTTACAACCCTCTACATTGACTCTGTGACTAAATAGATCACAATATGAAATTTGAGAAACAGATTCAAAGCAAGCGTTAGCAAATTATGGCCAACAGCCGAAATCTGGCCAAATGACTGTTATTGTAAATAAAGTTTTACTGGAACAAGTCATACCTAGTCATTTATCTATAGTCTATGACTGTTCTCTTAATACAATCAAACTTAGGCAGTTTCAACAGAGACTGGTCCCCAAAACTAAAATATTATCTAGCCCTTTAAGAAAATGTTTGCCAACCTGTGGTGTAGAGGATTCAATGTTATGTGTCTAATGTAAAGTCTTTAACACAATGCCTGGGGTATCAAGAGGCTTTAATAAATACCTTGTCTAGTATTATTGTAGGTGGTGTTATTGCTGCTACTACTACTCTAGCTGAAGCTGAGTAGCTATGGAATGAGTTTTCTCATCAAACAAAGATGATAAACAGGCTTAGCTCAAAAAATATAAAGCAGATAGAGGATAGTTAGAAAGAATGAACAAACCTACTATTTGATAGCACAACAGGGTGACAATAGACAATAACTTAATTTTACATTTTAAAATAACTAAAAGAGTGTAACTGGGTCATTTGCAACACGAAGGATAAATGCTTGAGGGGATGGACACCCCATTCTCCATGATTTGATTATTTCACATTGCATGTCTGCATCAAAACACCCCAGGTACCCCATAAATGTATACACCTACTATGTACCCACAAAACTTAAAAATAAAGAAAAGAATCAGATAGAGGGATAACAGAGACATTCAATCTCTTTTCTCCCCAAGTTTGAGATAGTTGTATCAGACCAGCCAATTCCCCAAATTGGCATTATCAGCCTTCTCGCTGCCAGTCAAACCAGCTGAAAAAGAGAGGTTAGAGCATATTGAAGTTTTTAAACCCCTTCTGATCCCTCCTCTGAAGGTGCCCTGTTCTTCTTCCTGTAGTCATTAGAGAATAAATCTCTGATAAGCAAAGTAAATTAGATGCAGTGACATTCTGCTAATTGAGTCGTCTCCTCTGCTTGACTGGGCTGGGCTGTTAATTACCAGCTAATCTTCTCAACATAAGATATTCTGACTGGCAGATCAAGGCTCCTGGAGACAGGGGTAGGGGCCCCAGTTTGCTCCCAAAGTCTCTCATTGACCAAAGTGGATATCAAACCTTCCAATCCTACCCAAAACGGTCTGAATGCTGAGGCAAGAGAGTTTCGGAGAAGAACAAGACTATCACTCAAAAATCATGTAGGGGAAGCAGAGGGAAATGGCAAACCTCCAAATAAATGTTAAGGCAAAGTAAGAAAGGGCCAAGATTACAGATCATGCATTATTAAAGCTGCATTCTGACCTCTCTCCATCTCGATCAAATTTTCTTTCAGCGAAGCACAGGGGCTTACGGAGAGATAAAAAGACTTTAAAATATAAATTAAGTCCTATTTATTTCACCACCCTGAGCCAAGCATGCCAGGTTCTGTCTGAATGTGTTCCCCAGAAAGACTGAATAGGTTGGCTTTCAGCTAGATGAATGTCTGTGATTTGCTGACATCTGGCAGGGGGGTCCTGGAGCCAATCAAATCAAAGCCCCCCACCTGCCAACCCAGAAAACATTAGGTTCTGTGTGGGAATCTCTGCCCCCACTTCTTTTCAGAATTACCCTGATAACCATTTGTTAATCTTCCAAAGAGCCTAAATCAGTGTGTGGAAAATTAGAAGCATGGAGTTTTTGCTTCATTTACCGACAGCCTTCTCAAAGGCTCCTGCACACCAATTTTATGACAGGCCCCAGTCGTAAGAATTTCAGTTGTAAAGGAGGATGAGCCCATCAGATTGGCAAAAGGTAAATTAGTGGATAGTACCCAGTACTGGTAAGGGTGCAGGGAAAGAGGGAGTCTCAGTGGCTCTTGGTGGGAATGGAAATTGAAAGAGCCTTTCTTCCGGAGGGTTTTGGAGGATGGGATGAGGCGCTTGTGATATTAAGATCTATAATGCATATACCTTTTGATTCAGCAATCCGACCTCTAGAATACTAGTAATAACAGCAAATTCTTTTTTAATATACCACAATTTATCCATTTTTACACTTGATAGACATTTGGGTTATCTCTGGGTTTTTACTGTTACCATAGTTTTGCCTTTTCCAATATGTCATTTAGTGAGAATCTTCCCATATGCAGCCTTTTCAGATTCGCTTCTTTCTCTTAGTAATAAGCATTTAAGGTTCCTCCAGATCTTCTCATGGTTCAACGGCTCATTTCTTTTTACAGCTGAAGAATACTCCACTGTCTGGAGGCTCCGCAGTTTACCACACTGAAAGGCATCTTGGTTGCTTCCAAGTTTTGGCAATTACCGATAAAGCTGCTTTAGACATGTACGTGCAGGTTTTTGTGCGGCCCATTTACTTTTTAAAGTAGTATGTTTTGTATACGTACACATGTGTGTTTAAATCGCACACAGATCACACTATGAGCTGTCTGACCTCTGGAGAGAAAACTGGAATCTAGTATAAAAGGAATGTGAAGAATAACTTACTTTTTATTCTGTATAGCTGTGTGTCATTTTAATGATTTTATGTTGAACATATATTCATGAAGTTACTTAAATAAAGAGTTAAAAACTGGAAAACCAAAGATAAAATAAAAATTAAAAACATACGCAAAGTCCATGGGGGTAAGCCATAGATATATAATATATATATAAAGTATATACTCTCTCTATATAAAGTATATGTATTTTATATATATTATACGTAAAGTATATATATATTTTATATATATATATATACACACACACACACACTTTTTTTTTTTTTTTTTGAGATGGAATCTCACTCTGTCACCCAGCCTGGAGTGCAGTGGCATGATCTTGGCTCACTACAACCTCCATCTCCCAGGTTCAAGCGATTCTCCTGCTTCAGCTTCCCGAGTAGCTGGGATTACAGATGCCTGCCACCATGCCCAACTAATTTTTGTATTTTTAGTAGAGACAGGGTTTCACCATGTTGGCCAGACTGGTCTCGAACTTCTGACCTCAGGTGATCCGCCCATCTCAGCCTCCCAAAGTACTGGGATTACAGGCGTGAGCCATGCCCCCAGCCCAATCCTCATTTTTCATTGTATTGGTGAAGTGGCCTACATACCAAAATTTATCTGAAACCCCAAAATCAATGTTTCTGGCATTTTCACAATTACTCACAGACATGCATATGTGCAGAGCACAAAAAAGTTGAGTCATTCAAGACGCACTTCTCGACCTGTCGAACAAGGTGACACCCTGTCTGCTTGTTTTAGCTCGCGCACAGTGGACAATCGTCCTTTTCTTTCTTTCTTTCTTTTTTTTTATGATACAGAGTTTCCCTCTTGTCACCCAGGCTGGAGTGCAGTGGTGCGATCTTGGTTCACTACAATGTCTGCCTCCCAGGTTCAAGCTATTCTGCCTCAGCCTCCAGATTAGCTGGGATTACAAGTGGCTGCCACCACGCCCAGCTAATTTTTGTATTTTTAGTAGAGACAGGGTTTCACCATGTTGGCCGGGCTGGTCTCACACTCTTGACCTCGGGTGACCCACCTGCCTCAGCCTCCCAAAGTTGCTGGGATTATAGGTGTGAACCACTGCACCTGGCCACAAGTGTTTTTTTATGGGGTCTACTTAGTGACACATTTTTGTATTTTCTTTCTCTTTTTGGTACCTTCATTATTTAAAGTGACACTGTCCCCCAACCCCCCAAGAATAGTGCGGAAGTGCTCTCTAGTGTCCCTTAAAGTAAAAAGGCTAGGAAATGCCTTTCAGAGAAAACATGTATGTTAGATAAGCTTTGCCCAGGCATGAATTACATTGCTTTTGGCTCTGAGTTCAATGTTTATGAATCAAAAACATGCATCTGTTAAATAAGGTGTCTCTAAACAGAAACACACATAAAACGAGGTTATGTATTGATTGGCTGAAAAATGTTGCAACCAGAGGCTCCCAGGAACCTAACCTTGTATTTCCTTGAAGAGCCATGTTTTGGTATTTGCTATTTCAGTGTTCGTTGTGGCTTTATAGAACATAACTACCATGAATAACAAAACCTGACAAAGCTCTGCCAAATTGGTGGACAGTAAACTTGTATATAAATCATGGTGATGGTTGTAATAATCATTATAATCATATAAACCAGGGATCAGCAAACCACGACTTCTGGGCCACTTCTTGTTTTTGTCAATAAAGTTTTATTGAAACATACGCATGCCTGTTTGTTTACCTACTGCCTGTGGCCGCTTTCATCCTAAAACCGCAGATTTGAGTAGCTGCAGCAGGAACCATATGGGTCTCAAAACTTAAAATATTTCTGTCTGACCCTTTCAAGGAAAACATTCCCAGTCCCTGAATTGTAAACATTCACCATTTACCCAGCATTTATTATGCCAAGTGCAATGCAGGCTACTACGTGTGTTGCTACTCTGAGTAATAACTACCTCTAAGTATGTGTCAAGCACTCATATATGATGTTGTAGTTAGTCCTCATTTCTGCAACCCTGAAAGGCAGGTATTCCATCCCCATTTTACACCTGAGGAAACTGAGGCTCAGAAAAGTGACAGTCACCTGCTCGCACTCACACAAACTAGAGAGTCAGAGCCAAGTCTGACTTGCTCCAATGCCCATACACTTGCCCTGCAGAAGAAACAGAAAAAGCAGGTGCATGTAACCAAATAACATTTTTTTAAGTGAAAGGCTATGGCCATATGTCTTAGAGATTGAAATAGAGCCTGAATGAGACAAGGAGAGAGAGAGAAAAAGAAAGACCAGGGCTTTATGTGTACAGTGATAAACCCTCTCACCCAGTGGAAAAATGGGCGCCAACAAAGAAGTGAGGGAGTTCAGTGCCATTTAAGCTAGAAGAAGATCAGACACTGCCCAGGCTCCACCCAGAGCCCCTCATCACTTTCTCTCATCACACAGGTGGCCAGCTTCTGACTGTCAGCATGCAGACCCTCCCGCCAAGGGCTTTCCAACTATGTGTAGCCTATGCACGCAGTGGGGGCTGATGCTTCTGTAGCAGCCTCCAGCCAATGATGGCAGGGATTGGAACATCAGTACCCCAACTTTCTCATCCTGCTGGTGGCATGACCCTGAAGCATGTCTCTAAGTGGCTCCTAGAGGTTCCCAGTGGGACCAAACCTTGGTTATCCATAGGAGTAACAGCTCAGCAACACACCCTGTCCTGGCTGCTATACTTCCTTGCTTCACCCTCCCTGCCCCACTCCCCTACTGGTGCTTCCTGGGATCCCTTCCCACATAAACTACTTGTGCATAAATCCTTGTCTCAGGGTCTGCTTCTGGGGAAGCAGTCTCTAATCCATCAGCTATCAGTCATGGGTGGCAATGTAATATATGGAGGTATTTATTACAGTTCTGTTTGCATTCTAATGAACAAGTTGGCCTCGTTAAGACAAATGTAAAACATTACTTTAATCTTTCCTTTCATCCTCCTTTAAGCCTCTTGCCATGTTCAGTTCACATACTGCCATATACAACAATGTGAAGAGGGTAGCAGAGTAGAAAATGGAAAGAATCCATGTCCAGTCTGGATCTACTTACCCTCAGATTTTTTGTTCCTTATCCAGTGTTAGTTGAGTCTTTTACTTGCCACCAAATGTACCCCTACTGACACCAGCTTGACGATGCTTTATAAAATCAACAGACAATGCCTCAGTGGTATTTCTGCCAAAAATGCATAACTTGTATTCAGGATGAAGAAATTGCAGAAAAATCCAAATTCAGAATAATTCAACAAAGTAACTGGCTTGTGCTCTTCAAAAATGCGAAGGTCAAGAAACACAAAGAAAGAATGAAGAACTGTTTCAGAGTGATGGAAATTAAAAAGACAAAACATGTAAATAGCATGTGTGATCCTAGATGGGATCCTGGGCTGGGTTGAAAAAGAAAGAACTTGACATTTGATAAAGTTTGAAAATAGACTATGGGAATAGATAAATGTAATATATCAATGTTACATTTCCTGACTTTGAGAACTGAACTGTGGTTATGTAAAAGGATGACCTTGTTCTTAGGGAATACACACTGAAGTATCCAGAAGTACATATGCAAAGGCACTCTCAAATACTTCAGAAATATACAGAGACAGGGAGGGAGGGCTAGGAACCGATAGAGTCAGTGGAGCAGCACAAACCATGGTTGAATCTGCATAAAGGCTATAATCAAAGCTCTTTATGTTATTCTTAAAACTGTTCTGTAAATTTGAAATTATATCAAAATTTAAAGTCACCAAAATATTAGGTACCATAAGCACTTATATTTGTTAGGTAAAACCTCACCTTACTTCTGCTTTTTCTCCCTCACTTTGACTACCAGCAGGAAGGTAGAAAAGAGCAAAACAGAAAAACCAGATTGAGGGGGTAGAGGGAACATGGATTGAGGAGAAATTGTTAGGTGAGAAAATCCCAATGTTTTTCCTTGGTCTTACAGTCCTCTCCCCAAAAGTGATGTGACTTTAAAGGAATCACCCCAGAGAGTTCAAATATTATCAAATTAAAAACATAATTAGTTGAGTGTATATCTGATGTTGAGTCCCATTCTAACTGCTTCATGTATATTAATGCATTTAATTTAATTTTAACCCATTTCATCAATCAACATATAATTCTTAGTTATTGGAGATATATTTTAAATGTAATTAATCTAATCATTTAATGTATAACATCAATCTGTTAGTGACATGTAATCATTTATTACGCATTAATAAAAGTTAATGTCTTAGACCTCATAATATTTAATCATTTAATTCCCAAAAGTGAAGCCTCAGGGTTTGGTTTGTTTGCTGTTGTTAAGTTTTGTGAAAGCCAATAGTTGATGAAAATAAAAGCTAACATTTAATGAATGCTTAGCATGTGCCAGGACTAATTCCAAGCATTTGGCATGCACTTTCTTGTGATTAGATTAATGCTTCCAGCAGCCCAGGAAATCAGTACCATCATTAGCCCGCATTTCACACTTAAAGAGGTTGAGAAATTTGTTCAAGTTCACGGAGAGGCTATGCAACA
This sequence comes from Macaca thibetana thibetana, assembly GCF_024542745.1. Classification (NCBI taxonomy): domain Eukaryota; kingdom Metazoa; phylum Chordata; class Mammalia; order Primates; family Cercopithecidae; genus Macaca; species Macaca thibetana. The sequence continues at coordinate 58,451,047 of NC_065597.1, read as the reverse complement.
GAACTGGATTCAAATCCAGGCTGTTGTGCTTTAGCACCAGCAAAGGGTTGATTTTGAAAATGTCATTCAGTGATGAAAGGGACGAGTGGGTTGAGGGTTAATCAAAGCAGGTATGGTTGACCCAGCTGTCATTTTCTACCCCTTTTTTGTGGCTTTGGTAAGCAATAATACATACCCCAAAAGAACCCCAAAAATTTCCAAAAGAGCAAAACGACTGCCTTTTCCTCAAAATCCACCACAAATCACGAAGTAATTCCCATGGGACTAACACAAGGTCGCTGCCCACAGGTCATTCTAAGAAATGACAAAAGACAGAATAGAATGAAAACAGGTAAAAGTAGACCTCATTCTTCTAAGCTTCATTCTAGAAGCTTCCCCAGTTCAGAATCCCAAATTATGAGCCCACACGCATGAGTGTCAGCAACTCCAAAGAGCAGCTTGTTTAAATTCTCCCATACTTGGCTTGGTACTCTCGTGTTATGTGTATTTAAATCAGCTTCAAAAAACACCTTAATCTTTATGATTTGTAGGAACTTCCCAGGGCTTGCAGCAAGTAGCGTCAAACGTCCTATCTGCTGAAGAGCGTCTACGTTGGTGGAGTCTTAGCAAACCCCACGGGTTCCCAAGGCCTTTGGATAAAATGTGGCTAAAGATTAAAGCATAGATTTGTGAACAGTGTCTTTCACAAAAGGACCTCAAAAACACTGTAGTAATGCTGAGAAAGCACAGTGCACATGTTTAGAATGGATCTTTCATTTCAAGGTAGCATTTTGTTTTCTTTCCACTCTGCTGGAATGGGCTTTTATTATGTATCCTTTGGCTTCGGGCTTGCAAAGGAGTTTCTTATCTCATCCTATGTCATACTTTTCCCCCTCCCTCTCCACTGCTCTCTCTTCTCCCTCTCCCTCTGTTACCTCCCCTGACTCTACTGCCATTTTTTTTTTTTTTTTTTTTTTAAGAACTATTGAACCTCAAAGAGATTTCCATCCCAGGAAACTTTCCACCCTTTCTGATGTTGAAGATAAAATGAACTGCATGTGATAAGCGCTAACAGTCAAAAACGAACATCATTACCCAGGAGGTGAAAAAGGGATTTTCCATTTTTATGAGTTTCCAGCTTCCTTGATGTCCTTTGTGGGCCTGGCTTATACCACCTTGGCCTAGATTCTTGTAGCAGCCGCCCAAATAGCAGGGCTAAGATTGGGATGATGTAATTGGCAACCAGAGCACAAAATTGAAGGAGAGGGTTACTCTCAGGGCTGTGCAAGTGCCCTGGGAACCTCACTTGTCTCACCCTAGTCCCAGCCCTGCCACACACTCCCCCTACCTCCGTCTTTAGCGCCTTCTCTTCTCTCTCTCCTCAATAGCCAGAGTGAGCACTTTAGAGGATAAATCTGATCTTATCGCTCCCTGGGCAAAGCCCTCTGATAACTCACCAGTGCCCTTAGGATGAAGGATGCACTCCCTGGCAGCCTGGTAGATCTGACTCTTGCTCAACTCACCCCCTCCCGGACCACTGCCACCGCCACAGTTCTGAACACCTCCCAGCTTCCGAAGTGCTGTCCAATTCGGGTTTCATAACTGCCGCCTCCTGTTTCTCGAACGGTCCCCCCTCCTATGTTTTAAAGCTAATTCCAACTATTTTTCAGACCTCCCAGGGGAAGATTCAGCACAATAGATTAGGAGACGGGTTGAATTATAGCTACAGCCCAACTTTGAGTCCATCTCTGTCACTTACTGTCCTGACCTTGAGTGAGTTACCTTACGTCTCTAGGCTTCAGTTTCCCCATATGAATATTGGTGGTGAGAGGTTGGCTTTAGGAATTGACAACATGGTATGAGTATTTTAAAAGGTGAGCCATGTAATATTGTAAGATCTGTGCTTGGCACATGGCTAGCACTGTATGTATTAGATATTCTGATGCCATCTCCATCAGTGTTTTCTGTAAGCCCCTAGGTACCCTTCTTCAGCACCTCTGTAGCATCTGCTCTTAATTGCCATATGCAATTAAGCATATGATCAATTGCTAATATGATCATTTGCTCAAGAGTGTCTTCCCTCCTGGACTACAAACCTAAATGCTGGGACTGGGTCTTTCTGTTGACTGCTATCCTGCAACCATACTGCCTAGCATATAGCAAGTGCTCAATAAATAGTGTTGAATGCATGTGCTAATAATACAAGGGACACAGCCACAGGAATGATACTCAACCTGGCTCCAAGACAAGCAACTGAAGATTTAGAAGAACACACAATTGCTCTACAAGCAGAGTTCACTGCTGGATTTGGAAACCTCACCAAATATTAATTCAGCTCAATGTGAACTGATTACATGTCAGGTATTATGCAATGCAATGGAAAAGATAATGATGAATTAATTTAAGTTCTTGCCCTTTTGAGTGAGGTCAAAGAAAGGTTAGGAAGATGCTTGAAACTCTTAGTTGCCATCTTTTCCTGCTGAAAGGAAAGGCCTTGCTGGCCTCCAATGCATAGTTTCAAGAGTAAAATATCTTAAATCACACATACCTGGGCTCAAATCCCACCGCTTCATCACTGGCAAATCATGTGGCCTCAAGCAAGTTACCTAACTTCCCTGAGCTTCAAGATTGTCGTCTATGAAAGGCAAATGAAAATAGTACCGATCTCAGAGGTTATTTGTGCAGAGGAAGTGAGGATAATCACATCAGTCACCTAGGCACAAAGTCTGGCAAATAGAAAATATGCACCAAATTTTCATTGTTACTATTATTGTCATTTTCAGCCCCATTATTGGACTAGTTTCATGGACCTTATTTTTTCCTAATCTTTTCCATGAGTTTTTTCACTGCTTCAACTTAAAGATGGAAAAATATGCATTTGAGACTTAGCCACTTGGCAGCATGAGGTAACTAGAAGAGTGTTGGTACAATTTTATTTCAAACCAATTGCCGACACGGCAGAAATCCAGGCCAGGTCCAGGCTATTGTTATCTTCCTTTAGCTGTTTTTGGATAGATTCTAAGATGCCACATCTTAGAATGACCTGTGGCTCATGGCCCTGTGATAGCCCCACGGAAATGACTTTGTTGTTTTTGGTGGATTTTGAGGAAGTTAAAGACAGTTGTTTTGCTCTCAGAAAGCGTTTTCTTCCTTCTGGGTATGTAGCATTACTTACCTAAGGCACAGAAAAGGGTACAGAAAAAGAATAATAAATAGGACTCATCTCCTATGCCACCTCTCATTGATTGTTGGTGGGTGCCTAGAGCATTGTCTTAAAAATTCTAATGCACCTTTAGGGTTCAGTGGGAAAGAGCACATTGATTAGTAATGTCTGCCCTGGGCATGCAGTGGGTGAGTACTATAACAGAACATTCCCACATTAAAAGCACTTTTTCCTGAGGCCTGGACGACTATATCTCCTCTCGATATTCCCTATGCTATTTATTTCTCTCCATCTTACCTTACTCTCAGATTCCACTGCAGTACGGTATATCAGAAATAAAGTTGTTATTAGTTCAAACTGATTTATGTCCATCTGAGATGCAGAATACTTCCGAGATGATTCACAAAGGAAGAAAACCCTCTCAGTACAATTTCAATAGGAGCCATACATTTACAGTGACATCAATAGGCACCTCTCCCATTCAGAGCATCCCTTTTCAAAATCAAGGTACTTAAAGCAATGAAATTTATAATTAGAGGAGCGTAAAAGTAATAATAACAGCTAAATCTGTTGCACAAGTACTATGTGCCAGACAATGTGTTATCCCAGTAACTCTTTCACCTTTAAGAATGATATATTCTACTGGGTGTGGTGGCTCACACCTATAATCCCAGCACTTTGAAAGGCTGAAGCATGTGGGTAGCTAGAGCACAAGAGTTTGAGATCAGCCTGGGCAACATAGCAAAACCCCATAACTACAAAAAATACCAAAAAAAAAAAAAAAAATTAGCCAGGCATGGCGGCATACACCTGTAGTCCCAGCTATTCAGGAGGCTGAGGTGGGAGGATTGCTTGAGCTCAGGAGGTTGAGACTGCAGTGAGCTATGATTGTGCCATTGCATTCCAGCCTGGACAACAACAGAGTGAGACCCTGTCTCAAAAAAAAAAAAAAAAAAAAAAGTGATATATTTCAATGTTAAAATCTTGATAAATGTTCAGTCTACATTATGCTTATGTGAGAACTATCTATCACTTATATGTACCTTTGAAATGTTTTTAAATAGAAAAGTTTAAAGACACGAGGCCAGATTTAACTTATCTGTGAGAGTCTAGTCCTCGGTAGTCTTAAAAATCTTCCCCATTTGTGGGGATGAAAACCATTGTGCCAAGCACTTAGCATATCTTGTTTCACTCTGTCCTCACAACTACATGAAGATATGCGCATTGTCATCCATCCACATTTTACTGATGAAATTGATGTGAAATGACTAGCCCCAAATCCCACAGCTGGTAAGTGGCTGAACCATAGTTCAACTCAGATAGTACTGAACCCTGAGCCTGGGCTTTTAACCTCCTGCGCTAAGTTAAGTATAACATTTATTTTAAAATGTGGTAAGACATACACGACATAAAATTTACCATTTTAACCAATTTTAGTATACAGTTCAGTGGCATTAAATACTTTTGCATAGTTGTGCAACCATCACAGCCATCCATCTCCAGAACATTTTTATCATCCTTGGCTATAACTCTATGCTTGTTAATCAATCACTCCCATACCCCCTTCTCCCTAGGCCCCAGAAACCATCATTCTACTTTCTATCTGTGTGGATTTTACTGTAATAGGTACCTCACATAAGTGGAATCACACACTATTTATCATTTTATGTCTGGCTTATTTCACTTAGCATAGTGTCCTCAAGGTTCATCCATGCTGTGGCATGTGTCAGAATTTTCTCCCTTTTTAAAGTTGAATAATAAATATAACTTAAGTTTCATGACACGAGGATGTGGCAATAAATAAAACATGATTTCTGCTGTTAGCCAATGATATCACAACCTGCTAGAATAGACAGACAACAATATGTTAAGGGCCCCCAAAGAGGCACAAACACACCTCTATGGAAGCTTCTGGTAGAAGGAGGTCACAAGGTTGCATCATGTTACCCATGATTATCCATGTGAACCCAGACCCCTAACTGTCTGGGTAAAAATCCCACTCCACCACCTTTTCACTGTGATCTACTGGGCAAGTTATTTTTCTCTTCTGAGGCTCAGCTTCTCCTTCTGTAAAATGGGAGTAAAATAATATCTACCCCTGAGTTATAATCAGGCCTTAATGAATTCATTTATGGGAAGCACTTAGAACAGACACATTGTAAGTGGTCAATAAATAATATTAATTAAAGTAATAACTTCTATCTGGAGCAGTCTATTGGAAATATAACACTTTACCTTGATTTTGGAGGATAAAGAGGATTTCTGTAAAGTAAGGTTGCCAGACAAAATACAGAATGCCTAGTTCAATTTGAATTTCAGTTAAATAACGCATGATTTTTTAGTACAAGTATGTCCCAAATATTGGATACTACTAGTCAAATACTAATAAAAGGCAAGATTCTGGGTGACTATGTATTTGATACCTTAGAACATTTTAGTCACATTAGTAAGTATAATAAGATTCGCTAGTTGCTCTCAACTGAGCTGAAGAAAGTGGGGAAAGAAAAGAATAAGCTCAGAGTTTCAAATTCTCAGCTCAAAACACTACACAAATTATCTGAAAGGTTCTGTGTCTGCCCTGAAAAACAAAAAACAAAAAACAAAACAAAAAAAAAACCATTATCTCTTGTATCTCTTGCAGGGCTGAGATTGCTGAAGTGACCCAGAGTCTCATCTTGAGAACAGCTGAACTACAATGGAAATTGAATTCACAGCCTCACAGGGTGTTTGCTGTTAAAGTGAGGGTTTGGATTAGGAGAGAATGAGATCCTGAAAGTTGGAAAGGGGACATATGGGCAGATCCCAGTGAAGCTGGGTACACTGAACCTATAAATTGTGCTAAGTCTTTTTGCCAGTAGAAACAACCCTTCATCCTCCTTTCCTCTTGTGTCAGTTCATTCTCAACTGCTATAAAGAACTGCCCAAGACTGGTTAATTTATAAAGAAAAGAGGTTTAATTGACTCACAGTTCTGCATGGCTAGGGAAGCCTCAGGAAATTTACAATCATGCTGGAAGGGGAAGAGACATGTCTTACATGATGGCAGGTGGGAGAGAGCAAGTGTGTGAAGGAGGAACTGTCAGACACTTATAAAATCATCAGATCTCATGAGAATTGAGAACTCACTCAGTATCATAAGAACAGCATGGGGGACACTGACCCCATGATCCAATCATCTCCCACCAGGTCTCTCCCTCAATACATGGGGATTACAATTCAAGATGAGGTTTGGGTGGGGACACAAAGCCTAAGCATATCATCTCCCTGCAGTTTGAGGTTAACCCTGCTTTTCTTGCAGCATCTGGAATGACCTCCTCTGAGGTAGTTATCTTTTGAGACAATGCTGATTCGTCTTTCAGAACCCACCCCCACCACCCCTCTTTGCTTCTGGACCTATAACTAGACCCAAGTCCCAGCAGGCCCCAAAGTTTGAAGTACGAAGAATGACCTATGGTTGGGGGCAGGGTGCTACACTCCAAGAGAAATGCAGGACTTTTCCCGTGTATACAGACATGAATCTAGGGAATACATGTGGGCATGGATATCAAGGGTGTGGAAGGAACAAAGTTGAATTGGGCTGAATTTATTGATGCGGGCCCACTAAGCAGAAATTCTGGATCTCATGTCGCAGCTCCTCGAGTTAGAGTTTTAACAGTGTGGCTGTTTGGCTGGCTGAAACATGGAGCAAAAAGGGTCCTGCACTAAATGAAGTTGAAATACCAGAACTGCATTGTTATTCTGTAAAGGAAGGTAGAGGAAGGTGCCCAAAGGCTTAGGGAGATTGGAATTGGAATGTTAGAGTGAATTTGTCATGTAAAACCTGCTCATCCACCCTGGAAGGTTCACTACAACTTTGAGAAATAAATTTGTGAGGGGAGCCCAGCATCTTTGAAGAGTTCTGGGGTCATTTTTCTCTGAATGTCAGAAATTACAATGAGAAATGCTTCTACTAAGCTGGGATTCTAAATGCAATGGGAATAATTGGATCCTGGAGCAGGGGACAAATGACAGCACTTAATCACCAAAGGCAGCGTGGGTGTGGTATGGTTACAGTCATGGACAGGGGGTCAAAACAAGAATCATGAGTCTGAGTCACAGAGATCACAGCATTGGCTGGTTGATCATACTGCAGCTAAAAAAGAAAAAGATGGGCAGTCTACTAAATTCGTATGTGATCTGCATATACAGAAGAGTTCTAGGCTGAGTGAACAGAAGTCAAACTGGAATCACCAAAACAGAGTCCTTGCCCTTCGATTAATTCCTAAACTTGAGTCAGTTTACAGAACCAGAATCCTTTGAATGAAAGGGAGGCTGAGTCCCCTTGAGGAAGGACCATGCTCTACTGCCCAAAATGTGTATTGTTAATCTGTCTTCAGTCTTCCCCAAAGGGACCAAGGGGTTCTTATCAGGGTGACTATGCATTAGGAAAAAGGAAATAATCAGAACTTTGGGTGACTACTGGACACTGGATCTGAATTGACACCAATTCCTGGGAACCCCAGACATCACTGTGGTCCACTAGTCAGAGGAAGAGCTTATGGAGGTCAGGCAATCAATGGGGTTTTAGCTCAGATCCATCTCATGGTGCGTACAGTGGGTCGCCAAACCCATCCTGTGGTTAGTTCCCTGGTTCCAGGATGCATCTTAGAACAGACATATTTAACAAGTGGCAGAATCTCTTAAAAATTATTTTTATTTATATGAAATTCAAATTGAACTGGGCACTCTGTGTTTTTTGTTGTTGTTGCTAAATCTGGCCATCCTACTTCAAGGAAACACCAAGTGGAAAAACCACCATGTGAGCAACAGCTTAGAGGACATGAGAGTGAGGGTTTATTAAGAAGATTGTAAGTATCCTGAGTTGGATGGTAAAATCCAAGGGCCGGAGGGCATGAAATTCAATGAGCTGAGGGACTTTGCAAGACTCTGGAAATCTTCCTTTTTTAAAAGAGCCAGTTTGTCCCTAGCCAAAACACCACCCAAAACAAAACAAAAGCCTTTCAGTCCTTCCTTGGTTGATTAATTTGTAGGACATTATTTTTATGAGGTTTGTAATTATAAAACAAATTGTCTGGAAGTGATGACTTAAACTGCACATTGGCAGAATGGAATATTCACATGAAAGAAGTGTAATTTTTCTTTGAGCTGAGGCAATAGCCTCTCCCTTGGACTAAATTCCTTGAATTTGCTGCTTGGACTATGTGCCTGAGGGCAGGAAGAGTTTAAAATGCTTAAAGTAGTCTGGAATTGGTTGTTAAAGAGCTCATTCAAAATGTGTGAAAGGGTTTGGCTTTCCCCAAGGCCCCAGGTTGCATCTTCTCTAACAGGGGTCATTTAATGCCCTGAGGCTGTCCTGCCCAACCTTGGGGGCAACTACAACCATCTGGCAATCACTTTAAAACTCCGAGTCCCCTACCTAATAGCAGCGATTCTAACTTAAATGAACTAGAGTAAGACCTCAGCATCAGAATAGATTAAAATCTCTTCCAAGTGATTCTAATTTGCAGTTAGGGGTGAGAACCACCACCCTCAGGACTCTGTCTTTAGGTACCAAAAATCGACCAAAGCAGTCATGGTAAAATGATTGAGGGTTCCTGAGCTTCAATAACAGGAGGTTTGGTTTCTTTTTTTTCCCTTTTTTTTTTTTGAGACGGAGTCTTGCTCTGTCTCCCAGGCTGGAGTGCAATGGCACGATCTTGGCTGACTGCAACCTCTGCCTCCCAGGTTCAAGCAATTCTCCCAAGTAGCTGGGATTACAGGAGCATGCCACTATGCCCGGCTAATTTTTGTATTTTTAGTAGAGGTGGGGTTTCACCATGTTGGCCAGGCTGGTCTCGAACTCCTGACCTCAGGTGATCTGCCAACCTTGGCCTCCCAAAGTGCTGGGATTACAGGCATGAGCCACCGCACCCGGCCACAGAGGTTTATTGTTTCTAAAGATGGGTAGCTGGAGGGGGTGTCTTCCTTTCCTTTTTGAAGGACTAGCAGGCACTTAGGACCTGAGAAGGCTGCGAGAGCTTCCCAATCTCTTACCCCACCCTGTTCACATCATGAGGGTATAAATATGGGATATGGAGATATAGGAGAGAAGATGAGTTTGAACACCTTTGTCCCTGGTAAATCAGCACCTTATAGCAGAGAATTAGACTTTGTCCCATCAAGTGGAGAGAACCCTAGAGCAGCATGATCCTCATTAATCCATACAGATAAACCTGCATTGACTAGTTTAAGAGTAATTCCTCACACACTCACATTACACCACAGGGAGGGCTGATCATAGGGTGGTTTGGTGCTATGAATCAATAGACCTAAAGATGTCCGTACCTTTTGTTGCAGCCGTTCCACTTGGAGCAATGTTTCCCAAAGCAAAAATCAGCTAACGGCATAAAGACTCATGTGTGAAGATGTTAGAGCCATGAAAATAACTGAAAAACTGAAAATCGTCTATGTGCTTATTACAAGGGCATTAAGTCATGCTGAAATATTCATACGATAAAACATTAGGCAGTCATTTAAAAGGATCATGTGGTTGTTTTTAACACAGAAAAAAAGGGTCCCAATTTATCGTTAAATGAAAATGTTCCTAATCTATTGCTAAATGAAAAAAATTACAAAGCCTTCCTAAACGCACACAGCATTTGGTATAGTATGTCTCTCTTGCTGTCATTCAGAAGCATATTAAGGGTGAAGAGAATCCATCCTGTTCTCCCAGATTAGATCTAGTATAATCTTTTTGTTCAAGAAGAAAAAGTATTCCAGGAACAGTAGCTCATGCCTGCAGTCCCACATTTTGGGAGGCTGGGGGATGCAGATATCTTTAGCCCAGGAGTTGAGACCAGCCTGGGCAACATAGTAAGACCCCCATCTCTAAAAAAAAAAAAATACAAAAATAAGCTGGGCATGGTGGCTTGCCCCTGTAGTCCCAGCTACTTGGGAGGCTGAGGTGGGAGGATTGCTTGAGCCTAGGAGGTCAAGGCTGCAGCTAGCCCTGATTGCACCACTGCACTCCAGCCTGGGTGACAGAGCAAACCCATTTCAAAAAAAGAAGAAAAGATAAAAGAGAAAGTACACTCAGAGCAGAGGAAAGATGATGGGAAAGAAATAGACAAGACAATGGGAAAGAAATAGACAGACCTGGCTTTGGTGGTGGTTTTACATGTGACTGTTGAATTTAGCTTTGGTCTTGTTCTGCTTTTGCTTATCTGCCTTTCTCAAGTTCTTCTATAATAAATATGGTGTTCTTAAATAACCAGACCACTTTAAAGATAGTTATGTGAAGCTGCCAGAGCTACATGTGAAGTATGAAGATGGATCCTGCTTTTCACAGCTACCCACCCGAGAGCCACACACCCTCAAAGATGCTCCAGAGACTTTGTAAAAGGCTGCAGTGTGGATCCTAAGGAATAACTGCTCTTATTACGGCTGTGCATTTTCCTCCCTTTGCCATATTTCTAACCTCTTAACCCCATACTCAGTGTTTAGTGAGGGAGTGTTGCAATTCCTTGATGGACTGTTTTGCTCTGCTTTGACCTTTTCCTGTGCTGTCTTCCATCGCCCCTTAGGCTACGGTGATGGTGATGGCTTTGGGATAGTTCAACACGCTTACTATGCAGATTGTCTCCAGTGTTGATTTTTTGCTTTTTTTTTTTTTTTAATCTCCTGGGTTTTTACGTTTTCACCCAATTTGGGTTATTCTTCTCTTCCTCTCTCCCTGTCACTACTCAAATCATTTCCCAGACCCTTCCCCTTTGCATATTAATAGGGAAAGCTCAGGGTGACAGCATTTTTTTATCATTTCCCCTACCCCTTCTGAACCCGAAACAGCAGTCTCCATCTTGCTGCATCTTGGAATCATCTGGAAGAGCTTCTCACACGTAATGCCAGCGTCTTAGGCCCAGAGAGTGTATTCTATTTGATCTATAGTGGAGAGTGTTTTAAGCTCTTTCTCCAAGTGACTCAATGCACAGCAGCCAGGGCTGGGAAACCCTACCTTAGCCCCTGTGACCTGCACAGCACCTGCAGCTTTAAAATGAGTAATCTGGGATAAAACTGCACCTGTAGAGGGGACCCACTGGGCTATGCTTCGTGCTCAGGTGGTCCTCATTAGCAAGCCCACTGCCCCAAATTAACGCTTAAAATTAAAAGTGCTGCTCTTACAAAGGCCACTATCCAGATTAGGAGGCTAATGAAATTCCCACCAGACTTGTTCCTGAATTGACTCAAGTATTTTCCTTCCGAAATGCACAAAACATTCAGTATGTCTCTCTTTTGCTGTTATTCAGAAGCATTTTGGGGTGACAAGAATCTATCTGTTCTCCTAGAACACTCAAAAAGTTCTGCCAGGTTCACTCATGCTTTCTTCTGCTTATTTATTTATTTATTTATTTGAGAGAGTCTTGCTCTGTCGCCAGGCTGGGTGCAGTGGCACCATCTCAGCTCACTGCAACCTCTGCCTTCCAGATTCAAGCGATTCTCCTGCCTCAGCCTCCCAAGTAGCTACAAGTACAGGTGCACACCACCACGCCCAGCTAATTTTTATATTTTTTAGTAGAGACAGGGTCTCACCATGTTGGCCAGGAAGATCTCAGTCTCTTGACCTCATGATCCGCCTGCCTCAGCCTCCCAAAGTGTTGGGTTTACGGGCCTGAGCCACCATGCCTGGCCCTTTCTTCTCCTCTTTTACCCAGGACCTTATCACCCTATGCCTGGGTGAGTCCCAAAGCCTCCTAACCACCTCTCTTCACTGCTTGCACCATGCAGTCCATCTTGGGTGCCACTACTATAGGGATCCTTCTAGATTCTTCTTGTCCTGACCATGTCATTATTCCTGTGTCAAAATCTTTAGTAACCCCTGTGTGATTTACAACACTGTCAATAAGTTAATGATTATGAAGCTAATGTTAATGGTTACACATTTTTTTGAGTTCTTATTCCATGCCAGACATGATGTTAAGCACATTATAAGCACAACCTCATTTTTAAATGTTTTATTATGAAGATTTCCAAACGTACAAAAAAAGCGTAAGACTAGCACAGCCTTCCCTCTCTTCTCAATAATTCTAGAATCCACAGATCTCTGAAATCCAGATGTTTTTCATATATTTGGTGCTAAAACTCATTGGGTGGCAAAATCTGACCAAACTAAGTGTGGAATTATTTAGATTTTTATTTACTCCACTTAGAGTAAATATCCAAATATATCATAGCAGACATAATATGTTTGATTATGGGATGCCACCCAGACCCCTACTAAGTGTGTGATGTAATAAATAGTACGTGTACCTGAATGTTTTTCTAAAATCTGGAAACATCTGAATTCAAAAGCATATTTGATTCCCAGGATTTGGGGATAAGGAATATATATATAGGTGCTCATCGTGCAGATACACAATTCCTTATTACACAGCTGTAATAAGAGCAATTATGCCTTGTGACTCAAGCTGCAGCCTTTTACAAAGTCTCTGGAGCATCTTTGAGGGTATGTGGCTCTTGGGTGGGGAGCTGTGAAAAGCAGGATCTATCTTCACGCTTCTCACAAAGCCCTGACAGCTTCACATCATTATCTTTAAAGTGGTCTGGTTATTTAAGAACACCACATTTATTATAGAAGAACTTGAGAACACAGATAAGCAAAGGCAGAGCAAATCTCTCTCTCTCTCTCTCCTCTCTCTCCACCCCCCTCCCATATATATATGGAAACCTTAGATTCAGAAACTGTTACAATCTTGATATCTTTGCTTTTCCATCAATATATAGGTATAGATGGATAGCAGAGATACAGCTGTGGCCAATATATATACATATGCACATCAAATCCCTGGAACCTGTGAATGTCACCTTATTTGGAAAAGAGATTTTTGCAGATTTTTTTTTTTTTTTAGATAGAGTCTCGCTCTGTCGCCCAGGCTGGAGTGCAAAGACACGATCTTGGCTCACTGCGATGTCTGTCTCCCGATTTCAAGTGATTCTCCTGCTTCAGCCTCCTGAGTAGCTGGGACTACAGGCGCATGCCACCATGCCCGGCTAATTTTTGTATTTATAGTAGAGGCGGGGTTTCCCCATGTTGGCTAGGATGGTCTTGATCTCCTGACCTCGTGATCCACCCGCCTCGGCCTCCGGAAGTGCTGGGCTTACAGGCGTGAGCCACCACACCCGGCCATCTTTGCAGATTTAATTGAGCTAAGAATCTTAAGGTCAGGAGATCATCCTGGATTATCTGGGCAGACTCTAAATCCAATGATAAGTGTCCTCGTAAGAGACACAGAGGAGACACACACAGAAGAAGAAGAGGCTATGTGCAGACAGACGCAGAAATCAGAGTGATGTGGCCACCAGCTCAGGAAGACTAGGAACGCCAATAGCCATCAGAAGTGGAAGCAGCAAGGAAAGATTCTCTCCTCAAGCCTCCAGATGGAATGCAGCCCTACTGACACTGTGCTCTCAGACTTCTGGCCTCCAGCACTGTGAAAAGAATAAATTTCTGCTGGTTTAAGCCACCAACTTTATGGTAATTTTTTTCAGTAGCCAAAGCAAACTCATACAGATTTAAATATAGGGATAGATGTAAATGTAGACATAGAGATAAACATAGACTGAATCACTTACAAGTACTTAAAGTCTGGGCATGGTGGCTCATGCCTACAAGCCCAGCAGTTTGGGAGGTCAATGCAGGAGGATCACTTGAGGCCAGGAGTTTGAAGCCCACCTGGACAACATAGCAAGACCCCATCTCTACAAAAATTTATTTTAAAAATAGCCAGGTGTGCTGGTGAAAGGTGAGGCAGGATTGCTTGAGCCCAAAAATTTGAGGCTGCAGTGAGTCATGATCAAGCCACTGCATTTCAGCCTGGGAGACAGAGCCTCTTTCAAAAAATAAATAAATAAATAAAAATAAAAAATAAAAGTACGTAAAGCCCTCACAATACCTCAATCCTAAATCCGTTAGTGCACGCATCTTATTTAACCCTCCCAGAATCCTATGGGATATATTATCGTGCCCACTGCAGAGGCCAGACAACAGAGGCACATAGAAAGCAACTCCAATTCCCCTTCTTGCCACTCCCAGAGTCAGATTCAAAGCAAGAGGATTGGCCCTAACCTGCCACAGAATCTGCCAATGAACATTCCAGATGGAGAATTTAGGGAAGTCCAAAATCCCAGCAGGAAGAAGGGACCGAGGGCAGGCAGCAGCCCCATCACTTTGAAAGGCAGACATTTTTCCAAGCCTTTTTGGCAAGGAAGTATTCAGTAAACACAGGGAAACTCGGTTTCTGAGCCATACTGAAGCCGACACAGACAGCTTCACTGACTACGGGAACGGAGCCTGTTCTATGAGTTTGATGCTTTCAGTGGAGTCAGCCAGGGTCAGTCAAAGAGATGACAGAGCTGGGACGGCTGCCTCCTCAGCAGGAACGTCTGTGTTTGTCTGAGCAAGATGACACAGGCAAATACTGCCACCGGGTCAGCTGCACGGAGGTGGGAACTGGCTGGGGAACTAACAAGCTCATAAATTGGAAAGGAATTAGACTATCAGATGGCAGAGGCAGGACAAACGCAGCCACCCACTGGAGTCTTTGCCATAACTCAGGGAAAGCTTCACATTTTCCCCAGGAAGAGGTCATGTGAAGAGCAAACCAAATCAGAATGCTCATTTAGGGGAGAATTTATGGTTCCATTAGGCAAGTGCCCCACAAGGCTGACTCAGGGACCTGGGAGGAGAGAACATATCATCGGTCTTTCAACCCACAAAAGACGGACTTCCTTGGTGAAAAGACCCTTCTGGTGTTTTCAAGATCAGGGCTCAGAAAAGTTTGGCAAGGGGTGATCTGGGAGATGCCTCTGGAATCTTCTTGGGAAAAGCAGGGAGAAGTCAGGGCAAGCAGATCCTCCCCAGTCACACATCCTCCTCCTCCCAGTGTAACCAGAACCATGTGTTGGTTTATATAAGGGAGTCTGGACCATTTCATTTAATGAAAGGAGTCCTGCTGTTAAATAAGAAAAAGGAAGCGCCTGTAGAATGTCTTTCAGTTGAGCCACTGCATTGAGCAGCAAGATTCATTCCATGGTGATAAATGAACACTTACTATGTGCCTGGCCCTGGCAATAAAGTATGAGCCAAACATGCATGATGCTTGATCAGACTCTTGGAGTTGACTCTCTTCTGGGACAGACAGACATTAGAAAGAATGAATTCACAGATAAATACATGATTATAAGTTGTGATACGTTTAATATCTCATGCCTGTAATACCAGCACTTTGGGATGCAGAGGCGTGAGGATCACTTGAGACCAGGAGTTTGAAACCAGCCTGGCCAACATGGTGAAACCCTGTCTCTACTAAAAGTATTTTTAAAATTAGCCGGGCATGGTGGTGGGCACCTGAAATCCCAGCTACTGGGGAGGCTGAGGCAGAACTGCTTGAACTCAGGAGGCGGAGCTTGCAGTGAGCCAAGATGGCACCACTGCACTCCAGTCTGGACAACAGAGCAAGACTCTGTCTCACAAAAAAAAAAAAAAAAAAAAAAAAAAAAAGTCCTATATAGAAAAGGGGTAATATGAGGCAGAATAGCAGCAGGGAAGGGGCAAGGTAGCTAGAGAAGGTTGCTCAGAATTGTCATGTAAATTGAAACCAGAAGTTCAGTGTGAATTGGTGGGAGAAAAAAAATGGATTTGCAAGAGGCCTGGATATTTTCTAAAATATAAATTAACATTTTCTCTGACCATCTACTCCATGTGTAGAGGGGGAAAGGTAGTGCTTCTGAAATAAACATCCCATATTATTTGGGTTTTTTTTTTTTTTTTCTACCAATTGGGCTGATTTTCCATATACCTAGTGCCAACATCCTGGGTAACATCAGATGCAGCGGAGGACTCAGAGATGATGACCCTGAGCATGATACTGGCACAGAGCAGCTTCCAGGAACCTGAAGCCACTCATGCATGCACCCATTCCATTGTTCAACAGCACTTGCTATTGACTTACTATGGCCCGGGAGCCAGAAGCTGGAATCGCACAAAGAGGGAGAAGTGAACTTAGCTCCTACACAGCTTAATACAAAGTAGACAGATGGGTAGCGTGAGAGGGGCCACAGGGTACATACACGTAGGGGACCCAAATAAGAGACTATAAGCCATGGATACCTTATGGCAGGTGCTTGAGAGGATGGACTGTGTGTCAGGCTACCTGGATCTGATATCTGGCTCTGCTCTTACCAGCTGTTTTACCTTGGATGAGTGGCTTAGCCTCTTTGTGCCTCAGTTTCCTCCCTTCTAAAACAGTGCCTCCTGGGGTTATTATGAAAGTTACAAACTCTGATACCTAGTAAGAGCTACCAAACTGTTTGATAGATTGTAGCCAAATGAAAATAATGTTTTAATTTAAATGTAGAAAGTAAAAACAACTATGTTGAAATAAATATGTATTTACCAAAAGTTGAGAAAAGTTAGAATCTTATCAGATTTGTGTAAGAGTGTGTGTGTGTGTATGTATGTGTGTGTAAAGCCACCCAATTTCTTGTGTTCCTCCTCCCCAGAACCCCTTCCCTGCCTATTGTCATGAATTTAATACATATTTTTCCAATGTCTTTATAATTTATTACCTATATATATATCTATAAACTATATTCAGTTTATTTAGTATATTTAGTATTGATAAGGATAGAATCATGTCATACATATCATTTTGGAATTAGGTTTTTTTCAACCAACATATGTTTCTAGATCCTTCCATGCTGACACACATCTAGTTTATTTTAACAGCTGTCTAGCATATCATTGTGTCAGTCTACAATAATGCCATTATCCATTCTCCTCCTGATAGACATTCAAGTTGTTCCTAGTTTTTCACATTTACAAATGCTACTGCAATAACAACCTTTGACCATGTTCCTCATGAACATATTTATGAGCTTCTGAACTCACACCTGGACATAAACTTGCAAGAGGCATTGGCAGGTCAAAGGGTCAGCTCCTTCTTCAATTTGGCCCCATAGGGCCAAATTGTTCTCTGCGGTGGTCACACCAATTGCTACTCCCACCAGCAAGCAGTATGTATTAAAGGGTTAAACTTGCATCCTTTCAGCCTGGAATAACTGTGTCTCAAGACTCTTCCAAGGACACATGGATCTGTCTTAGTCTCTAAAGAGTCTTCTTCACACCTTTGCAAGATAGATCCCGGGGGGGCTCCAGTTAGAGGAGACGACCAAGGCAGAGGGGAGCTTAGAGGATTGCCTACAGTTGCCAGGGGTCTTTGGATGGGAATCAGAGCATCCTGCACTCTGCCGAATATGCTGACCTTTAGACCAACGGTTTCTCAGCTGTGTTCCTGATAGCACCAGAGTTCTGTGGTGCTGTCAGGGCTAAAGAAAGAGGGTCATGGAAAATAAGGTGGAAAGAGAGGGGGCTGCAGAATGCTGAGCCTCCTCTCTCCATCTTAGCCCAAGCAGCTCTACTCTAGCCTGTCTACCTGCTGAGATTTTATTTGGGGGAGGCAGGGAGAATGAGGAAGGGATCACTACTTTTAAAACATAGGGATGGAACTGTGGTTTTTAAAGTATGTGGTTCAAGTTCTACTGGTGAGATGATTCAGGTGGCACATTTTCCTTACTTTGTATTTATTCTAATAGTTGTATATGCATTCACATGCAGGAAAACGTATAACTAGGAGAACATCAGCCATGTGATTCCTTGGATATTATATTCTTTTTTAATAACAGATGTTTTTTTCTGAGCAATTTTATTTTACAGAAAAACTGGAAAGAACAAAGAATTCCCATATATCCTCTTCTACTTCCCCTCCTAGTTTCCCCTATTATTTATATTTTGCATTAATGTGGTACTAATTGTTAGTGTAGTAGTAATTGTTACAACCAATGAGCCAATATGGACACATTCATATTAACTAAAGTTAATAGTTTACATCTTGGTTCGCTCTTGGTGTTGTACATTCTAAGGATTTTGACAAATGTTGACGACATGTATCTACCATTACAGTATTATATAGAGCAGTTTCACTGCCCTAAACATCCTCTGTGCTCCACCTAACTCATCCCTCCATCCACTCACTCCCGGCAACCACTAATCTTTTACCTGTCCCCATAGTTTTGCCTCTTGCAGAATGTGCTATTGCCAGAATCATACTAGACATAACCTTTTCAGATTGGCTACTTTCACCTATCAATATGCATGTATGGTTCCTCCGTGTCTTTTCACAGCTTGTTAGCTCATTTCTTTTATTGCTGCATAATATTCCATTGTCTGGGTGTACCATAGACATCCATTCACCTATTACCAAAGGACATCTTGGTTTGTTCCAAGTATCGTAGTCTGTTCTGGCTGCTATGACAAAAATACCATAAACTGGGTGGCTTATAAGCAACAAATATTGATTTCCCACAGTTGTAGAGACTGGGAGGTGCAAGATCAAAGCACTGGCTTCACTGTCTGGTGAGGGCCCATTCCTCGAAGACAGCACCTTCTGGCTGCATTCTCACTTGGTGTAAGGGACAAACAAGCTCCCTTGGGCCTTTCTATAAGAGCACTAATCCCACTTATGAAGGCTCCACCCTCATGATCTAGTCACCTCCCCAAGGCCCCGCCCCTTTCACTTCGCGGGGACTAGGATTTCAACATATGAAATTTAGGGGACAAAAAACATTTCCATCCTAGCACCAAGTTTTGGCAGGTATGAATAAAGCTGCTATAAACATTTATATGCAGGTTTTTGTTTGGATATAACTTTTCAACTCATGTGGGTATATACCAAGGAGTGAGATTGCTGAATCATATGGTAAGACTGTTAGTTTTGTAAGAAAGTGTAAAACTGTCTTGCAAAGTGGCTGTGCCATTTTGCACTCTCACCAGCAGTAAATGAGAGTTCCTGTTGCTCCAAATTCTTTTCAGCGTTTGCTGTTGTCCGTGTTTCGGATTGTAGCCATTCTAATAGGTGTGAAGCGGTATCCCCTCATTATTCTAATTTGCAATTCTCCAGTGATATATGACGTTGAGTATCTTTTCATATGCTAATTTGCCATCTGTATATCTTTGGTGAAGTGTCTGTTCAGGTATTTTGCCTATTTTTAATTTGGGTTCTTTGTTTTCTTATAGCTGGATTTGAAGAGCTCTTTGTATATATTTTAGGTACCAGACCTTTCTTAGATATGTGTTTTCAATTATTGCTTCCAAGTCTGTGGCTTGTTGGATAGTCTTTTCAGGTTGAAGCTACGTTTACAAAAAAATGGGTCAATTTAAAGAAAAACATTATGAAAATGTATCCCTGTAAGAAAGTAAGTACAGATGGTAGTTGAATATAGCAAAAATCTTAAAGGCAGTGAAAAAAGGAATACAATTCAGGAAACACTCCTTTAGGCTAAAGTCTTTCTCTCTCTTACACACACACACGCACACTACACCCCTTACACACACAGAATATATCCAATCACACCTCCCAGGAATGTTGTTGTCTCAGCAGGTAACATTTCAGACACAGTTTACCTAGCACAGGTAGATTACTATTTCCAAAGCTTGCACATCCAGGGAGCTCATTATTCCAAGCCTGTGATAAATTATTTTTACCAAAAACCACATACAAAACATACAAACACAAACACAGACGTAAATCAGAACTTAAGTTTTAAGCCCAGAACTGATAACTCCATTCAAAAATGCAATGCTTTAGATGAACTGGACTCTCACGCATATGTAAAGTGCCTTCCTCAGGGCTCTAAAGTCTTGTGTTTTACACCATCTTTCCCTTTGCTAATTCAGAGACCAGAAAAGTGCATTCCCTTGTGTGTTAGTCCATTTTCACACGCTATGAAGAAATACTTAAGACCGGGAAATTTATAAAGAAAAAGAGGTTTAATGGATTCACAGTTCCACATGGCTGGGGAGGCCTCACAATCATGGCAGAAGGTGAAGGAAGAGCAAAGGCACGTCTTACATGGCAGCAGGAAAGAGCACGTGTGCAGGGGAACTGCTCTTTATAAAACCATCAGATCTCATGAGACTTACTCACTATCACAAAACAGCATGGGACAAACACCCTCATGATTGAATTACCTCCCACCAGGTCCCTCCCATGACATGTGGGGATTATGGGAACTACAATTCAAGATGAGATTTGGGTGAGGACACAGCCAAACCACATCATCCTGACATCTTTCAGAAATCCTTAAAGCTTCTGAAACACAGCAGAACAAATGGCATGTGCTAAAGCCAGAGGCAGAAAGATGGGTGTGTTCAATGACCTGTGAGAAGGCAGGTGGCTGGACCATCTCGGGGGTTAGTGAGGAGTGGGATGAGGCCAGGGAGGTGGGCAGGGGCCAGTCATAAGGAACCTTGAAAGCTACCTTAAGGATTTTTCAAAGCAATGAGAAGGTCAAGGAGTAGTACCAGGGGGTGACATGATGACATTTGTCTTTTAGATTAAAAATGGAGGTAGTTTCCCTTCACCATGTATTCCTAGGGTTCCATAATATCCTGGGTGATTTCAGTGTTAGAAGATTGGGTCACTTGAGGTTGCTATAGTTGTTTGTCAGAGAACTGAGAGTGAGGGAGGTACGTAGTGGGCTATCAAGGAAAAAGTAAGATTCTAGTACCAGGGTTGGGCTCGTCGGAGCCTTCTGTTTCTCACAAACACAATACCCACCTCTCTTTCCTATGTGTGAGGTGTATGTATGATTGTTGTATTATCTTGGCTGTTTTCTAGTGCTTACAGAGGGAACATAGCCCTACCAACACTTTGATCTTGGATTTTGAGCCTCCAGAACTCAAAGTACCTTTCTGTTTGTACTTGAATACAATTGAGGAAACACTCCTTTAGGTTTAAAGCAAAGACCCTAGTAATAGAGTTGGGCTAGTCTCATAAACTGGGGGGCTTAAACCACACAAATGTACTGTCTTACATTTCTGTTGAAACGTGATCCTATCTTCCATCTGGCTGCTTTCTTGAAGGTATCACTTTGCCAAATCACACACACACACCTGTTAAGCACCCCCAGTTTGTGGGACTTTGTAATGGCAGACCTAGCAGATTATTACAGTGACAACAAACCACAGAACTATTTGCAGTACCTAGGACTTGGTCACCAATAGAAATCAGGGGTATTTTCATAACATGTCGCAGGTGTTACAGATATTTCAAAATATCATTTATGCTCATCTGTACTTTGAAATCACAGTTGTTATGAAATCCACTACTAAATCATGTTATTTAATGTGTTAATACAAGGGCACATACATTATAATATCACAACCTTTAAAAAGATTTTGAGAACTGCATCTCAAAGTATTGGTGTTTTTTCATAACACTATGTATTTTATGTTTTTCATTTAAAAACATCATTCTGAGAAGGGGTCCATAGGACCGCCAAAGGAATCTGGAGCACAGAATGGGTTAAAAAGCCCTGAGTTAAGCAAAAGGAAAATACATAAAAGCATATTGCCATGTCTGACATCCCTTCACAATCCAGGACAGAGATTCAGGATGAAGTGGTGGGAGGTATGTATTGAAGGGATTGCTTTTCCAGTTAGAGATTATCATGGAATTAAAAGTGCTGTGAAAATTTGTTATAATCCATGAAAACCCAGATGCAAAGACCTACCTCCCTCCATCCACTCACCCTCCCTCTCACACTAAAATATAAGCACCCAAGGGCAGGAGTTTTGTTTATTTCACTTCTGTGTTCCCAGGGTAAATTTAAGCCATACTTAGCAGATCATTGGTGCTCAATAGATGTTTGTGGAATAAAGGAATGAGTGAATGAACAAATAAAGAAAAGGCATGCTAGAAATATACAAATAGGGCCAATAGGGAAGTAGAGAAACAACTGGAGATCTAAATTGGCCTCTGTAGGTACCACGTCTGGCTTCTCAAGGATAAGGTCAATGAATGAATGGCCTCCCTCTTCAGGGTGATCCTATCTTCCATTTGGCTACCTTCTTGAAGGTACCATTTTGCCCAGCCACACACACACACACGCACACATGCACGCACACGCGTGCATGCACACACGCACACACACACATGTATGTATGCACCCACATACACACACACACACACAAAATTATTATCCTCCTGAAGGAGGAACTGGAACTTTGTTGAATTCTGTGTGCACATCTTTGACAGACACCCTGAGAAGCCACAGGGACTGCTCAAGGCTGTGTCTGTCCACTAGCAGGTTTTGTAAATTGCAGCAGAGCAACTGAGCTGGAACGGCAAACTTTGCACAAAGCTGGCCATGGACACATCATTGGGCAAACTGAAGACCCTAGCAGGAAATCCAGATGTTCAGGGCAGATTCCAGAGGCTTTAGGATGCTTGGGACCACCCGAGACAGCCCCCAAGGTGGAGGACCTGAGTTGTGCTAGGAGACTTTAACAGATCTCTGTTCTGAATGCCCCCTCTCTCATCCACAAACACTGCCTCCCACAGTCTTCAAGGTCCAGGGGACACTGAAGATGGCTTTCAGGCAGATGACTCAGTGAGTCATGTGCCCTTTCGAATAGCAAAAATTCACATTGCTTTCACGTTGCTGTCTCCTCTTCCCATGACAAACTGCCGCTCCTGATACATCTCAGGGGTCTCCAGGTGGGTAGCTGTGAATGGCCCAGACACCAAAGCCCCAGAGGCATAATAGATAAAATCTGCCTTCAAAACCTGGAGGAGAGAGAATCAAGAGGATTTGAAGTCTGCAGAATATGATTCCCATCTGCTGGGAAGGCAGGAGGAGCCTGTTAAAAACTGCCAAGGGTTGCACAGTCACTAGAACGTGGGTTGGTCTGAGACAGAAAGTCCAAGTGTGACCCATTGGTCAATGAATGAATGGCTTCCCTCGCCAGGGTGATCCTGTCTTCTATTTGGCTACTTTCTTGAAAGTACCACTTTGCCCAGACACATGCACACACACACACACACACACACACAGACATACACACACAGGCACACATGCACACGTACACGCACATGTATGCATGCAGGTGCACACTCACACACACATACACACACACAAAATTATTAGCAAAAAGCTCCTCTCTGGGGATTTACCCAGCAGGTGAAGCACAACAGAGCTGTCCAAGAAATGAGGAGAGAAGAACATGAGCTGACCCTGGCACCCCCTGGGTTATCTCTTCCCAGCCAGTGGTTGCCATAGCAAAACTTGTTCTGCAAAGTGGTAAAGAAGGAGAGAACTGAAGGTAGACCAGCCCCTTTCTGCAGCAGCACCTCGGAGCTGAGATAAAGAACAGGAAAATGTGGATGTTGCCGCAATTGAGATGACAGCAAATCTATTCAATTGAGGACTCTTCGTCTGAGGATAAACTTCAGCAGCAATGTGTACAGCCTTTGGGTTTCCTCACTGTTTGTTTATATCCACTATCTAAATAGACCATTTGAGAATTATTATCGGCTGAATTTTGTTTCCCACTCCTGCCAAAATTCCCCTAGCACCTCACATGTGACTGTACTTGAGATGGGGTCTTTAAAGGGCTAAATAAGTAAAAATGAGGTCACCAGGGTGGACACTATGACTAGTGTCCTTATAAGAAGAAGAACTTAGGACACAGATATGCTCAGAGGGAAGACCATGTGAGAACACACCGAGATGACAGCCAAGTAGGGCAGCCTCAGAAGGAACCAATCCTGCTACTACCTTGATGTTCCTCTGTGGGCTCCTACCGTAACCTCTGCCTCTCTGCATCTTGTGCTATATTATCAACATTGGCTTGTCATTCCCGACTAGATTATAAAGTGAGGAGACGCCTCCGGAATAAGAAATACATTTTTGTTGTTTCAGCTACCTAGTCTGTGTCAATTTGTTAAGAAGTCCTAGGAGACTCACACAGGTACTCCACAGCCAAGAGTGTGAACACTCTCCAATCAGTGGAATCATCCCTTCAAAAGAGTCCCAAGCCAGAGGGCTTCCTACCCTTGCCTGGGAGTCTCCAGCCAATTTTATAGTTTCTCAGTTATAGTGTCTAGAGGTAAGACCTCAATTTCCCTACTAGAGTAGGGGACTTTGAGATTGAGTGGAAATCTAATTAAAACCTGACTTTCTGAAGATCTGCTGGCCCATCCAGAATGTCTTATTCCATATGCAATTCCCAGAGATGCTTCAGATGCCGGGAATTGAAGGATTGGATGAAATGAAAAGGGGCCAGGAAGAAATAACCCTTTGCACTTATCCACCCTGAGCTGCAAAGGCTTTCACCATATGACATTTCCACTCTCTGAGCAATCCTGGGAGACACTGAGGGACAGTTGCAGCTATTCCCATTCTACAGATGGGAAAATTAAGGCATTAGGAAATGGAGCAGCTTAAGACATTGTTTTCTAACCCCAGTGGTGGGCATAGTTTGGTGGTGTTTGCATATATCTTTGGGGTGTGTGGGGGGGGGGAGAGGGAGAGAAAGAGAGAGAGAGCGAGTGAGTGAGCGAGCACACATGCTTGGACCCTAGTGAGTCCATGTGCTAATGTTAAAATACCCGCCAAATGGGTGTCCTCATTTCCAACCTTGACCTCTCCTATCTCCCTTCCACACTGCCCCAGAGGAAGTTCCTATGGGCCACATGTGATATTATTCCCATATTAAAACTTCCCAGTGACTCCAGCACACACTGCTCTTAGGATGTCTGAAATGCTAAGCATGACTTAGAAGGCCCTAAAATGCTTGACCCCAGCTCTTCACTCTGGCGCCGTCACCCTCCAATCACCACTCCCACTTTCCTCCTGAAACATTCCTTTCCTTTGTACCCATTTCACCTGGCCAGTGCTTTTCCATGGGCTTAGCTTAGGCAAAACCTCTTCCAGGAAGTGCTTCTCAATCCCACCAGCTGACTTCAATGTTCCTCTGTGGGATCCTACCGCAACCTCTGCCTCTCTGCATCTTGTGCTATATCATCATCATTGGCTTGTCATCCCCCACTAGATTACAAACTAGGTAAGAATAGAGGCTGTGTCTTGTTCTTTATTCTATTCTCAAGGCTGAGCCCAGGGCATGGCACATAGTAGATGCTCATTGAATCACAGTTTAAGTGAATGTTGAATGTAAGTCAGATATATGTACATGTGGAGCAAGAGAACAAGGTATCATCTTTCTCTTGTGTTTGGACATTTTCATGAGTGTGGCCCATAAAGAAGATGTTAAAAAATAATACATCATTACCTTAAGTCAAGCAGAGGTTGACCTTAAATCACCATCACACAGAGGAACTAGAACTCCAGACTTTAGTAAAGTGATTATTTTCCTTCCCTGGACTCTAGATGGGGGATAGGATTTGCCTTGACATTATAGGATTTGCCTCAACATTATCCCCTTCTATTCTGAGTTTTCGTGGTCTGTCAGTGAAATTCAGCGAAGGACAGGGAAGGAGAGTTTGCATAAAAGAAGCTCAACTTTAACTGAGTCACTCTGGGAAATTGTGTTGTTAACTATAATACTCAGCCCAAAGATATAAACTGAGAGTTACCAACCAACCATCCATCCATCCCACATATATTTATAAAGTATATGTCCCAGGCATTGTGCTGTGCTGTGGGGAGATAATGGTGACCAAGCCATTATGATCCTTGTCCTCATGGAGTTGACCTGATAAGGGAGATTGACAGCAAACAAATGCAAACCCACCATTTTGTTCTGCACTTGGATGGCCTTGTCCTAGTCCTTGGCCAGAAAGAGCATAATCTGATCACCACACTTAAAACATCCAAATTTCTTTACTTTCCCGCATTGGATTCCCTCAAATGGGTACCTGGGAATGTGCTTTCTTCTGGCTCAGTTCCCTACATGGTCAGAGGCATGGTTTTGTTATTCCTGGCTTCATCCTGAAAGAAAAATGGCAGATACCTTTCTTCACGGTAATTCTCTTAATTTCCTCAGAATGAACTGAACACAAGATAAGCAAACATCCAGCTGATACTGATTGGCTCTCATAGCATAATTGCAATGATGTATTATGCTAAAGACTCCTTTTCCTATAAGAGATGAGAATGAAAAGGAGCTATGGGAATACCAAGGAGGGCTCTTTGCCCAGACCTGGGGACATCAGGGAAGGATCACAGAGGAAATGATATCTCTGATTCAATCTGTAACTCTACCTTCCTTCAGAAGAGCTATCAAAGTACTTTCCTCTTTTTGTTGTTGTTAGCTCTGTATGTAGTAGAAGGTGAAGCGACGTGTATTAGTTCATTTCCACACTGTTATAAAGAACTCTCTGAGACTGGGTAATTTATAAAGAAAAGAGTCAATTTATAATTGACTCACAGCTCCTCATGGTGTGGAGAGGCCTCAGGAAACTTTCAATTATGGTGGAAGATGAAGGGGAAACAAGGCATGTCTTACATGGTGGCAGGAGGGAGAGAGTGAAGGGGGAAGTGCCACACTTTTAAACCATCAGATCTCGTGAGAACTCACTATCATAAGAACGACATGTGGGAAACCGTCCCCATAATCCAATCACCTCCACCACTTGACACGTGGGGACTACAATTGGAGATGAGATTTGTGCGGGAAAACAGAACCAAACCATATCAGGACGTCTCTTTCAATTAGGATATAATTGGCTGCAAATAAGAAAATCCATCCCAAGCCTGACTTAGAATATAAGGGCCAAAAAGTAATAGCAAACAACACAGGCAACATATTGGTTGACAAATATGAAGAACACAGAAAGTAACAGATTTTAGGCATAATTTGATCAAGACTCTCATTCTGTTTGTCTATCATGGTACCTTTTTTTTTTTTTTTTTTTTTTTTTTTTTTTTACTTCCTTATGTCAGCTTCATTCTCAGCCAGGTTTCCTTCATCAGCAAGATGATGTTCACAGTTCCAATTTTCACATGCACACACTATACTTTCCATAGCAAAAGAGCATGTCTTTGACTCAGCAATCTCTGCAAGAATCCTAAGATTCCTTCTGACTGGGCAAGCTTAGGTCACAAATCCATCTCCGAATCAATCACTGTAGCTGAAGGAATAAAATGTTATCATTGGTTTAGTCTAGGTCATATGCTCCACCCTGTGAAGACTTTCTAAAACTACTAATAGAAATTGGGGCTACTGCCCTGCACGGGCAGTCAGCCTACTCCCAGACCAAGAGCTGGCTCAGAGGTGGTCCCATCACACAGAGAAACCCCTCACAGCCACCTGGCATGCTACACCCACACCTGCCCCGAAAGTCAGCCCAGTGGTGGGCTCATCCTCCAAGAGAGCCCACTACACAGCCTGTCAACCCACCACACCTGCAGATACCTGGCCCAACAACCACCTCCATGCCCTAGGCCCCAGAAACATTATGTTACCTTTGTCAAAAACTCCCATAGCCAAGGCCACTGACACAATTGCAGACATTGCCGACAAAGGTCATAGCTAAATAATCTGTATGGAGACCACATGACTCAGTCCACTTAGAACCAAAACCAGTGCACCATTCCCAACTGACAGCCTACGGCCCATTTACAGGGAAAAGCCTCATTCTATAAAAGTTATTCCATAAAATTGAAAACAGTAACTGTTCCACAGAGTGTGTAGATATCAACATAGGGACACAAGAAAAAGCAAATAAATGTGACACCCTCAGAGAAACAATAAGCCTCCAGTAACAGATGCCAAAGAAAAGGATATTTATGAAATGCCTAAAAAGGAATTCAAAATAATAATCTTAAAGAAATTCAAGAATATACCAAATAATACAAATAATTCAATAAAACAAAAAAATTATTATCTGAATGAGGAATTTAACAAAGAAATAGATGTTTTAAAAGAACCAGAGCTGGGTGCAGTGGCTTATGCCTGTAATCCCAACACTTTGAGAGGCTGAGGCAGGAAGACCACCTGTGGTCAGGAGTTCAAGACCAAATTGGGCAACAGAGTGAAACAATATCGCTATAAAAAATTTTTGTTTTAATTGGCTGGATGTAGCAATGCATATCTGTAGTTCCAGCTACTCAGGATGCTGAGGTGGGAGGATCACTTGAGCCCTAAAGATTGAGGTTGCAGTGAGCCATGATTGCACCACTGCATTCAAGCCTGGGCAGCAAAGTGAGACCCTGTCTCAAAAAAAGAAAGAACAAAACAGAAATCTTGGAGCTGAAACAAATAATTCCATTAAAAAATGAGCAAAAGATCTGAATAGACCGTTCCCAAAAGAAGACATACAAATGGCCAATGGGTATAGGAAAAAATGTTCAGCATCACTAATCATCAGGGAAATGCAAATCAAAACCACAGTGAGGTATCTTCTTACCCCAGTTAGTACTGGTATTATCAAAAAGACAAAAAAGATAAATGCTGGTACAGAGACAGAGGAAAGGAAATTTACTGTTGGAGAGAACATAAATTAACATATTCATTATGGAAAACAGTATGGATGTTTCTCAAAAAATGCATAGAACTACCATATGATCCAGCAGTCCCACTACTGGGTATTTACCCAAATAAAAGAAAATCAGCATATCAAAGGGTTACCTGCACCCTCATGTTTATTGCAGCACCATTTATAATAGTCAAGATATGGAATCAACCATATCTTGGATAATTAGGTAAAGAAAATGTGGTGTATATATATGCAATGGAATACTATTCAGCCATAAAAAAGAATGAAATTTTATTATTTGCAGCAACATGGATGAAACCAATGGTCACTATGTTAAGTGAATTAAGCTAGGTACTGAAAGACAAATATCACATGTTCTCACTCATATGTGAGAGCTTAAAATGTTAATTTTGTGGAGGGAGAGAGTAGAATGATAATTACCAGAGGCTAGAAAGGGTGGGAGGTAGGTGAAGAAAGGTTGGTTAATGGGTACAAAAATATAGTTATATCGAAGAAATAAGTTCTAGTGTTTGATAGAACAGTAGAGTGACTATAGGCAACAATTTATTGTATATTCAAAATATTGCATATATATTATACATTTCAAAGTAGCTAGAAGATTTGAAATGTCCTCAACACAAAGAGATAATAAATATTTAAGGTGATGAATATCCTAAATACTATGAATTGATCACTACACATTGTATGAATTTATCAAAATATCGCATACTCCATAAATATTCACAAATGTTATGTATCAATAAAAAAAGAGGGAACAGAATCTTGGAGCTGAAGAATTTGAAATGTTCCCAACACAAAGAAATAATAAATGTTTAAAGTAATGGGTATATTAAATATCCTGAATTGATTATTGCACACTATATTCATTTATCAAGATACCACATGTACCCTATACATATTTACAAATGTTGTATATCAATTAAAATAGAGGAAAAAAAGCCTTGGAACTGAAGAATTCAATGAATGAAACAAAAATAAATGAAGGCTTCAACAACACACTAGATCAAGTAGAAGAAAGAATTTCTAAACTTGAAGACAGGTGTTTAGAAATAACCCAGTCAGAGACAAAAAAGAAGTTAAAAAGAATGAAGAAGTCTACAAGGCTTATGAGACACCATTAAGTGAACTATATCCTGCAAAGCTCTCCTTTAGAAATAAAGGAGAAGTAGAGACCTTCCCAGATAAGCAAAAATGGAGAGAATTCATCACAAATAGACAGGTGTGACAAAAAAAAATGCTTAAGAGAGTACTACAACTGGAAACAAAAGGATGATAATTACTATCATGAAAACATATGAAAGTATAAAGCTCACCAGTATATGTATATCCATACTTATATTCAGAATACCCCAATGCTGTAATGGCGCTGTGTAAATCTTTAAATCCTCTAGTATGAGGGTTTAAAGTCAAAAAGGTCAAAAACATCAACAACTACAATTAATGGCTAAGGAACATGCAAAAGACCAACATGTAAAGTAAGGCTAACAAAATACAAATTGTGTGTGTTTGTGTGGAGTCTGGAGGATTCTTTTTTTTTTTTTTTTTTTTTTTTTTTTTTTGAGATGGAGTCTTGCTCTGTTGCCCAGACTGGAGTGCAGTGGTGCAATCTCAGCTCACTGCAACATCTGCCTCCCAGGTTCAAGTGATTCTCCTGCCTCAGCCTCCTGAGTAGCTGGGATTACAGGTGCACACCACTGCACCTGGCTCATTTTTTTATCTTTAGTAGAGATGGGGTTTCACCATATTGGTCAGACTGGTCTCAAACTCCTGACCTTGTGATCTGCCCACATCAACCTCCCAAAGTGCTGGGATTACAGGCGTGAGCCACCACGCCTGGACCTCTGGAGGATTTTTAGGTGACCAAAATTAAGTTGTTATCAGCTTAATAGTCTATTATAACTATAGGACTCTTTATGTTAGCCCCATGGTAACCACAAAGAAACAAATTACAGTAGATACACAAATCAGAAAGAGAAAGAAAACAAAGCTTAGTGCCACAGAAAATCACCACATCACAGAGGAAAACAAGAGACAAATAAAAGCACAAAAGATCTATAAAACAACCAGAAAATTGTCAACAAAATGGCAGGAGTAAGTCCTTACTCAGTAACAATCTTTAATGTAAATGAATTACATTCTGCAATTAAAAGATATACAGTGGCTGACTGGATTTTTAAAAACAAGACCTAATTATATGTTGCCTACAAGAGACCTACCCCATCATTAAAGACAGACTGAAAGGGATAGAAAAAATGCAAACAGAAACCAAAAGTGAGCAGGAGTGACTATACTTTTATCAGATAAAATAGACTTTAAGTTAAAAACAATAAAAAGAAACAAAGAAGGCCACTATATAATGATAGAGAAATTAATTCAATGAGGTGATATTACAAGTGTAAGTATATATGCACCCAACATTGAAGCACCAAAATATGTAAAGCAAATATTATTAGATCTAAAGAGAGAGAGAGACTGCAATACAATAATATTGAGGGACTTTAACACCTCAGTTTTAACAATGAAGAGATTACCCAGACAGAAAATCAACAAAGAAACTTTGGGCTTAAATGACACCATAGACCAAATGGACCTAACAGACATTTGCAGAATATTCCATTCAACAGTTACAGTATACTCATTCTTCCCAGCTGCACATGGAACATTCTCCAGAATAAATCATATGTTAGACCACAAAACAAGTCTTAACAAATTTAAGAAGACAGATTATATCAGGTATGATTTTTGACCACGATAGTATAAAACCAGAAATCAGCAACAAGAGAACCTTGGAAACCTTACAAATACATGAAAATTAAACAACATGCTCCTAAATAATGAATACGTCAATGAAGAAACTAAAGAGAAAATTTAAAAATTCTTTGAGATAAACAAAAATGGAAACACATCATACCAAATGGAATACAGCAAAAGCAGTTCTGAGATGGCATTTCATAGCAATAAACACCTACATCATCTTTTTTATCTATCTAATAAATCCTTACTAGATTTCTAATAAAGAGTTTAACCATGCACTTCCAGGAACTAAAAAAAATAAGAACTAAACCCAAAATTGGTAGCAGGAAGGAAATAATAAGGCTCGGGGCAAAAATAAATGAATTGGAGAACAAAAGAAAACTCAAAAAAATTAACAAAAGAAGAGTTGGCTTTTTGAAAAGATAATCAAAATCAACAAACCTTTAGCTAGACCAACTTAAAAAAGAGAAAATATCCAATAAATAAAATCAGAGCTGGAAATGGAGACATTACAGCTAATATTACAGAAATAAAAAGGATCATAGAGGTTATGATGAACAACTATATATCAAAAAAGTTGAGGGCATAGAAGAAATAGATAAATTCCTGGACACATACAACCTATCAAGATTAAACTATAAATAGAAAATCTAAACAGACCAATACTGAGTGAGGAAATTGAATCAATAATAAAACGTCTGCCATTGAAAAAAAGCCCAGGACCTAATGAGGCTAGCATTACCCTGATTCCAATACAGGGTAAACACAAGAAAAAAAAAAAGGAAAACTACAGGCCAGTATACTTGGTAAATACAGGTGCAAAAATTCTCAACAAGATGCTATCAAACCAAATTCAACAGAAAATTTAAAAGATCATTCACTGTGACTAAGTGGGATTTATCCTGGGGATGTAAGAATGAGTCAACACATGCAAGTTAATAAATGTGATATGCCATATTAACAGAAAGACAGAAATCTTATGATCATTTCAGCAGATGCAGAAAGAGCATTTGATAACTTTCAACATTTCTTTATGGTAACAACTGTCAACAAATTTGTTACAGAAGGTATGTACCTCCACACTGTAAAACCAGATATGACAAACTCAAAGCTAAGAACATATTGAACAGGAAAAGCTGAAAGTTTTTTCTCTAAGATCAGGAACAAGACAAGGATGTCCACTTTCATCACTCCTATTCAACATAGTACTGGAAGTCCTAGCCAGAGCAATTAGGCAAGAAAAAAAAAAAAAAATAGAAAACATACAAATTGAAAAAGATGAAGTCAAACTATTCCTGTTTGCAGACAACATGATCTTACATGCAGAAAACCCTAAAGACTCCGCCAAAAAAAGTTATAACTTATCAACGAATTCAGTAAATTTGCAAGATACAAAATCAATACATAAAAATTAGTAGCATTTCTATATGCTAATAGCAAACTATCTGAAAAAGAAATAAAAAAAAATTTCATGTACCACAGCTACAAAAATTTAAGATACCTAGCAATAAACTTAACCAAGGAGATGAAAGATCTCCACACTGAAAACTATAAAATATTGATGAAAAAAAACCAATTAAGACACAAATAAATGGAAAGACATCTCATGTCCAAGTATTGGGGTTTTAATTTTTTTAATTTTTAAAATTTTTTCTTAAATTCCTGCACAAAAAGTACAATGTTCAAGTATTGGAATAATTAATATTGTTAAAATCACCATACTACCTAAAGTGATCTACAGATTTAATGTAATCCCTATCAAAAGAACAGTGACATTTTTTACAAACATAGAAAAATCAATCCTAAAATTCATATGGAACCACAAAAGACTCCAGATAGCCAAAGCAATCCTGAGCAAAAAGAACAAAGCTGGAGACATCACACTACTCAACTTCAAAATACACTACGAAGCTATAGTAGTGTATTTTGTGCCCTGTTATGGGCACAAAAATAGACACATAGACCAATGAAACAGAACAGAGAACTCAGAAACAAATTCGTGCACCTATAGCCAACTAATTTTCAACAAAGTTGCCAAGAAGACACACTGGGAAAAAGATCATCTCTTCAACAAATGTTGCAAGGAAAATTGGATATTCACATGTAAAATAATGAGACTAGACCCCTTCCTCACTCCATATACAAAAATGAACTCAAAATGGATTAAAGGCCTAAATGTAAATCCCAAAATTATGAAACTACTAGAAGAAAACGTAGGAGAAATGCTTTATGCCATTGGGCTGGGCAAATAATTTTTAATAAGACCTCAAAAGCACAGGCAACAAAAGGAAAAGTAGACTGATGGGATTACATCAAAATAAAAAGCTTCTGCACAGCAAAGGAAACAATAAACAGAGTGAAGAAACAACCTACAGAATGGGAGAAAATATTTGCAGATTATACATCTGACATTCATATCCAGAATATATAAGGAACTTAAACAACTCAACAACAACAAAAAACCTTATTTTAAAATGGGCAAATGACGTTACAAGACATTTCTCCAAAGAAAACATGGAAATGACTAGCAGTTACATGAACAGATGCTCAACATCACTAATAATTGGGGAAATGGCAATCAAAATGGCAATGAGATATCATCTCACTCCAGTTAGACTAGATAGTTTCAAAAAGACAAATAAAAACAAATGTTGGTGAGGATGCTGAGAAAAAGGAATGTCTACACATTGTTGGTGGGAATGTAAAGTAGTACAGCCACCATGGAAAACAGTATGGATGTTCCTCTGAAAATTAAAATCAGAACTACTATATTATTCAGTCATCCCACTATGGAGTATCTATCCAAAGGAAATGAAATTAGCATATTGAAAAGATACCTACACTCCATATTTATTGCAGCACTATTACAATAACCAATATATGAAATCCACCTAAGTGTCCTATAATAGATGAATGGATAAAGAAAATCATACACACACACACACACACACACACACACACACACACACATATATAAATATAATTTAATACTATTGAACCATGAAAAAGAAAGAAATTTTGTCATTTTTTGACAACATGGACCTGGAGAACATCATGTTAAGTGAAATAAGCCAGACATGAAAAAACAAATATCATATGATCTCACTCATATGTGGAATCTAAAAAAAAAACAAAAAACACAGATGCTATTATAGAAGCAAAGAATAGAACAATGGTTAATAAAGACTGGGGAGGGAGTGGGAGAGGGGATGAAAGGGTGAGATTGATCAACTGGTACAAAGTTACAGTTAGATAGGAGAAATGAGTCTGGTGTTCTATTGCACAGTTGGGTGAGGATAATTAAAAGTAAGATATTTTGTAGATTACCAAATAGCTGGAAGAGAGGCTTGTAATTGTCCTCACCACAAAGAAACGATAAATGGGCAAGGTTATTGACACACTAAATACCCTGATTTGATCGTTATACAATACATATGTATCAAAACATCAAATTATACCGCACAAATATGTACAATACAATGTGTCCATTTTAAAAGGCATCTAATTTGGTGACAGAATTCCCCCAAAAAGGAATTGGGGGCTACTGAAAGGGAGGATAGGGTAATGAATGGTAGGGTAGCATCTGTGTTTGTTAGAATTAGGTTCAGCTGTAAGTGACAGAGACCCAAACTAGCAATCGCTTAAACTTAGATAGAAAATTTTTTCTCTCTCTCACAAAAAGTCTAGTAAGGTAGTTGAAAGCCGGTATGGTTTACGACAGCATTATAGACTCGAGCTCCTTCTATCTGTGTCTTCTACCACAAATTCCATGTTCATCTCATTGCCAAGACGGCTGCCCCAGCCATTACATCTGCAATCCAACCAGCAGAAAGGGAAAAGCAAAGGAGAAGAGCATGCCCATTCCTTTTAAAAAAACATCCCCAAAGTTGTACATAAAACTTCCTACTTATATCTCATTAGCCAAAACTTAGACACATGGCCACACTTTGCTGCAAGCAAGGATGGGAAACATAGTTGATTCTAGGCATCAATTAATATATGCTCCATGAAAAATCATTTTACTTTGGAAGAAGGAAGATTGGACGTAGAGGGACAACTGATAGTCCCTTGGTCAGTATCGTTGGGTACTGGAGGTAACCCCTCCCCAGATTTCACAGAACTCCCTGGCATGAGTGACTGCAGCAAGAAGTTACCGTACTTCATTCCAACACTTTGAGGACACACTGGGGAATTACATGAGTCATCAAATGTGAAAACTGGAAAACTGCTGACCTTTCTTTAAAGCCCCAGTACCCTTTTGTTACCTCCCTTCCTCCTCTTTTTTTTTTTGAGATGGAGTCTCACTCTGTCAACCAGGCTGGCGTGTAGTGGCATGATCTCGGCTCACTGCTACCCCCGCCTCCCAGGTTGAAACGATTCCCCTGCCTCAGCCTCCTGAGTGGCTGGGATTACAGGTGCCTGCCACTATGCCTGGCTAAATTTTGTATTTTTAGTAGAGACAGGGTTTCACCATGTTGGCCAGGATGGTCTTGAATTCCTGACCTCAAGTGATCCGCCCACCTCGGCCTCCCAAAGTGCTGAGATTACAGGCATGAGCAGTCATACCCAGCCCCTCTTTTTTTTTTTTTTTTTTTTAACACCATATTATTTGTAGCTTGAGCAGCAACTAGTCTAATGAAAAGATCACTAACTTTGGTTCAGAAAACCTGGGTTTGAATCTTGAATAAGCCACTTACTGATTATTTAAAGCATTTAACCTATCTGGCCTCATTTTCTCATCTGTACAATGGGAATTAAAAGATCTCATGGGATTGTGTTAAAGACTAAGTGGTAGCTCATAGTAAGGGCTCAATAAATGGTAGCTACTGTTATCATCAGGCTTCTCTGTCCCGGAGGTCATTGCAGCTGTCTTCTGCATAATCACCCAATAAGTGGAGTTCATTAAATGAGCCTCCATTCTAGGGCTAAGCCACATGATTTTCAAATAATCAATATGTGAAGCCACCCGGCATAAGCGGACAGGCTATAAATCAAATCGGATGCAAAGTCTGTCACAGATAAAAGGGACCTTCATATATGTTGATTTGTCATTTTCCTGTTTATTGCTGTTATCATTATTGCTAATAATAATGGCAAGGGTTGTCATTTATTAAATGCCCTTGCTGTGCCAGGCACTGTGCTTTTGAAACTTCACAGTGATCCCCTGAGGTAAGTGTTTTCATTCTCCTCTAACAGATGAGGAAACTGAGGACAGAAGGCATAAGTGATTTGCCACAAGTCACCCAGAGCCAGCCTGGTACTCAGATCCGAGTCTAAAGCATCTGTGTTTCTTAGAGTTAGGTTCATCTGTAAGTAACAGAGACCCAAACTAGCAACGGCTTAAACTGAGATATAAATTTCATATGAATCATATAGTAGTTCTGTTTTTAATTTTCAGAGGAACATCCATACTGTTTTCCATAGTGGCTGTACTACTTTACATTCCCACCGACAATGTGTAGACATTCCTTTTTCTCTGCTTCGTATTGTTTATTTACTTTTTATAATTTTTATGTTTAAAAAATCCCCAAAAACCATAAAAGAAAAAAATCACCAATTTTTACACCACCTTTCTTCTTTTGAAGTCTCTAATGAAAGAAAAAGTAAAAACACTCCCAGCTCTTCTAAACTCTCCCCCAGAGATAACCACTGTTAGCAGATTGTTTTTCCTGCTTACGCAGTTTAATATTCTTTAAATTGTCATTTTTACTCTTTTGCAAACAAGTCATTTCAAACAGAAGGAGTTACGTTATATAGTCTCTTGCTCAGCATCCTTGGATACGTTAAACGGCTACGTTAAAAGCTGCAGGGAAAAGTGACTTTCATTCTATATATGCTGGCTTCCGTAGCTTTCATTTACTTGTTCATTCATTCACTCATTCAGTCATTCAACAAATTGTCTGAATTCACTCATTCAGACAAACAAGTCATTCAACCAAATACCCCATACTTGCCAAGAACTAGTTAGGCACTGAGAATACAAAAATTAAGAAAATTCAGTTCCTCTCTTGGAGAAGTCACCAGCCTAGAGGGTGGTGACTTCACCCATCATTGCACACAATGAAAAGATCTACAATCAGGATGAGGGGCAAAAACGAGAGAAAGGTTCAGGCAAGGAGATGCTTGAGCTCAGAATTAGAGGAGGCATTCACTGCACAGATAAGAATCCATGTTATTTTGAGCAGAGAGTAGTAGGGGAGAGCCCAGAGATGTCTTGTGTGGCTACAACATCATGGAAGGAAGTGCAAAATTGATGGAGACGAGGCTGGAAAGGTCACTTGGGCCTTGAATAACATTCTTAAGTCTTTGCAGTGCATCTGACATTCCTATCTGCTACTAAGCCTCTTGTTCTAGAAGGAAAATAGATGTTCAACTTGTGAAAATGTTATTCTAGAGGAAAGATAGGTGTTCAACTTGTGAAAAAAGAGAAGTTCCATCTTAAAATCCATCATCAGGAATACTACTTGGCAATTTACAAAATGAAATAGTGATATGATACATGCTACAGCATGAATGAAGCTTGAAAACATGGTAGGCAAAAGAATCCACTCACGAAAGAAGCTGTGTCATTTTCTTTCATTTATATGAAATGTCCAGAATAGGCAAATCTACAGACACAGAAAGTAGATTAGTGGTTGCCTAGGGGTGGAGGGGGTGGGAGGAAATGTGGAGTAACTGTTAATGGGAGTAGGACTTGGGGAGGGAGGAGAAAATGTTCTAAAGTTGATGATGATGGTTACACAACTCTGAATATACTGGAACCACTGAATTGTACACTTTAAATGGTTGAATTATATGGTATGTGAATTATATCTCAAGAGAGTGACTCAAAAGAAGGCTTAGCAGAATTTTTAAAAAACCCTCCATCACTAGAAAAGAATACACTCCTGAAAACTGCCACAAATAAGTCTGTGTTCAAGACAGGCTTTTGTGGTCATTGTTTCTTTTCCGTCACCATCCTTTGAAAAATATAGAATATTTTGAATGTGGGTTACCTTGAAAGTTCATTGGTCAGTCAACAACCCAGGTCTATTTGTTTTCTCCCGTGTTTAATCCAGAGGTTGCTAGAGGACAGCGACTCTCAAACTCTAGTTCTGGAACCACCTCCATCAGAATCACCTGCGGTGTGGGTTATCAATGCAGATTCCCGGACACCAAGACCTAGTAAATCAAAATATCTGGACGTGAATCCCAGGGATTGTCACTTTAATTTTGATACATACCGATGTTTGAAGATCTATGCTCCAGACTATGACGCCTGGCTTATAATTTCCTCCATTTCATTATGTTGGCCCCACCCCGGTTTCTGAGTCTGAGTTTGATCCTAAATAGACCCAGATCATGGAACACATTAAGACACCCAATGCAGAAGAACCTTTGCAAAGAGATATGAAAATAAATGCAATCTGTGTATGACTGTAGCAGTGACTGAGTGTTCACAGAACATGTTAAGGACAGAAGGAAGTGGACGGCCGGGAATTTCAGGACCAAAATCTGATTAATCGAATGACCTCAGATCTAACTTCTGACTTCAGCACATAGGCTAGATTGTCTAAGAGCATGCCATTCCACCCATGTCCCACCTTCTGGATTTTTCCAATCTATGGTGCATCCTTCTGACTGCTGTGACTATGACCTTGCTGTCTCTCCTGAGACTAAGTCACCTCCTGCATAAAATGATGTGCTTGATCTCAGTTGTCTTGGGATTCTCCCCAGGCCCTGATGTTATATAATACAGGATCCAATGACTCTTGAGCAAGATTAGAAAGGCTTCTACCATGGCTTTGACATGCAGAATTAAAACAAAGAGGGGCTGTGCATGGTGGCTCATGCCTGTAATCCCAGCACTTTGGGAAACCAAGCTGGGAGGATTGCTTGAGTCCAGGAGTTTGAGACCAACCTGGGCAACATAGCAAGACCCTGTCTCTACAAAAAATTATAAAGCAATTAGCTGAGCATGGTGGCATGCATCCATAGCCCCAACTACTTGAGAGGCTAAGGTGAGAGGATCACTTGAGCCCAGGAGGTCAAGGCTGCAGTGAGCCAAGATAACACTGCTGCACTTCAGCCTGGGCAACAGAGCAAGACCTTCTTTTGAAATAACAAAAGCAAGCAAACAAAACAAAAACAAAGAGGGCTATCACCAACATCTTGAAAATTCACTTTATTGAGATATCATTTACATATAACAAAATGCACCCATTTAAGTGTATGTTTTGGTGAGTTTTGACACCAAACTCTGAGATCCATTCATAGTATTATATGGGTGTGGAAAGGAAGCCTTATTTTTTTATTTTTTATATTTTGACAGCTTTGTCTTCGTGGTCCTGGGAAACAGAGTATGAGCATAGCTTCCCAGGAAGTCCCCTTCCCCACCCTGCCCAGGTCCAGCCTATCATTTATCCTCAAACACCATGTACCCCCTGCCTTTGTAGCCCCTCACCACTGGTTGTGACTTCCCCAAGGCTGCTCAAGAGTCCCCATAGAAAATCTCAGGTTTGTGTTTCCCACTTCCCTGGATGCTGCTGAACCATTTATAATTTCCTGGCCCCCTTGGTTTTTAATAGGGTGGTCAGTTTATCGGTACCTCATAATGGCTCCTTGCTGAGGCACTCTCATGGCTATATTCACATTCCAAGTTCCGGCTTTGACGATTTACGTAGCAGCTGAGATTCACCTGCTAAATGGAAGGCCTGTCACGCAGGCTCATTCTCCAACTGTTACAGGATGGAAATGCTTGACTGTGAGTTGTCCAGGTTCTTGGTGCATTGAACAAAGAATCAAACAAAACATACAAACAAAGCAACAAAAAAACCCCAAAACAATGAAAGCACAGATTTATTGAAGCAAAAGTACACAGAGTGGGAGCAGGCTTGAACAAGCAGCTCAAAAGCTCCAATTATAATGTTTTTAAGGGTTCTTATTAAGCTAAAAGAATTTGGTAACACCCACTTTGTGCCCTTTAGAGGGCTCCAGTTGGTTACACCTTATGAAGGATTGCCCCAGGACCAATCAAAGGCTGAAGTGGAGATAGCACATGACCAATCAGAGGCTGAAGCGGAGACCTGGCCTGTGGTCAATCAGAGGCTGAAGTGGAAATTTCCATCTTGTTGTTTTAGGAGTGAGGATGTGGCCTGTATGCTGCCCAATCTTGCCTAGAACTGGCTGCACCTGCTCTTCTTTTGCTTACACCTTAACCCTTGGTTACCCTCATTCCCTATTCGCCTGCTTCTCAAGCAGAGGGTTTCAAACACATGGACTCAAGTAAATCAATGACCTTCTATCTCTCCTTTTCCTGTATCTTGCAGACTAGAAGATGTTGATGCTTACAGAGCAGAAATACACTCTATAGCTGGAGACTGGTCTTTACGGCCTTAGAATTATTCCCCTGGGAGGTCAGTTCAAGCTGTTACTCCGCATATTCAGAAGGGCTCCCCTTCCAATTGTTCCAGTTGTCATTTGACACGTATTTATGTGGTTCTTTGGCTGCTGTCTCTTTCCCCCATAACTCATAAGTCTCAGAGGCAGGAACCATGTCTGTCTGGTCTCTGCACTCCATCACTGATTTCTAGAACTCTGCCTAATATGCAGGAGATGACCAATTAGTATGAGTTAACAAAACTACAGAAGGGGAAGAAAGAAGTCAAGAAGTAGGCCAGGTGTGGTGGCTTACACCTATAATCCCACCACTTTGGGAGGCTGAGGCAGGTGGATCACCTGAGGTCAGGAGTTTGAGACCAGCCTGGCCAACATGGTAAAACCCCATCTCTACTAAAAACACAAAAAATTAGCCAAGTGGTGCATGCCTGTAATCCCAGCTACTGAGAAGGCTGAGACAGGATAATCACTTGAACCCAGGAGGCAGAGGTTGCAGTGAGCTGAGATTGCACCATTGCACTCCAGCATAGTCAACAAGAGCAAAACTCCATCTCAAAAAAAAAAAAAAAAAAAAAGAAAAAGGCAGAGAGAGAACTGTAGATTACATCACAGGGATTGCTCCCTTAACACTTGTAACAAGGTAAAATCTGATTCGACAGGACATCAGGCACTCTTGTACTCACATTGTTGTGGGCTGAATCGTGTCCCCCGACTCCTAAAAAATATGTTCAAGTCCTAGCCTCTGGTATCTGCAAATGTGACCTTAATTGGAAATGGGGTATTTGCAAATATAACTGAGCTAAGACGAGGTTATACTGGAATAGTGTGGGCCCTAAATCCAATATGATTGCCATCCTTACAAGAAGAGAAGAAACACAGAGACACATAGGGAGAATTCCATGTGGTGACAGAGGCAAGCATTGGAGTGATGCTTCTACCAGCCAAGAAACACCAGGGATAACCAGTAATACCAGAAACTATGAAGAGGCAAAAAGTGACCAATCTCTAGAGCCACCAGAGAGAGCCTAGCCTTGCTGGCACCTTTATTTTGAACTGCTAGCCTCCAGAAATGTGAGATAAGATGTTTCTGTTGTGTTAAACTTGCACCACCATGCAAGATTGTGGTGATTTGTTATGGCAACCCTAGGAAATAAATACGGATGCCCATTCTATGGGATTGTAATTGCCTGTTTGCTGGTCTGTTTCCCTTGCAAAAGGCAGGGGCTGTGACTCGTGCGTGTCGGTAACCTCAGTACTAGCATACTGTGGTGCATGGCAGAGAATTGTTGCTTGGTCTCCATCCATTGAGTAGATAGAAGAGAAAGAGGTGGTGGGGGCTCCAAGTGACCTCCTGGGCCTTGTTAACACCAGTGGTTGCAACTCGTCCACAGGAAACTGCAACCTCAACAATGCCCTAGCTGCCCATAACCAGGTACAATTCCACTTTCCCAGAAAATGAGACTGGAGAAATGACCCTAAGTAGTTGTACCCCAGGGAGGATTGTGAGTTTAAAAACACACTCGCTTCCTTTCTGCTAAATTATTGCCCACCTCCCACCACCCCAACTACCCCTTAGCTACAGAAAGCCTCACCACCAATCTACTCCTCTGTCCAATCAAATTCTTCATGTTGATGAAGACCAGAATAGCTTATTAAGGACCAGGTTTGCAGGTGACTGCGCCATACTGAGAATTGCTGTTCATTTTTAGAAAATAAACTCCAGTTAGCAATCTCAGTCGCTTGTTTCATTTCCTGGCTAGACATTTCCACTTGTGGGGCTTTTGCTGCTGCTCCTGATACCATCCCTGGGAGCTTCAAACCTGGAGACCCTGGGAAGATGTCCATGTGGGCTTTCTTCATAACCTGTAGAGGCGACTTTGCATGCTATAGAGGAGATCTGAGCGTGGAGGACACGTTGACACACTGATTACCCCTTATGTATCAGGCACTAGGCTACTCCCTTTACATACTTGTGAGATGTGGGATATCGGTCCCATTTTATGGATGAAGAAACTGAGGCTCAAAGAGTTTAAGGATTTTTCACCTCAGAAAATGTCACCATTTTCCCTTCAGTTGCTCAAGCCAGAACACTGAGAATCCTTCTTAACTTCTTAAATCAGTAATTATTTTCCTTTGGCCCACAAATTAGGTCTCGAATTCACATGAATCCCTTTATCCCTACAGCCACTGCCCTGGTCTAGGCCACGATCACTCAACAAGCAATTACTGATTGTCTGGTATGTACCAATCTCTGTTCCAAGAACCTGGGATGCTCAAAGAAACAAAACTGATGAAGATCTCAGCCCTCAAGCAGCCTTCATTCTGGCCATCGCTTTAGGTTACTGCTCTATCCTCCAACTTGTTCTCCTCCCACACAAACCATTCTCCAAAATTCAGTCGATTTTTCCAAAATAAAAACTCGATCATGTAATTCCCTCTTTAAAATCATCTAAGAGGCTCCCATTACTTTGAGGATACAAGTCTATTCTCCTTAATAGGTCCTGAATCCCTTTCATAACCTGGCCCTAATTAGCTCTCCAGTAACTCTCCAGTCCCAGCTCTCACCGTTTCCCTCTCTACCACACACTCCACTAAAAGAAAAAAGAAAAGAAAAGAAAAAAAACAGCCGGGCACCGTGGCTCATGCCTGTAATCCCAGCACTTTAAGAGGCTGAGGCGGACGGATCACGAAGTCAGGAGTTTGAGAAGAGCCTGGCCAACACAGTGAAACCCCGTTTCCACTAAAAATACAAAAAATTAGTCAGGTGTGGTGGTGGGTCCCAGCTACTCCGGACGCTAAGGTAGGAGAATAGCTTGAACTCGGGAGGTGGAGGTTGCAGCGAGCCGAGATAGTGCTATTGCACACCAGCCAGGACAACAGTGTGAGACTCCGTCTCAAAAAAAAAAAAAAAAAAAGAAAGAAAGAAAAAGAAAAGAAATAAAAAGAAACCACACACACACACACACAGAGTAGAAACTTCCGGATTAACTTTTCTGAATTTATTTAGAGTTTAAGGCACTCCACCGTCTCTAGCTCTCTGGCCTCCATATATGGGGGTCTGTCTGCCCAGCAAAGGTTCCCTTCCTCCATCTCGTATTCAGCCTTCACTTTCTGCTTAGGCTTAGCTTCCCTGCAAAGGCTTCCCTGACTTCTACCCTGTCCAGACCACAGTAGGGGCTTCTGCAAACGATCTCATAAAAATGGGTCTTCCCATATCCTCGCTTGGGTCACACTTTGTCAGGGCTGTCTTTGCCAGTAGATTTGTACTCTTTGAAGGCAGGATACAT
Source organism: Macaca thibetana thibetana (assembly GCF_024542745.1). NCBI lineage: Eukaryota > Metazoa > Chordata > Mammalia > Primates > Cercopithecidae > Macaca > Macaca thibetana. The sequence continues at coordinate 58,407,156 of NC_065597.1, read as the reverse complement.
CACTGTATCCACAGCACCAAAGGAATATCTCTGTACTAGTTTTTGAAATGAATGAATAAATGAATGTTGAAGAAGGAACAGGTCTCAGTTTCACAGCTAGCAAGCAGCCAGGATGGGATTTGACTTCAAACGTCTACTCTTAACCACGTCATAAGCCACTGTAGGGTAAATGCACCCGAGAGCAATAACTAAAGCACACTCTTAGAATGACTCTGTATGGCAGATGCACCTGAATGTGCGTTTCTGAGCTAGTGAATTAGGAGTAGCCAACCTGGAGATTTTTTTCCTTGTCTGTCAAGAATGTCTGAGTTCCTGGCCTGTCCTGTGAAACATGTGTTGTACAGGGAATTGAAACCCTAACTTTTGGATTAAATGAAAGTTGCCAGGTGGAGGTCATTAACGGGAGGATACTAAGTGAAAATGCTATATAAACTGCATGCTGTTTTGTTTTTTTGTTTTTGTTTTTGTTTTGAGATAGAGTCTCACTGTGTTACCCAGGCGGGATTGCAATGGTGTGATTTCAGCTCACTGCAACCTCCACCTCCCAGGTTCAAGCAAATCTTGTGCCTCAGCCTCCCAAGTAGCTAGGATTACAGGCATGTGCCCCCACACCCGGCTAATTTTTGTATTTTTAATGGAGACAGGGTTTCACCATGTTGGTGAGGCTGGTCTCAAACTCCTGACCTCAGGTCATCCACCTACCTCGGCCTTCCAAAGTGCTGGGATTACAGGTATGAGCCAGTGCACCCGGCCAAAACTACATGCTATTTGCAAGCAGTTGAGTTTTTCTTGCCCAGCCCACCACCACTGCATTCTCCCCCATGTATGTAGCCCCTAATCAAACCTCATGTCTTTTTTTTTTTTTTTTTTTTTTTTTTTTTTTGAGATGGAGTCTCACTCTATCACCCAGGCTGGAGCACAATGGTGTGATCTCAGCTCACTACAACCTCCACCTCCCAGGTTCAAGTGATTCTCCTGCCTCAGCCTCCGGAGTAGCTGGGACTACAGGCACATGCCACCACACCGGACTAATTTTTATGTTTTTAGTAGAGACAGGGTTTCACCACATTGTCCAGGCTGGTCTCAAACTCCTGACCTCAGGCGGTCCGCCCATCTCAGCCTCCCAAAGTGCTGGGATTACAGGCGTGAGTCACCACATCCAGCCACCCCATGTCTTACTTACTGGCTCCGGGTCTCTTCTTCAGCCTCTTGAACCTGGTGCCTCCCTAATGAGGTTAATACGGGTTTAGCCCAACACCCACGGTGAGGGATGTTGTTCGTCGTGGGGAATGTGAGCTTCGGGAATAATTTATCATGACTTGTCACAAATCTTCCTGATGAGAAGCAGAGCTTAGGCTAAGCAGACAGGAAAGAGGATGAAATATAAGATGTAGTGTGAGTGCTTCATCATCTTAGTTCTTAGGATTGATCAACTTTTGCGTTGCTTATCAAGGGAATGACAAGAACGCAGAATATCCAAACTGGGATAAATTTTAGACATTGTCTTGCCTTTTAGCCCCATTAGAATAAAAATTGAGGTTAGAATCCGAGGTTCCTTGATACCAGATTCCATGTTTATGCTGTGGGCATAACTGTAACGGGGTTGTGGGGGGGGGAGGTCTAAGTGCCTAGTCATCACTAAATGGTTCAAAAGCCAAAAAAAATTCTAAATCTGCTTCTATCCATCAGGGCTGTAGCTATGGAGGAGAGATTCTTACAACTAGATAGAAAATCCCTTTCCAATAAGACAAGATGAATATTGCCTTATTGGAAAGGAACCATTGAGCACAGGAATCAATGTGGGTCATTCCAGGAAAACTATCCGAGTAGCTAGGATTGCAGGCATGTGCCCCTACACCCAGCTAATTTTTGTATTTTTAATGGAGATGGGCTTTCACCATGTTGTTCAGTCTGGTCTCAAACTCATGACCTCAGGTGATCCACCTATCTCGGACTTCCAGAGTGCTGGGATTATAGGCGTGAGCCATCGTGCCCAGCCACAACTACATGCTGTTTGCAAGCAGTTGAGGTTTCCCTGCACAGCCCACCACCACTGCATTCTGTCCTCTGTGTTTAGCCCCTAATCAAACCCATATCTTTTTTTTTCACCCAGGCTGGAGTGCAGTGGCGCGATCCTGGCTCACTGCAACCTTAGCCATCCTCCAGTGAAGGAATGAGAGAAGGAAAAGGGAAACTTAACCAACTTGCAGAGCTACATACATCCATCTGCCCTGGGAGGAAATGGGGAGAAAGGGGTTGGTGGGAAGGTTGTGTCAGCTCCATCATACTGTGTGCCAGTGTGCTGAGTATAGCACATACCTTATCCCAGTGAATTCTCACAACCGCCCAATGGGACATATGCTAGTAGGTGCTGAGCTGGGACTTGATCTGACTTCAAGGCTGGGGTTCATAAACAACAGACTCTGTGGACTCTTGGTCATTAGAGTAGTTGGCCAAGAATTGGGTGAACACTCATTAAATACTACCTGGTTCAGAACTACATCATCTTTCCTACCCAAGGGAAGCGCCAGCCAAACTAAGAATGACCTCTAAGGTCCTTCAGAGGACCCCATGACATAGAGATGCCCAAGGATCATGAAAGAAAGTGCTTAGGCACAGACCTTACACATTCTAGAAAGTTCTTGTCCATTGAGAACAGCAAAGACAACTGCCAAGCATTGATCATATATATGCCAAGCACTGTGCTTTCCATAGATCCCCTCAAATTGTATGTGGTTGACCCCAGGAGATCATTAGGATCACCATCTTCATTTTCTCTAAACCATTTTCAAAGAGATAAGTTAATGTGTCCAATGTCAGATGGTTAGGGTCAGAGGCAGGATTCAAACCTAGGTCTGTCTGCCTCTAATTCTGCTGCCCTTACCTGTGATGGATGCCAAGTGGCTACAGCATTACCGCCAGCCAAATGGCACCACCTGGGGAAAATGCAGTGGGGTGAGGTCAAGAGTCCTCACTTCTATGTCTTTACTTCATCTGTCAGAAAGCACTTGCCTCCCGTGATGACTTGAAGGTAAAATCAGGTAATCTCGAAACACACTGGAAATGTGCACTGTGTAAATGCAGGCTCTTTGCTCTGCTTTGAATTATTATTATTCATTGTCCTTGGAAGGAAATGAAGGAGGAAGATGCAATTTGTTGCTAAGCCCCCAGCTGGAGAAAGAAATCTCGGAATAGAATTGTAGGGCAGAGGAGGGATGTTCATTCCCCTTCCTTAGTTGGAGACCTCTTGCTTTCATTTGCATAAAAGCAGATCTCTGAGAAGCAAATTGCAGCCACTAATAGTACTGACTGACTCTTGACCTGGAGTGAACTCACCTGGAGTGACCTGGAGTTGAATGTGCTCTTCTCTTTCTGAGTCCTCACCCCCATGCACCCTCAGTATCCTTGGTTGGATTAAAATTGCAGAGACAGTAAAATTCAGTAGCTGTTTCTGTGATATCTAAAGACCAACTATCAGCTCATTTCTCACAGCAAGAGTTCCCTACCCAGAGATTTAAAAGATCTGATGTACTTTTTTTGGGGGGGCAAAGGGAGGGAATGGGGGTGTTGAGATGGAATCTAGCTCTGTCGCCCAGGCTGGAGTGCAGTAATGTGATCTCAGCTCAGTGCAACCTCAGCCTCCCAGGTTCAAGCAATTCTCCTGCCTCAGCCTCCTAAGGAGCTGGGACTACAGGTGTGTACCACCATGCCCAGTTAATTCTTGTATTTTTAGTAGAGACAAGGTTTCACCATATTGGAAATTCTGGTCTCGAACTCCTGGTCTCAAGTGATCCTCCCATCTTGGTCTCCCAAAGTGAAAGAGCTGATGTATTTAAATCCCTGACCCAGAAACTTGTACAATGTCAACATACTAGAAATGGTGATGTGGGGATAGAGACAGCCCACATTCAGATGGCAGTTAAGGACCTCACTTTTTGAAGATGGACAGGCCCAGCAGTATATTTCCTATTTGTATGGACACTGGACATGTTTTTAACCTTTCTGAGTCTGTTTCCTCTTCTGTAAAACCTACTTCAAAGTGTCATTATGAGAACGAAATGAGTGACCACGCCAAGCACCTGCTAAACACTTGTATTGGTCTGCTCAGACCTCCGTAGCAAAATACCGCAAGATGGGCCTTAAACAACAGACATTTGTTTTCTTCAGTTGTGGAGGCTAGAAGTTCAAGAGCAAGGTGCCAGCAAATTCAGCTTCTGGTGAGATCACTCTTCCTGGCTTGCAGATAGCTGCCTTCTCGTTCTGTCCTCACACAGCCTTTCCTCTGCGCAAGGAGTAAAAGAGAACGCTTGTGTCTTTCTCTTATAAGGGCATCAGCTCTATTGGATTAGGGCCTCACCTTAATTGCCTGCTTAAGGTCCCTGTCTCCAAATACGGTTTCAACATTTGAATTTTGAGGGGACACAACTCAGGCCACGATAGAGTTCAAACAGTGGTCACTATTTTGTGCAGTCCATCAAGTGGCAGAAGTCACTAGAACTAAAGCATAGATGGAGAAAGTTGATTGCATCTGTTTCTCTTTGCCATCTGCAATTCAGAACACTGCCCCTGCCCCTGTTCCCACTCCAGCATGCACACAAGACCTTCAGGCCCCAAGGAGCAACTGCAGTCACCTCTTCTGGGCATCCTGCTTCCTCCCCAAAGGACGAGGAGGCTTCAGTTGACGTCTAATTACTCAGATACTCAGTGTTGCTGTCCCTACTGCTATGGATATGATCTCTCCTTTCCTGATCCTTTCTAAACAGTTTTTTAAAGTTCTGGGGTACACGTGCAGGATGTGCAGGTTCGTTACATAGGTAAAAGTGTGCCTGTGCGGTTTGCTGTACCTATCAACCCATCACCCAGGCATTAAGCCCAGGTGCGTTAGCTATTTCCCTGAGACTATGGTGAAAGGACACCCTTCATTCACAGAACCACTTGGAAATCGATTTCCCTGTTCCTGGCACTGGGTGGTTTTGCCAAAAAGCAAAACATTTTGCAAGTGGCAGGTGGGGCAACTGAGGATTCCTAGCTGATATCAGGGAAATTGGGACCCTAAAGATCCAGAGATTCTATACGATTCCTCAAGAGAAAAAAATTGATTGTGTTGTGTTTCCATTGATGGTTTTATTAATACAGTAACAACTAATATTCATTCATTCACTTTTAAACTTTTATTTTAGGTTCAGAGGTACATGTGCAGGTTGGTTATATAGGTAAACTTGTGCCACCAGGGTTTGTTGTACAGATTATTTCGTCACCCAGGTAGTAAGCCTAGTACCCAATAGTTATTTTTTCTGCTCCTCTCCCTTTTCTCATCCTCCACCCTCAAATAGGCCCCAGTGTCTGTGTGCCTGTTGTTACCCTCTTGGTGTCTGAGTAACAACTACTTTTTATTGAGCATTGGCTATGGAGTATCTACTAAACAGTGTCTGAGAGCACTGTATGGATTATTTCATTTCATCCTCACAATAACTCCATGGCAGCGGCTTTCAATGAGGGGAAGGAGGAGGGATTGTACCTCCCAGGGGACACTGGCAGTGTCTGGAGACGATTTTTGTTGTCATAATGCGGTGGGAGGGAGATTGCTACTGGCATCTAGTGGGTAGAAGCTAAGGATGCTGCTAAACACCCTACAACGCACAGGGCAGCCCCTCACCATGAAGAATGTCCTGGCCCCAAATGTTGATAATGCCAAGATTAAGAAACCCTGCTATACAAGACAGCTACTTTGATATTGGCACCATTTTACAGGTAAAGACACTGAGTATCAGAGGAATTAAGCAATCAGCTTCACATTGCAGACCAAGCAGCATTTTCACCCAAGTGTGATGGATTTCAGAGCCGCATTCTTCACCACACAGCTATAAACAATCATGATTCTGCATCAAAGTTAAGGTCCTCTCTTCATTAGAGCCACTGGTGTCCCTGACACTGAAACTATCTATGGATGTCCACGCTCCATTACAGCCAGCCTGGCTGGAACAACTAGGCAATGTGCTGACACGCGGAACCAACCCACGCTTCATTCCAAATCACCCTTAAGCTCTCGGAAGTTACCTTTCACAATCGAAAAAGCAAAGAAACCCTGATTCATGAATTTGCCAACTGCTTTTCCCCCCAGCTGCAGCTAACGTAGGTATTTCCAGCTATAGATTATATTGAATCGCTGGGACTGAAAAAAAAGAAAAGAAAATCAGCTTCAGGTGCAGCTTTAAAGAGAGAATGAGCTTGAGAAGAAGGAGAATGATTCGCCCTACCTTTCCATATTCATCCTCACACTTTGGATCAAAAAGTAATTGCCAATTGTTGTCATGTTAAGAGAGAGGTAACTGTGTAGGTCAAGCTTTCTGATTTCTTATTCAGGGAAATTTTCCATTCCCCAAACTCTCATCTAAAAGCCCAAGCCTCAGAAAGCTGTGTTGCCTGAAGGAGCCCAGAGAACACAAATGATTTTCTTTAAAGACTCCTTTGTCCATCAGAAAGCAAGCGATTCAATCAGACTAATTATTTCCCAACAAAGACATAAGGTTTCCTTTTAGCGCCTGCTCGCTTCTTGCTATCAAAGGAGTATTTAAAAAAAAAAAATGTATCTTGGACAAGGAAGATCAAAAGAGAAGCATGTGTCCGGAGCGAATAATATTTTTTCACATTATTTCCAGTTGAATTTGCTTAAATGTCTCATATTTTACTACTTGTCATTACTGGAAACTTTCACCTTGAGTTATGGCGGGTAGCAGAGGATGAAAAAAGACAAAGACAGGCCCAGGGTGACTGATGAATAAAGGCAATAAGAAAGAGGCGACTGTTTTATCTCAATAATGTTATCAATACCCATGTCTGTATTAGAGGCATAGCAGGACTGTGTGCAAGGGGAAAGGGATCATTCCAAAGGAAAATCAATGTTTAGATTCAAATGGGTTTATGAAGTTATGTCAAGCGAGCTTCTTTTATCTCTCGCCCCAGGATTACACTAAGAGGCCCCGGCACGTTGTAAGCTACCCAGCCTTTTTTTCCAGCACACTTGAGGGTGGCAGCTTAGTCGTGGGAAAGCGAGAAGTGCCCTTTTGAAGAGGGTGATGCAAAAATTAAAATAGCCCTGATGAAAGCCAACATTGACGGAGTTTTCTTTGCCAGTCTGTTAAGCTCCTAGTATGCAGCAATTCATTTTGTTCTCACAATAACCTTATGAGGTGCCTTATTACTGCCTTCATTTTACAGAGGGAGAAACTGAGGCAGAGTTGTAGGTGGAGATATAAGCTTGGGCACTTCTAAAAGTGCGGGCTTCCTGGGTTCAGGTTCTCACCCTGCATTTGCTAGCCTTGTAATCTTGACACAGGTTGAGTTTCTGAGCTTCAATTTTCATCATTCAAGAACAATGATGAGGATAAGGATAACGATGGTTGATGATGATGATGATGATGATGATGATGCCTGGAAATGTCACAGGTTGTCTGGGGGATAAGTTGAGATAATCCAAGTAAAGTCCTTAGCAACTTGCAGGACACAGAGTAGCTATAATATCTGTAAATGTAAGCTGTCCTTACAACACATATTTGGTGGTGATGATCAAGTCACTACCTTAGTGCCCTAGGAAATGTAGACTCTGGCACCACGAAAAGACCTTTGTTTGAGCAGATACAGCTTCGTACCCAGGCACAGCTCCTGTGTGACCCTGAACAACTCACTTGACCTCTCTGAGCTTCATGTGTGGGAAGAACCTAGTCCAATGGTGGCCATGTGTTAGGTATTTTATAATCGTTGTTTAATAAATAAAAGGCATCTTTTCTTCCTCTCTTTTTAAATCTTAGGATTCCACAAGACTCTCTTTTTTCTCTGTCTCATTCTCCCCTCAGATTCTCCTATCCCCAAGCCAACTCTGAATAAGCTCTGGCAGGGAATTCATTTGGAGTTCTGTGTTTGTTCTTTGCCACAAGCCCCTAGAAGCATGTTGACTAGTCACAACAACCCTCCCAACTAATGCTCCCTGTGTTGGCTCCAGTCCCAGGATCCTGCCTCAGTTTCCCTATCAAGTCTACTCTCCCATTGGGATCAGGGTCTGCCCCTGGAAGCTTGAATCTCTGACCAAAAGCTTAGTCTTGGCAGCTTTCTAACTTTTGGAGGCTGGACTCTGTCCCCTCTTCCATGTCCTCCAGCCATTGGCCAAAGTTCTATTTCAAGTCTACAACCCAATGTCAACACCCACTAGATGCTTTCAAGTCATACAGACATGAGTTGAAATCCTAGACATGGCAGACCAAGTCACTCCAGCTTTCTAAGCCTCAGTTCCTTTACATGTAACACGGAGGTAAAAAGACAAAACTCATCAGGTTGTTGAGAGGATTAAATACAACAGTGTTAGGTAAGTCATTTAGGATAGTATCTGGTTCACAACAAATTTTTAATAAAAGATAGTGACTTCCTATAGATACTTGTCATAATTCAGCCCCCAAACCCCTACTTAGATCAGAGACCTCAAACATCATCTCGAGTAGGGTAGAATCCAAGTTCACCAGATCCGTTTTGTACTAGGTTAGTTCCCCCACACCTTGTTCTTTACGCACCTAATGTACACCCTTCCTATCAACCCTTTTCAGAGGTTCTTACATAACCTAGTGAAGTTCCACATTTTATATCACAATGTCACCCAGCTTCTTGGGAGTTCCTCTAGTATGATTGTGTGACTTAAAGGCTACTTGGAACTTCTCAGATACCAAACTATTGCTTGATTAGGAAGACAGTGGGTTTGGGATGCAAGACACCCTCAGATGCACATTCTCCCAGATGTGGTCAACATCACATTATTCCCTTCTAATCTACAGACTATCCCTGCTTTTTACAGTTCCCTACTGAAACACTACACCTCTCTGAACTCTTTAAATTACAAATGACTTAATTTAGCTTAAACAAACAAATAAAGGAAATACATTGGCTTACATCAAAGATGCAGATTGCAGACTGGCTTTAAACAAAAATTGATCCAGGGTCCAGGAGTTGTCAAGAGTCTGCCTCCATCTGTCAGTTCTGTTTTCTTTCATATTGGCTTCTGACATGGTTTAGCTGTGTCCCTACCCAAATCTCATCTCGAATGGCAGCTCCCTTAAGTCCTATGTGTCATGGGAGGGACCCAGTGGGAGGTAATTGAACCATGGGGGTGGGTCTTTCCTGTGTTGTTCTCATGATAGTGAATAAGTTTCATGAGATCTGATGATTTTATGAACAGGAGTTTCCCTGCACCTGTTCTCTTGCCTGCCACCATGTAAGACGTGCCTTTGCTCCACATTTGCCTTGTGCCATGATTGTGAGGCCTCCCCAGCCATGTGGAACTGTGAGTCCATTAAACCTCTTTCCTTTATAAATTACCCTGTCTCGGGTATGTCTTTATTAGCAGCGTGAGAACAAACTAATACACTTCATTCTTTGGCAAGCTCTTCCCTTTTCATAGTAAAGATGGTCACAGGCAGCTCTGGGTAATATTTCTACCAGGTCAGCATCCCAGTAGAAAGAGAACCCCTCTTTCCCAATGGTTCTATCTAAAATCTCAAAATTGAGTCCCATTGGTTCTGATTGGGTCACATGGCTATCCCTTGCCCAGTCTTGTGGCCAGAAAGATAGTAGATACTGATTGGTCAGGTCTATTTCACAAGTCCACCCTAGAGCTGGAGGGAGAGGCAAAAAACTTAGGTTGAGTGTGGAAAGGGTCATTTCCCCAGAGATGCATGGGGCATCTTATTAGAAGAAAGGAGAATGGATGATGAGTAAAAACATCATCCATTTTCCATCATCTGGGCTTAGAGTTATAGTAGCCTTAGTAAGAAAGCCTCCAAGCATGGAGTCTAGCTAGATTCAGCTGTACTCAAGGAATGTTTCCATGGATCAATCAGAGACAAAGCCTATGACTTCACTTGGCATTATTCTCACCAGCAAAACCCCCTTCTTCTTTCAGCTGTCAATCCTCCACCTCCACTGCAACACACACCTTGCTGCTGTTGACACCTTGTGACTTGCTTCCCACAGATGGGTGTCTGCGTTTAAGAGCATGCATTATTGTCATTGAAATAACAGGATGCTAAAACCTTTATAAATTGATATGCCAGAAAAGAGGGAGGCAAAAATGAATGCTAAGTTTCTTTGCATAATACTCTGTGGGATGTGTTTTTACCCCTAAGAATATTTTAGCATTAATTAAGATAAACAATGATATATGCTGAAAGACAATTGAATCTGTTCTCGGTTAAAAATGGCTTCGTTGTGTAAAAATAGTACCCAAATTATAGCATATAAAGATGCAGGGGGAAAAATACTGTAAACCTATAACATGATTAAAATAGAAATGCAAACCAGTAATGATGAGACCTCGAACAAATCTGGGGGAAGAAGAGAAAGATGGGGAAGTAGCAAGGCGCCTCATCATGCTTAATTTATTCACCTCCCTCTGGGGTCTTCTTTACTGTTTCTCTTTAATAATAACTACTATTTATCATGGCATCGTTAGCATATGTTTTCAATGAAATTGGTGTTGTTATTGGAGAGTTTAAGTCAAGGTCACACTGGTAGAAATAGCTGAACCAGGCTTTGAACCAGGTTAGGTTAAGCCTCCAGCATAACACCTTCCACTTGTCTAGGCTGCCCCACTGTTCCCTGGGTCTCCCCTCTAAAAGTCCTCTTCAAGTCAGAATGAGAATCAAGGAAAGAGCTCACACATATCACACTTAAGATGTGCCAAGCACTGTTCCAAGCTTTTCCTAAGTATTAGCTTATTTCATCCTCACAACAATAATTGGGAGAGTGTTATGATTATTATCCCCATTTGACAGATGGGAGAGTGAAGTAGTTTGTCCAAGGCCAGACACCTGGTGGAAGCTGTAATTCAAGGCAGACAGTTGGGCTGACTTCAGAGTTCATGCTGTGATGTTGTTCTATTTCCTTTGGAGAGCGATTTGTGACCTCAAGGGTGACTCCTCTTGCCCCATTTTCCCCAGAGTTCCTGTAGGGGTGAATACCTACAGCACGTATCTGGTGTGGTCTTATATTTTAGCAGGGGATGTTTTTATGTCTTTGTGTGGTAACTGTCTGATAAGCCTGCAAATTCCTTGAGAGTCAGGAATTTCCAGAATTCTTCCCATCTCCCACAGTTCCTAGTCAATATTTCACACATGATGGGTGCTTAGCAAATTTAATGGGGAGGCTGATGGAGACCAGTTAATTTTGCTTCCTTCCATGGCTGCAAGATGCATGGTGAAAGCTGAGAGGTCACTGTCCTTGGGCAGGCAAGGATGATGGACAGCTCTCCACAAGGCCAGCCTCGTCCGGAGGAATAATTCAAAGCTGTGTCAGGGCTTCTTCTGGGGTGCACATTTATTCATTCATCCATTGTCCCACCCACTCACTTACTCACATACTCAACCCTTCATTTACTCATTCCCTTACTTATTTATGCATTTACCCAACATGTACTGAGTGGCTGTTCCATGCCAGATGCTCCAATTGACCCTGGGGATAAAATCGTTCATGCAGCCCGTCTCTACTCATCTGAACAGACAGAAGAATGAGAAAAGAGTGACTCCTAGTACAGTCATGACATTAGGACAGCAGTACCACTCACTGCTGCAGCCTCCAAGCCCTGCAAACTCAAAGCAGTAGCTGGGAGGCCCATCCATGTCTCTGATTTTGCTCATGATCAGATGCTAAATTCTCAGTATATTCCATGATGTGGCTTGCAGCCCTTGCTGCAACGTTTTGGTTGTAAAGCAGCAGGCTGATATCTTTCTCTCTCTCTTTTCCTCTCTATCATTTTTGAACCTCTTAAATCTGCATTGGCTTTTCTTTCAAGGAGAGGACAGAGTGAGCATCTTCTCAGCTGTCTTGGCTTCTCCAAGCGTGGTTCTTTCTGTCTCCACAATGACAAGAGCTTTATTGAATTTTGAGAATTACATTCATTTTCATTAAACTATTTATTAGGTGCCTACTGTGTGTCAGTAAATTTAAATGTGTTATCTTTAAGATGGGTTCTGTTACTGCCTGCTTAAAAGTGGGAAAATACATGAAGTTTGAGAAAATGATTTGAACAATTTAGATAAGTATAAGGAAACTCAATAATCAAAATGTTACTATTATTTATCTTGAGTTTCTTCATACATATCTGTACTGTTTGAGTTGGTGGTAATCTTTTCATATACACACACACGCATTCACACACATATGTATGCATATGAATGCTACATAAGTGGAATTGCCACCAATGCTTTTTTATTGTGCACACTTTTTAAGTTTCTATTCCTCCCGCTTATTTTCTCTCCCCAGGTAAACAGTGTTAGGAAGCAAAGTGTATCTTTTCATATTTTTTGCCCATGCTCATGCAACTGTATGCAAACATGCAAATGTCTATGTTAACAATGGGGGCTGGTCATCATTTATTCTATAAAAAGGAATTTTGTAGCATCTTTCTCTACATCTTGCTGGTGTTGTAAACCAGAAGCCCCCTCCGAATGAACGGGCATAGATTTAATGCATTTGTTTTAATGGCTGCATGATAATTCATGGATGGGACGCTTCCATTGTTTACCCATTCACCCGCCATGGGGAATCCTTACTTTGCCACTGGAAAGCTTCAGGCATAGAACTTCTGGCTCTCTCTGTTCCCCCAGTATGGGGAACCTCTTTACTACTCTGGTGGTGGGGAACACTTAGTAACTCTCTTTTCTGTGCCCCTTGGAAAATACCCTTTGTTCTTCCTCCTGCTGTCATAGTCTTCCTCCTGACAGAATGAATATAGATTGGCTTAGCTGAGTGAGGAGAAAACAAAGGCAGTAAGAATGGGGAAAAAATCATGTTAATATTTCAAAAACATTCTTCCACCACATACTTACAATACTTTTATGGCACTTCACAGTTTGCAAAGCCTTTCTTCTATTGTATTCAAAATGCGGGTCAGCTGTGGTGGCTCATAATTATAATCCCAGAACTTTGGGAGGCAGAGGTGGGAGGATCACTTGAGACCAGGAGTTCTAGTCTTGAGACCAGGCTAGACAACATAGCAAGACCCCGTCTCTACACAAAATAAAAAATTAGCTAGGTGGTGTGGTGTGCCTATAGTCCCAGCTACTAGGAAGGCTGAGGTGGGAAGATGGCTTGACCACAGGAAGTCAAGCCTGCAGTAAGCTGTGATTGTGCCACTGCACTCCAGCCTGGGTGACAGAGATCCCATCTCTTAAAAAAAAAAAAAAAAATGCACACTCACTTGGCTGTTACTCTACTTCCCACATCCTGAGCTGTCACTTGGCCAGGAAGCCTTCTCTAGTCTAACAGGCAGGCCTGAGCACCCCTTTTCTGACCACCTACTTCCCTATAAAAAAAAGTGTCTTGGAAAACAAATGAGTAAAATTGACATTTTTTAGGGGATATCTTTTTTGTTGTGAAAATTTTCAAAGTTTTACACAAATAGAGTCAACCTTATCAAAATGCTCACATATCCACCACTGAAAAGCTTTACCAGGGTAACTCTGAATCCACTCTAATTTATTTTTAAAAATAAAAACTTGTTACAAATTCCAGCTAATTTTAGGTATTTGCAACACACCTCTTATCGGAACTGGCAGCAGTGTTTTGTAAAATTCCTGCTACTGAGGAACCCCTGAGGTATGTTTTGGGAGCTAAGGGAGAGTAGGTATTTGTGGTTGGGTCATCCACATCCATCCAGTCCCTCTTCTTGAACAGCACTACCCCCTTTTCACCTGAGATTAACCCTTCCCCTACTTTTAACCCAAGTAATTCAAGTGGGGCTTCCTCTCCCACAGAGGTTGGGGAGGGGGGACTGTTTTTTTTTTTTTTGGAGACAGAGTCTCGCTGTGTCACCCAGACTGGAGTGCAGTGGTGTGACCTCAGCTCACTGAAACATCCTCCTCCCCGGTTCAAGCAATTCTCCTGCCTCAGCCTCCCAAGTAGCTGGGATTATAGGTGCCCACCAACATGCCTGGCTAATTTTTGTACTTTTTAGTAGAGATGGGGTTTCACTATGTTAGCCAGGCTGGTCTCGAACTCCTGACTTCAAGTCCTCTGCCTGCCTTGGCCTCCAAAAGTGCTGGGAGTTACAGGCATGAGCCACTACATGGGGGGAACATTTGATCTAGTCCCAAATCACGAGCATCACCCTTCCAAAGCTAGTGACATACACTACTGAGATTGCTGAAACAGAAGCAGGCTCTCTGTTTTACTGAAGTTGAAGCTTTGAAGATATAAGCTGAGCATCTCTGGCAACCATTTCATCATCAGGAGGAAGGACCCTGCTAAAAATGGAGTCAAAGAAAAGGAACTGAAAACTGAGAGATGGCAAGAAACTGAGTCCCAGTCAAACCAAAGGAGTCCTTATACTCAGCAATGCCTACAATTAGATCTGTTACATAAGCCAATAGATACCCTTTTTGGCCTGAGTCAGTTTGAGCTGGGTTTTCTATTTCTTGCTGCTCATGAATCCTGACACTCATTAGTCAGGGTGGCAAAGAAACCATTAATTAACCAGGAATCAGAGAGGGTGAAGAGAAGGCCATCTAAACATGCACTGGGAACGTGGATCTCATGCTAATGGCTGCGGTTTTGCCAGGACTTAGTAGTATGCGCGTTGAGTCTGGGTTCTAGGAATTAGGTGGATGTAAATAGCAGAGCAGAGACCACCCGACTCCTAGTCTGTTGCTTTTTCTGCCACACCCTATTACAAAAGACATCCTTGTAGATCCAAGGTGGGAAAGCATTCTTCGTGGGGAAGATTCCAACACAGCAGCACTGTATATTTCCCTCCAATTTCAACATCACTAAGGCAGTTCTTCCAGGCAATAGTCTTTCTTTCCTTATCTTCTTCTATCTCTATTAACCTGAATTCCCTGGAAAGTTCTGGGAGAGCAACCGACAGAACCCAGCTATGATGGTTAATATTGAGTGTCAACTTGATTGGATTGAAGGATGCAAAGTGTTGTTCCTGGATGTGTCTGTGAGGGTGTTGCCAAAGGATATTAACATTTGAGTCAGTGGACTGGGAGAGGCAGACCCACCCTCAATCTGGGTGGGCACCATCCAATCAGCTGCCAGTGTGGCCAGAATAAAAGCAGGCAGAGGAACGTGGGAAGAATAGACGGGTTTAGTCTTCTGGCCTCCATCTTTCTCCTGTGCTGGATGCTTCCTGCCCTTGAACATCAGACTCCAGGTCCTTCAGCTTTGGGACTCAAGACTGGCTTCCTTGCTCCTCAGCTTGCAGACGACCTACTGTAAGACCTCACCTTGTGATTGTGTCAGTAAATGCTCCTTAATAAACTCCCCTTTATATATACATGTCTCCTATTAGTTCTGTCCCTCTAGAGAACCCTAATACACCAGCACTACGCATACCTCTGCCAAGGCAAGAAAAAAAACGATACAGGGATGTATTCTGCTATTTGGGCCCCCTTGCTGTCATCCTTTACAGCAATTAAGGTAGAGTTCCCATGGTAGCTGAATTCCCATTACCTCTTCACACTGGGGTCCGACACATTTGTTATCTGACAAGAGATATGTAACTGACTATTTGATGTCTGAGTTCAGCTGCAAACTGCCAGGTGGTCATTTTGGTGTATTATAGCAGGGCATGGAGGATGAGGAGCAAACCCTTTAATTACTCTCAGAAACTGACAGCCAAAGCCAAACTCTAATTTCCCTCCATGAAACAGGTCAGTTGGGTGTATCCCTAGAATGCAGGAATATGCACCTCAAATGGGATGTGGGGCTGAAGAACTAAAGTCGGTATAGCGACTGACTTGGCATTTCTGACGTCCAGCAAAAGTCATGTTGCCCCCAGGCTGTCATCCTCTGCTCTGCACCTCTTCATCTTCCTTCTGTTAGATAAGAGCACAACCTTCCAGGTAAGGGAGTCACTGTCCTTTCTCTGCCAAGCAAGAGGGACAAGCCAGTGCCGTGACTGAAATTAGAACTGTGCTGTCTGCCCATTGGTCAAGATTGGACAGAGGGCTGTGGGAAAACGGGAGCCGTGGTCATCTTACGAACCCACTCAGTGACAGGACTGGGCTCTGTCACTCCTGCTCCAAGGAATTTCCAGGGAATCCAGATGCATGCAACCACTCTAGCACTAGTCCCTAGTGGCACTGCTACTTTTTTTTTTTTTTTTTAATTTTTTTGAGACGGATTCTTTCTCTGTTGCCCAGTCTGGAGTGCAATGGCACGATCTTAGCTCACTGCAACCTCTGCCTCCTGGGTTCAAGTGATTCTCCTGCCTCAGCCTCCCAAATAGCTGGGACTACAGGTGGGCACCACCACACCCAGCTAATTTTTGTATTTTTAGTAGAGACGGGGTTTCACCATGTTGGCCAGGATGGTCTCAATCTCTCGACCTTGTGATCTGCCTGCCTCAGCCTCCCAAAGTGCTGGGATTACAGGCGTGAGCCACCGCGCCTGGCCGTGGCACTGCTCTATTTCTACAGGCAAACCCTGTAGATCACTTTTCCTGTAGAGTAGTTAGAAAGCAGTATTAATCAGAGTCACCACAGCTTACCGCTAATAAGGTATATTTTGTCCTAATATGGGTTTTTCTATATAAAATAAAACAGAAAAGTTAAATATAATCAATGAGTGTTCTTAACCAAGGAGCACATGCAATTGAAGGCATGATTCAAAGAAATATACTCTATTACTAGTTTTTTTACTTTCTGCTTGGTTTTGGTTTTTTTTGAGACAGGATCTGTCAGCCAGGCTGGAGGGCAGTGATGTGATCGTAGCTCATGGCAGCCTCAACCCCCCAGGCTCAAGTGATCCTCCTGCCTCAGCCTCCCGGGTAGCTGGGACCAAAGGCACATGCCACCATTCCCAGCTAATTTTTAAACAAAATTTTGGAGAGATAGAGGTCTCACTATGTTGCCCAGACTGATCTGGAACTCCTGGGCTTAAGTGATCCTCCTGCCTCGGCCTCCCAAAGTGCTGGAATTACAGGTGTGAGTCACTGCCAACAGCCTGTTTTGTAACTGGTCCTTAAATACCATCAGTCCTTTTCTGATTGGTCCTTAAATACTATCAATCCCTCTTATTCCAATGCAGCTCATAACAGTTGCCTGTTAAAATTCCATCTTAGTGATTAATGCATGTGAATATGCTTTATAAATTCTAATGCATCACATAAATGTAAAATGTAAATATGCACCTGACCCCTCTCTTGGTCCTGTTAAACACAGAGTTTCACACTTCCAGGAATGGCCCCCTTGTGTCTTCTTTGCATTTTTCATCAGATGGAAGCTTGGCTCCTTGCGATGCCTTTAAATCTCCTTTTACCCAGATACACAACAGTGAGATGCTCAAAAGTGTGGAACTGCAAAATCCACGCTTCTCAGAATTGTAACGACCAAAAAACACATTGAAACCAGCATAATAAGGTTTTAAAATAGACACAAAGCACTTCTAGTTTTCATCTAGTTCTCAAAGTAGTACCAGACGGGTGTCATGAAAGATAGAAATGGATTGCTCCAGCCTGGGTGACAGAGCAAGATTCTGTCTCAAAAAAAAAAAAAAAGGAATGGATCACTCCAGCTAGCTACATTGTGCAAGGGTCAGAAGGAAGAGAGAGCCCCGGCTATTTACAGGGATGGAGAGTTATCATAATGGTATGTAGGAAGGAAAGCTGGCATAGGAATATGCACATAAGTGACATTCCTATCTTGGGTTCCAGAACTTTCAATAAAACGAGGTGTGTAGAGTTTTTAAATAAAGGGTGATGTTGCCCAGAGATGCTCAGCGGAATGCCTGTTCCTGTCTTTATTTATAATCACAAGTTTATGTGGAAAGACATTTACCTTTGAAATCATTGCCTGAACTCTCTCCTCCACATCGTTCTCATTACTCCTCACTCTTTTCTTCCCCTGACTCCAGCAGCAATTCGATTTAACAGCATTTGTTTACTTAAGAAAGGGGCTGCAGCAAAGCAAAGGAAAAGGCTTTAAATTTCAAATGCCTCATATTGTGAGTTTCCAAACGTGAGCTTTTGAGCTTCAAAAGCTCACACCTAAAAGGAATTAGGGCATAAATTCTACAAAATATAGAAAAATTGCTATTGGGTGGAGACAGGTTCCCACCTCCCTGAACTTTTCCCAGACTGAAAGCATTTCTTGTATCTGGGGAGAAGGCACTGGAGAAAGAGCAAAGGACTATGGAAAGGAAAAAAGTCAGCTGGGCCTGGAATGAAGGAAGTACACACACCTGCAGCAAATCTTAGAGAGGCTTGGAAACCTCGCAGTGGCTTGATCACAGCTCACTGCAGCCTCAACCTCCCGGTCTCAAGGGATCCTCCTGCCTCAGTATGCCCCAAATGTCTCCTGGAACAAAAGCTCTGATGATTTAGCCCAGGAACTGCCTGGAAGCCGAGCCAGCTCCCATTAACATTGAGCCCCTAACCTCCTTATTAACGAGTTAAGGATGCTAGGGAATAAAAACAGAAGTTGGGATCATTTTTCTTAAAAGACTCATTCCCAAACCTTAGCATGTATCAGAAGACTCGTTAAAACACTGATTGCTAGGAGCCATCCCCAGAGTTTCTAGCTCCATAGGTCTGCGGTGTGGCACAAGAATCTGCACTTCCAACATGTTCCCAAGTGATACTGATGCTTTTCCTCTAGGGACCCCATGTTGAGACCCCACAACTTTTTTTTTATACATACTTTAAGTTCTAGGGTACACGTGCACAACGTGCAGGTTTGTTACATATGTATACATGTGCCTTGTTGGTGTGCTGCACCCATTAACTCCTCCTTTACATTAGGTATATCTCCTAAGGCTATCCCTCTCTGCTCCCCCCACCCCACAACAGGCCCCAGTGTGTGATTTTCCCCTTCCTGTGTCCAACTGATCTCATTGTTCAATAGGCGGGAATTGAACAATGAACTTTTAACAGAAGTTAAAAAAAAAAAAAAAAAAAAAAAAAAAAAGACCGGGCGCCGTAGCTCACGCCTGTAATCCCAGCACTTTGGGAGGCCGAGGCAGGCAGATCACGAGGTCAGGAGATCGAGACCATCCTGGCTAACACGGTGAAACCCTGTCTCTACTAAAAATACGAAAAATTAGCCGGGCATGGTGGCAGGCACCTGTAGTCCCACCTACTCAGGAGGCTGAGGCAGGAGAATGGCATGAACTCGGGAGTCTGAGCTTGCAGTGAGCCGAGATCCTGCCACTGCACTCCAGCCTGGGTGACAGAGTGAGACTCCGTCTCAAAAAAAAAAAAAAAAAAAAAAAATTAGCCGGGCATGGTGGCAGGCGCCTGTAGTCCCAGCTACTCGGAAGGCTGAAGCAGGAGAATGGTGTGAACCCGGGAAGCGGAGCTTGCAGTGAGCCGAGATCCCACCACTGCACTCCAGCCTGGGCGACAGAGCGAGACTCCGTCTCAAAAACACAAAACAAAACAAAGCAAAACAAAAGACAGGGTTCAGAAAGGTGATGTGACTTAACCAAGGTCACACAACTCAAAAAGTGTGGAGGCAAAAATAAAATCTGAGTCCTCTCAGTGTCCATGCAGTTCTTTCTCCATTCCATCTAACTGCTGAGGTTAGACCTCAGATGTCTGCTGCCAGATAGGGTGGGCTGCATGTGCCCAGGTGGCAGCAGAAACCCTGATCAAACCAGTAGTTAACCCTGAGGCTATAGTGACCAGCCCTAAGCACATGGGGGAATTATGGATGCCGGGCAGGGCTGTGCTCCACGGGAGGGCAAACTGCTCTTCCAAGGGATAACCGACCCCTGCTGCTCCTGTTATTTGAGTTATGTGTTACAGCTCTCAAGGGATGGATTTGTCTTGGTTTTACTCACTTCTGTAGCACCAGTTTTGCCCACTTAGTGCTTTTAAGCTTTATATATCATTATCACATTCTCTGTTCTCCGATCACAGACAGTTTAACTCTTATTGCTTTAATTTCGCTCCTGGAGTTCTTGTCAGGGGACGACAGGCAAAGTAAATGGTCCTCTGTAAGACAGAGAATGGGGACTGGGACCCTTAGCCTGGAGAAGGGAACACTGGGAGCAAAGTCCTAGCGAAAGTGAGAGGTGCCCTCCTTTTCCTTCATCTCCTTTTTTGCACAAAGTAGCACAGTGAGGCAGAAGAACAAGGGCTTCACAACTCGGATCCCGGCTATCGACTTCTGAGCCGACAACAAGAATATTAATAGTACCATCAGCTAATACTTTATTTTTGAGATGAGGTCTTCCTCTGTTACCCAAGCTAAAGTTATCCAGTGGTGCAATCGTAGCTCACTGCGGCCTCTAACTCCTGGGTTCAAGCCATCCTCCCACCTCAGCCTCCTAAGTAGCTGGCACTACCAGTGGGAGCCACCATGCTCAGCTACTTTATTTTTTGTAGAGACAGGGTCTCGCTATGTTGCCCAGACTGGCCTCAAATCCCCGGACTCAAACTATCCTCCCACCTCTGCCTCCTGAGTAGCTGAGACGACAGGTGCCCGCCACCATACGCAGCTAATTTTTTAAATTTTTTTGTAGAGATGGGGTCTTGCTATGTTCCCCAGACTGGCCTCAAACAATCCTCCTGCCTTGGTCTC
Source organism: Macaca thibetana thibetana (assembly GCF_024542745.1). Classification (NCBI taxonomy): domain Eukaryota; kingdom Metazoa; phylum Chordata; class Mammalia; order Primates; family Cercopithecidae; genus Macaca; species Macaca thibetana. Next base: position 58,386,592 of record NC_065597.1, on the reverse strand, counting down.
CCAAAGTGCTTGGATTAGAGGTGTGAGCCACCACACCCAGCTGCTTCTTTCACCCTCCATTCATCTACATTCTCCACCCAAGAGCAATTTTTCTATATTTTGTAGAACTTATGCACTCTCCAAGGTGCACTCTCCAAGCACCTCCCATTCATCATCACACTGAAATTCTCTCAGCAGCTCTAGGAAGTAGATACTGTTGCTTCTCCATTTTACAGTTGAGAAAACTGAAACCCAGAGCCATAAAGAGACTATCCAGCTAACATGTGGCAAAATTGAGGGGACTGGAACCTGAGACTGTTCGTCTTTAACATTCCAGGCTCTTAAGCTCTGTGCTGAGCTACCTCCCTTGGGAACACTCTCATCTTTGGTAAAAATTGCTGGATGAAATCCACTTCCACTGTTTCAAGAACTTGGTCCAGCATCTGCTATCCCCTGGCTTTCTCCACCAGGTCTATCTTCTGTATCTCAGCACTGAAGAAGACCAGTTCCTCAAATCTACACATGGAGAATTGTACTCAAAGCTTGGAGAGGCCTCAATGTCACTGGTCCCATGGTCTTCACAAGTGGTCCTCAAAACCAAGAGGGTCCTACAGATGTCTTCAGAGCCACTGTGGAGAAGAGGGGGAGGCCAAGTATGAGTAGGGCTCCAACCTGCTCCCCCTGCTTCTCTCTGCTCCCCAAAACACACACAACAACGGCTTCTATGAAAAGGACTCACATTGATTGATTACATGTGCTGAACTTTAACGTAAGATTTTACTTGAAGGGTTCAAGAAAATTAAAAGAAAAAAAAGTTGTAAACCTCAGATTGTGTTCAGCCCTCCTAATTTACAGGTGGGAAATAGGTAATTCATGTGTCTCTACAGCTGGGACACTTTGGGGATCTTGGGGTGACTTACAGAGGCAGAAACTTAATGTCTGGCTCCGAGACTTTTAGGAACCCCCCCCCCTCCATTGACCCTTGGCATCTCCTTGGAATAAGTGGCAGAAAATGTTCTGGTCCAAATCTGACTCAAACAACTGTCACAGTTGTGACCCCAGCTATCAACTTGCAAGCTGACAACAAGAATAGAAATAGCATTAAGAGATAACACTTATTTATTTCTTTAGAAACAGGACGTCTCTCTGTTGCCCAGGCTGGAGTACGGTAAATACAGAGTGCTTCAAAAGTCCGATCAAGACTGGGTGCAGTGGCTCACACCTGTAATCCCAGCACTTTGAGTGGCCAAGGTGGTAGGATCATTTGAGCCTAGGAGTTTGAGACCAGCCTGGGCAACATAGTGAGGCCCTATCTTTACAAAATAAAATTATCCAGGTGGGGTGGCCCATGCCTGTAGTCTGAGCTACTCAGGAGGCTGAGGCAGGAGGATTGCTTGAGCCCAGGAGTTCAAGGCCGCAGTGAGCCATGTTCATGCTACTGCACTCCAGCCTGGGAAAGACAGCAAAGCAAGACCCTGTCTCAAAAGAAGAGGAAGAGGAAGAGGAAGAAGAAGAAGGAGGAGGAGGAGGAGGAGGAGGAGGAGGAGGATTATCTCCCTTCTCACTCCCCTTTCCACATCCCAAACCATTACCTCAAATGCTGATACCAACATGACAAATGAGGGGTGACCAGAGGAGAGTCGTATGAGAGTCAACAGCACTGTTACATTTGATTTTTAATTTCTGACGGAGTCTTTCCATTTTCCAGCTAGGCTATGATGAGGCATCTTGGAGGTCCAGACCACACACCAAAAATTCTAAACATACTACCTAATTCCACCTTTCCCAATCTCTAGGGTTGTCAGTGGCAGGGGAAGGGGTGGGGAGGAGGGAGGCAGAGGGCACCTTCTGTTTCTGTCTGATTGCCCTTTTCCACTCTATGTGGGGATGGCAGAGCTGCCAATCAAACGATACCACCTCTATTAGCAGGGCAGGTGACACAAGGAAAGCCAGTGAGGTTCTTCCACCCTGGTCTTCAAATCTGGAGCACAAATTACATAGAGATGAAAGGTGCTAAAGACTGTCACCCTTGACAACATTCTGGAAGGAGAGCCACAAATCCCTCCTGCCAAGATCCCTAGAGTGGCCCTGACTCCTCATGTTGCTGAAGGCTGTATAGTCATCAGCTTCCTGGTGTCCTTCTCACCAATGCCCTTTGGCTATTGTTTCATTCAGAGTTGATTTCTGCAACTTGTCCTGATACAAGTGAATAAAATTGACCTTTAGCAAACTTGTCTCCAGACAGATCTTGCCCAGCTCCATTAATTGGGTATCAAAGGATGCAGTTATGCACATCTTGATTCATTTAAAGCTATCGGACTTAAGAAAATGTCAGCTATTAACAAAGGAAGCAAATCTTGAGATGTTTCCCATTCCCCTCGGAATTCACCGTTGAGTCTTAATTTCAAGACCTTGCGTATTAGCTATCTATTGTTGCATAATGAACCACCCTGAAACCCAGTGGGTTAAACAGTAAGAATCTGAAGCTGGGTGCAGTGGCTCATGCCTGTAATTCCAGCACTTTGGGAGGCCAAGGTGGGCAGATCACAAGGTCAGGAGTTCAAGACCAGCCTGGCCAACATGGTGAAACCCTGTCTCTACTAAAAATACAAAAATTAGCTGGGCATGGTGGCAGGTGCCTGTAATCCCAGCTACTCAGGAGGCTGAGGCAGGAGAATCACTTGAAACTGGAAGGCACACGTTGCAGTGAGCCAAGATTGTGCCACTGCACTCCAGCCCGGGCAAAAGAGCAAAACTCCATCTCAAAAATAAAAAATAAAATAAAATAAAAAATAAGAAGAATCTGTTATTTTCCAGGAGACTATGGACTACCTGGATGGGTTTTCTTATCTCAGCTAGGGTCTGTGGTCCATGGTCCTTGGTCAGTAGATAGTTTTACTCTAGGCTGGGTTCTATCTTGCATTTTTAGCAATTGCATTTTTAGCATAGGCAGGGTAGGGCAGTTTGCCTGTTGTACATGTGGTGTCTCATCCTCCAGCAGATTAGCCCAGGCTCACAGCACATGGAAGAGCAGGTCTCTGAAGGAGACAACAGAACTGTGCAAGGCCTCTGAGGCCTAGACTTGGAGCTACCAATTCTGCAGATTCTGCTGAACAAAGCAAGACACAGGCCAGCCCTGATTCAAAGAGTGAGGAACAGACTCCATGTCTTGATAGCAGGAGCTGCAAAGTGATATTGCAATGGCCAGGGAGGACGTGGAGGAGAATTGGGGCTAATTTTTGTCAGCAATCTACCATACCATGTAAAATGAGTAACATAGATTGAAAAAATAGTGACCCGGAGATGTTTAGTTACTTGTACAAAGTCACACAGTTTTAGAGCCAGGTTTCCTCACCTCAGGGTTATTGACATTTTAGACAGGACCATTCTGTGCTTGGTGGGAGGGGGCTATCCTGTGCACTGCAGGATGTTTAGCCGCATCCCTGGCTCCTACCCAGGAGATGCTAATATAACCCGCCCCCAACTTATGACAACCAAATATGTCTCCAGACATTACCTAATGTCCCCTGGGGTGCAACCTCCTTTATCCCCAGACTGGTCTACAGCCAGGAATTCTACATTCTCCTCCACCCAATAGTGGACTCTTCTTGAGAAAATAATTCTCAACAGAATTCAAACTGAGAAGGAGGTACAATTATCATACAGTTTAGAGATGACAAAGGCAGCTCCCTGTCTCTCCTCTGAATCCTTCTTTATTTGATCTGTCTGGTTCTCCATGCATCTGGCCCTAAACTGTCTGAAAAGGTTCCCCCCGACCTCTACGCTTCAGACATGGTACCCCAAGCTGCCCTGTCTCCCTGTCTCCACCACTCACTCACATCGCCAGTCGGATCTAGTTCCCAGTAACAGGAAACATTCACCCTACAAGATATTAGTAGGCCCGTTTTCAATCTCAGTTAACTTTTACAGCAGTTTCTCCCATTTGCCGGGCACTCTGGCTGAATGTGAAAGCATTTGCTGGTTCCTTCACTGGATATTTTTCATCCGTGTCAATTAGCACGATGAAGGGAATCTAACAATGATGTATGGGCTGTGCTGGTGCGGTCGGCGCTGAGGGCCCTGCAAGGAGGGTGGATTGTTAAGTGCAGCTCAGCCTCAGGCCTGACCTGCCCTGGACACCACAGGACCTGAGTTCCCCAGGTTTCTGGACAGTGCCCAATGATTCACTTCTAGATGCAATTTGACGTCCCCCCATCCCAAAAACAAACAAACAAAAAACAACAACAAAAGACTAGAAGAACTTTTGTATCCAAACAGGTCAGTGCTAATAGAGGCTGAGAACTCATTCTATCCAACCTCCTATATGTAAGCCAACTTGACCCCAGAAGGGTCAATAGGCTTGTCCAAAGTCAGCCAGTGAATTAAGACCTAATCCAAATGTAAAATTTGTATTTTCTGACTCCCAGTTCACTAATCTTTTTATACTTTGTTTTTTGCTTTCAAAACACATGCTTTGTTTTTTCTTTCTAGCCTCTATTTTCCAAGCCACCTTCTTTTTTTTTTTTTTTTTTTCTTTTTCTTTTTCTATTTTTTTTTTTTTTAGATGTACTCTCACTCTGTTGCCCAGACTGGAGCGCAGTGGTATGATCTCAGCTCACTGCAGCCTCCACCTCCCGGGTTCAAGCAATTCTCCTGCCTCAGCCTCCCGAGTAGCTGGGATTACAGGCATGCCCCACCACACCTGTCTAATTTTTGTATTTTTAGCAGAGACAGGGTTTCACCATGTTGGCCAGGCTGGTCTCAAACTCCTGGCCTCAAGTGATCCAACCAACTCGGCCTCCCCAAAGTTCTGGGATTACAGGCGTGAGCTACCATGCCAGGCCCCCAAGCTACCTTATTCTTAATTGAGACTTAACAGGTATTGAGGGCCTTACAGACACAGAACTCTGGGTTACGGGACTCAGTCTCTTCCTGCAGGGATATCACGGTCTAATTTGGGGACGGGGGAGGAGGAGAAAACAGGTGTAAACATAACACACACACACATCAGAACTTGTTCAGTCCAACAGCAACTACAGATTCACTCCACGTCACAGTGTGGGCATGACTTTTGCCCTCTGCAGGTGTCACTGAAGACAAAATCAATTCATCTTCAGCCCTAGGCCAGAAGGATGGTACGAACCAGGCCCAGGATTGGGACCTTGAGCGTTAATTTCTGCAGCCTGCCCTGGGGACAGGAAATTCTGATAAATTCAGAAGCAGCGCCATCTGGTGGTCCTATGGGAGAGCAAGCGCGCATCCCAGGACGAAATTTTCCCAGAGCCTCCGCGGTTGGTTCCTGGCTAAAAAGTGAGTTGGCTGCATAGAATGACCCTATTCATGTAACATGGAAATACTAGATAGGGTTGCAGAGAAATGTATAATGATATTTCAAGGAGAAGGTTCAGCAACATGTTAAAAGAGGTATTTCTGAGCAATTTATTTCAACTGATAAAGTACTTCGTACTTTGTACTGCTTTGTATCATTTCATTTTTTAAAGCAATGAACATAGATCTTTTTAACCAATGAAAACAATAAAAAAATCATATTCATTTTGGAAGGGAAGAAATAAATGGACAGATCCTAAGGGTGTCTCAATCCAGAATTATTAGGCTATTCTTTTGTGTTGGCTAACTTTTACACAGTAATCAAAAGCAGGTCAAAATGAAACTTAAAGAGCAGCCTTGAAGAGGATAAACAAGACAGAGATGCCACACAAGGACAAGAATAATAGCCAGATTGGTAAAAATAAAAACACCTCATTGATGGATACCCCATTTACCTTGATGTGATTATTATACATTACATGCCTGTATCAAAATATTTCATGTACCCCATATATGTATACACCTAATATGTACCTCCAAAAATTAAAAAATAAAAATAAACGCCTTAGGAAATGCCAATTAATTTACAAAGTACTTTAATGATCCTGTAACTTGTAAGACATACCCATGGTGTGGAGCGATGCCCACAAATCCTGTTCTCATCTCTGTTGGAGCTGGCCTTAAGCTATATCATCTATGGCAATAATAGTAAGACTAAAATTGATTGAATAGTTTCAATGTCAGGCACTGTGCCAAGAGCACTATACGCGTTATCCCATTTCATCTTCACAACAACCCCGTGGAGTCAGTAATATTATGATCCATTAATAGATGGTGTTACCGAAACTCAGACAGCTGACATCTCACCCATTAACTCATAAGACCCATGAGACCAAACACAATATCACATTTGGCTATAGATCCCCGGTACCCATATGGTGATGCCTGGGTGGATGAATGGATACATACATGGTGTGTTAGGAAAGGCACAAAACCATGAGGAAAAAAAAAGAAATTTCTGTTGAAATGAGCCTTTATTAAGCACCTATGATGTACCACACAGGCTAGTAGGTGCAGAGTTAAAAGATGTATAAGGACAAGTCCCATGGTGTTGCATTCATTGAGACAGAGACCCTAGACAAAGGTCACTTTTATGCCGGGGATCTCAATTCTATTATTATTATTACCATTTTATCATTAGGATCACAATAGAAAATGGAAGAAATGTTCATTTGGCATAATTGGAAGAGTTTGTTACTAATTTCAAAGCTGGAAAGGTAAAGTTTGGTGATGCTCAAACATGAGCGTGCTTCAGAATCACCTAGACCTAGAGATCTGCTCAAAATGCAGATTGCAGAATCAACCCAAATGTCTATCAATTGTAGACTGTATCTAGAAATTGTGGTACATATATACCATGGAATACTATGCAGCCATAAAAAGGAACGAGATTATATCATTTGTAGGGACATGGGTGGAACTGGAAACCATTATCTTCAGCAAGCTAATGCAGGGACAGAAAACCAAACACCATATGTTCTCATTTAGAAGTGGGAGCTGGACAATGAGAACACATGAACACAGGGAGGGGAACAACACACACTGGGGCCTGTCAGGGGTGGGGTACAGGGAGGGAGAACATTAGGAAAAATAGTGAATGCATGCTGAGCTTGATACCTAGGTGATGTGTTGACACATGCAGCAAACCACCATGGTACATGTATACCAACGTAACAAACCTGCACATCCTACACATGTACCCCAGAACTTAAAATAAAAATAAAAAACAGATGCAGACTGCTGGGCCCACCCCTAATTTCAAGCTCAGAAAGGCTGGGAGGTGGCCTCAAATCTGCAGTTTTAATGTGTTTCCAGGTGATGCCCATCTCCTACAAGGGAACCGTGGCAAGGGTGAGAGCAGTCACCCGAGGCCAGCAGTGTGGAGGAGCTGCCATTGCCTCCAAACCTGCAGGGACAAGGACAGAGAATGATTGTCAAGACCTGGAAAGAGGGAGTCATGTAGGTAGAGAAGGCCACTAGAAAGGAGTAGGCTTTTGGTGGAGGAACACAATCCGGCTGAGGCCACCTTTAGGGGATGAACACTGCAGTTCCCACTCCTGCCTCGCTCCTCCCTCCTCTCTCCTTTCTCCTCCTGATTGGTCAAACCCAGCCAGAGTTGATGGTGTTCCAATGACTCGATCTCCCATGGAAGGAACAAGATGGAGGTGGGTGAAAAGCACATCTAGGGGATGGATGGAAGATAATTGGCCCACATGTGTTGAATCTAAAGTATCAGTAGGGGTTGGGCACAGTACTCACACCAGTAATCCCAGCACTTTGGAGTGGGAGTCCCCCTTTGGGGGCCCGAGGCAGGATGATTGCTTGAGGCCAGAAGTTGCAGACCGGCCTGGGCAACATAGTGAGACCTCTTCTCTAATTTAAAAATTAGCTGGGCATGGTGCTAATTTTTCCAAGCACTAATAGTATGCTTGTAGTTCCAGTTCCTTGGGACGCTGAGGCAGGAGGATTACTTGAGCCCAGGACTTCGAGGTTGCAGTGAGCTATGACCACACCACTGGACTCCAGCCTGAGTGATAGAGTGAGACCTCATCTCAAAAAAATAAATAGTCAGTGACAGGCAAGGTGGCTCATGCCTGTAAGCCCAGCACTTTGGGAGGCCAAGGTGGGCATATTACCTGAGGTCAGGAGTTCAGGGCTAGCCTGGCCAACATGCCAAAACCCCATCTCTACTAAAAATACCAAAATTAGCCAGGCATGGTGGTGGGCTCCTGTAATCCCAGCTACTTAGGAGGCTGAGGCAGGAGAATTGCTTGAGCCTATGAGGTGGAGGTTTCACTGAGCCGCGATCATGCCACTGCACTCCAGTCTGGGTGACACAGTGAGACTTCATCTCAACAACAACAAAAATTTAAAATAAATAACTAAATAAATAATCCATGGGATACTCAAGAGGAGATGCTGAACAGGAAGCAGCATAAGCTGGAGCTCAGAGAAGATATCCCGGTGACCAAGAATGCAGCCTGTCAGGTATGCACTACTGAGGACCGGCCAAGATGCCCAAAGATTCAGTGGTGGATGCAAGGAGAGAAGAGAGATTCCAAGTCTTGCTCACAGTTTTGAGAAGCCTGGCCAAAGAGGCACTTTGTAGAGGGCAGGACGAGCAGGGAGAATAATTGAGATGACGATGAGGTTCAGGGAAGAAACTGGGAGGATGGGATAGAAAGATAACTTAATACAGCTCAACCACCACCCCCAACTAAAAAAAAGGTCAAGAAGAAGCAGGAAACTGCTAAGTCAACATCAAATGCCAATATCAAATGTGGCTCAACACAGGCAACCGCTCCAGGGAAGTTCCATCCACATGCTCAGGCAGCCTGACTCACCCACTCGACAGACAACTCCCTCTGGAATTGAGACACCCTCTTTTTGTGCCTTTGATTTCACGATTCCCCCTCCCACTCCCGTTCAGTTCCACAAAGCTTCATCCAGAATCTGTTTGCCAACTGCCAATTGTGAATTGCAGTACGGCATGACGTTTTTAAATCTGGGAGAATTTGGAGAACTTTATGAGAATGCCTCAGAAAATTGGGATCACCAAGGAGGTCCTCCCCCTCTTCAATATTAGTTTTTCATAAGCCTTCTGGTACCTCAAATTTCACCATTAAAGATTCATTCCTTTGGCTTAAGGCTTTAATCCTCTATTAAATGTAAATCTCACTGACAAGCCGATAGTGTTTGGGGAATGAGGTCATACATTAAGCCTTATCTATCACTGACACCTCAATGAGAGCAAGCTGACAGTCTTTTCAAGAGCCAGGTTTAATAGAGGAGAAGGGAGATAAATGTAAAGGTGTGGAGAAACTTAGCAGCAAAGGGAGAGACACTCAAGGGGATAAGATCGGAAACCAATGTTTATTGAGGCATTATGCTAATAAGAAAAAGAAAAATAGCTACCTTTTACTGACTGCTTAAATGTGTCAGGTGCCATGCTGTGTTTTTTACATATGGGGTCATTATTTACTGAGATATCTGTTTGTGTTTGTTCTTGTTGCTGAAGGATGCTCAAAAGATCAAGAGGAATTTTCCCTACCTCATCTGAAAAACAAGTAAACAACTCTGAGACTGTTCTTCTTTATATCCCATTGGTTAGGGTGCTCTTAGGCAATAAAATATCCAAAGAAAAGTGGCTTAAACAGTGGGGAAAATGTCTCATCTCATCTCCCATCAGAAGGAGTCTGGAGGGAGGAGGCTCCTGGGTAAGTGACGTCATTAAGGACTTGGGTTCTCTTGGGTTTGGTCATGCTCAGCAGGTAACCTTGGTCCTTGAGCTTCTCCCCTTGATGCTCAATTGTCATGACATTGGGCCACACAAGAGGGGTTTCCCCCACTCTGTGTCTCTTCTTATAAACAAATACTCAGTCTCCTACCAACTCGCCACTCTGATATCTTTTAGGATATGACCGTCATGTGCTCGATCCAAGATGGCAGCAGCTGCATAGGAGACAGCAAGAAGGACGAAGAGAGGAACATCAAAGGGCAGGTATGTCCCTTAAAGAAGGCTCCCAGAAGCTGCCACCCACACTTTCTACCTAAATCCCTTTGTCCAGAACTCAACCACCTGGCTATCCTTAGCTATGAGGCAGGCTGCTAAATGTCAGCCTTATTCTAGGCATTTCCTGTGTAGCTAAACATTCTGTTGGTGTGAGTGAAAAAGAAATCGGCTACGGAGGACAACTAGAATCATTATTAACTCAATAGAAACTATGAGACATCCAGAACATAAGACTCATCCCAGCTTTGTTTACGAAACATCAGCTCATTCATGGGGAAGGAAAACAGACCGGGGAGACAGTTGGGGTTTGGGGTGCCTGGAGGCAGGTAAAGTCTTGGCCTCCCATAACAGAGAAGAGTTTGGAGGTTTGGGGTTTTCACAGGTGGTTAGAACTGGGCTGTCTTTGAACACAGATCTCTGAGGGATACCAGGGTGGTTGGATACAGTGCCAAGTCTTAGATAGCACTGGCAAAATTCCATGTAGTCAAACTTCTGGCTAGAAGAAAATACAATGGTCTTGAGGAACAGCCCTGTGTCTGTCGAGAGAACAAAGGCTGGGAAAGCAAGTAGGACAAACTCAGGAGCATCATGGAGCAGAAAGAGCAACAGGAACTCTGGTGACTCCAAGGGCTGAAGTCCAGGCCCCTCCCTCCTTTTTTTTTTTTTTTTTTTTTGAGACACATTGTTGCTCTGTCACCCAGGCTGGAGTCTGGTGGTGCAATCTCAGCTCACCGCAGCCTCCACCTCCGGGGTTCAAGCAATTCTCATGCCTCAACCTCCCAAGCAGTTGCGACTACAAGCACGTGTCACCACACCCGGCTAATTTTTGTATTTTTAGTAGAGGTGGGGTTTCACCATGTTAGCCAGGCTGGTCTCGAACTCCTGACGACCTCAAGTAATCCACTCACCTTGGCTTCCCAAAGTGCTAGGATTATAGGCATGAGCCATGGTGCCCGGCCCCCTCCCTAATTTTTAAATCCCAACATAAGGGATTTAGAAGACCATCTATATCTTTGGGGATTGGTAGGGAATGCTCCTAAACAAATTTGTGATTTATTTTCTCAACACTCTAGTTCTTGAGAGCCTACAGTCAGATTTACTCTGATTTAAAACAAGTAAAGTGGACGACTATGGTGGCTCACACCTGTAATCCCAGCACTTTGGGAAGCCGAAGTTGGAGGATCACTTGAGATCAGGAGTTTGAGACTAGCCTGATCAACAAAGCAAGTCCTTGTCTCTACTAAAATTAAAACATTAGCTGGGCATGGTGGTGTGCACCTATAGTCCTAGCTACTTGGGAGGCTAAAGTGGGAGGATTGCTTGAGCCCAAGAGTTTGGGGCTGTAGTGAGCTAGGATCACACCACTGCACTCCAGCCTGGGTGTCCCTAAAAAGTATGTATGTAAAAATATATAATTAAATAAATAAATAAAATGAGCGAAGTATTTAGGCCTTTTTTGCCTCAGGACGCTGTGAAGAAATTCACAGCCACTCATTTCCATTATGATTGCAGTCATGGCAGTTCTGTCAGGCTGGTGTTATTTTTCCGCACATTAAAGATGAGGAAGCTGAGATTCCAAGAAGTTAAATTACTTGTACCGGGCTTGGCTTGCCAGGGAGAGTCGAATCTCTACTCCAAAGCCAATCCCATCACTCTGGTACACATTGAGAGAAAAGGAAGAGTAAACTCGCACAGAGGAAACTCACCAACTCCACAATACTGCCCACAGCCGGTCAGATCCTGTCTACAGGGAGGCATGCATGGAGTGGAGACACCATCTTAGACATACTTGCATGTTCTCATTTACAAGTGGGAGCTAAACGCTGGATACTCATGGACATAAAGGTGGAAATAATAGACACTGGGGACTACTAGAGGGGAAGGGGAGAAGAGCAAGGGTTGAAAAACTAACTACTGGGTACTATGCTCAGTACCTGGGTTACTGGATCATTCATATCGCACCCAACATCAGGCAATATACCCACATAGCAAAGCTACATGTGTATCGCCTGAATCTAAAATAAAAGTTGAGATTATAAAAGCATAAAAGATCAGCAAGTCAGGCCCCGACCAGTCCTGGACCCATCAAGGTGTAGTATTATTAGTGCCAAGAGTTGCTGTATAGAGCTCACCTCTATATATATAGTCCTTCTAAAGGCCCTTTCTCCATAGAGAAAGGTGCCCCACAGGCATGAACATGAACCTGTTGAACCCCACTCAACACTTGGCAAGAGGTAAACACTCTGCGAAAGACAGCTTGGGAATAACAATTCCCTTTTCCAACCCAAGGCTATCAAATTGGCTATCTGGGCATATTCCAAAGGTGTGATTATGAAGGGATCGTTGAAATGTGCCTGGATAAGGATACATTCACTTTTGATTCTATAGCAGAAAGGGTTCCCTTGTTCTGAACAATCTAACACTTTGGAAATGACAGTAATGAGACTTAAGCTGCCAGATTGCTTATGTAACCTGTGTATTCACATAGCAAAAACAGCAATGTTATGTAAATCAGTCAAGTGGCACCACAGAAGGCATATGACACATCCATGTCATTTTCCCAAATCAATGGATTTTACACTGTTGCATGAAAGTACAGACAGTCTATCTTCCCAGACAGTCTCTGAACCCAAGTGCCAGATTCCACCCTACCCTAGGGTGAGGCAGGGGATGCTCCACATTTTTTAAACTTTCCAAACCTTTCCCTGTGATGAGTTTCCAAATATGCAATCTGTGCCTCTCTCAGCATTCCTGGTGCCTCCCAAGCCCAGAAGCCAACAGCCAGATTTTCATTGTGTTAGAATTTTCAGACTCCTGGTCCTTGGAAGAGGTAAGAAACAAACATTGACCAAAATGACAAGTGTGAATAATGTCATGTGTTGGCCTAAAGCAAAATGTACAGTCCATCTCTGACAAGTGTTAAGAATCCCTGGATGAGGATTTGTGTGCTAACCTTGCTCTTGGCTTCATTTTGTCTTTCCAGCTTTCAAGTACAGCCTGCTTCACTTTCCCCATTTACTTCTATTTAATATGGCACGATTAGTATTTGTATAAGCCAACTTCAGTTCTTTCTAGAATACAGTGGCATGCAAATAAACTCTATAGCTGCTTTCTATTGGTGGTGCCACCATATACTCAGATACCTAAACTAGAAAGATAGAAGTCATCCATCTCTACTCCCTTTCATCACCCCAATTCTATCACCCAATATTATTATTCTCATACCTAGATATTTATCAGACCCACCCCCAATTCTCCATCCCTGCTGCTACTGAATGAAAAAGCTTTTTTTTTTTTTTTTTTTTTTTTGAGATGGAGTCTCACACTGTCACCTGGGCTAGAGTGCAGTGGTGCGATTTTAGCTCACTGCAACCTCCACCTCCTGGGTTCAAGCGATTCTCCTGCCTCAGCCTCCCAAATAAATGGGATTACAAGTGCCCACCAACACGTCCAGCTAATTTTTTTTTTTTTTTGTAGTGTTAGTAGAGATGGAGTTTCACTATATTGGCCAGGCTGGTCTTAAACTCCTGACCTTGTGATCCGCCCGCCTCGACCTCCCCAAGTGCTAGGATTACAAGCGTGAGCCACCGCGCCCAGCCAATAAAACATTTTAATGGGTCTCCATCTCCTGTCTTGCCCTCCCTCCTTCAATCCATCTTCAGTTTTGATGTCGGTGTGACCCACCCAAATTTCAGATGCATCACGTCCTTCTCTGCTTTGAATTCCCCTGTGACCCCTCTCCCCCACAGCAATGCTCTTACAGTCTTCTAGTAAGCCATGACGGGCAGCACAAGTAATACGTGACCAAAAGCAACCAAAATACCGATGTCCGTGAGCGGTTTTGCTTTGCACGTATACATTTGAAGAGGCTGAAGTGGAATGGGACAGGCATTGTTTGTGTAAGTGATCCCCCCTTCCAAAGTGCATTAGGGCTGCCAAAACAAAATATCGCAGACTGTGTGACTCGAATAACAGAAATTAATTTTCTTGCAGTTGCAGAAGCCAGACATCTAAGATCAACATGTCAGTAGGGCTGCTTTCTTCTGAGGCTGCTTTTCTTGGTTTGGAGATGACCATCTTCTGGTATCATCATGTCATCTTCCAATGTGTCTGTGTCCAAATATCCTCTTCTTATAACATGACACCAGTCATGTTGGATTAGGGCTCACCCCAGTGATCTCTTTTTAACTTAACTATCTCTGGAAAAACCCTATCTCCAAATACTGTCACATTCTGAAATTCTGGTGGGTAGGACTTCAACACATAAAATTTTGGGGGGCATAGGAACACAATTCATTCCATAACACAGACAGTATCTTATGATTTAAAAAGCAAATCCTGCAAGGCATGCTGGCATAGCCTGTAGTCCAAGATACTTGGGAGGCTAAGGTAGGAGGGTCACTTAAGCCCTGGAATTCAAGTCCAGTTGGGGCAACAATAATGATAGTGAGACCCTGACTCTTAAAAAAAAAAAAAAAAAAAAAAAAAAGAAAAGAAAAGAAAATGCAATTCTTGCCCACCCACTCATAGTCCCTCAGAAATAATAATGATTCCTGTTGGCTGGAGACAGGCTCCGATCGTCTTATGTAATAAAAGAATGCAGGCCGGGTGTGGTGGCTCGCACCCATAGTCCCAGCACTTTGGGAGGCCAAGGTTAGGAGGATCACTTGAGCCCAGGAGTTCAAGACCAGCCTGGGCAACATAATGGGACCCTCATCTCTACAAAAAAATTAAAATTAGCTGAGTGTGGTGCTGCACTCCTATAGTCTCAGATACTCAAGAGACTGAGGTGGGGAGATTGCTTGAGTCCAGAAATTTGAGGCTGCAGTGAGCTATGATGGTGCCACTGCACTTCAGCCTGGGTGACAGAGTGAGACCCTAATCCAAAGTAAATAAGTAAATAAAATAAAAATAAATAAAATGATACAGAGTAGAGGAAGAGATAGGGGAGCTTCACAGGGCTGTACGGAGGGAGGAATGCCCTGGAGAAATATAAGAATAGTGAGAGGATGGGAAATAAAAGAAGAACTTCATGAGGTTGCTGTGAACTTAGGTTTTTTGTCTCCTTCATTGTCTTTGAGAAACGTGAACAAAGTACTTTTGCTTCCCATTTGGGTGTTATGTTTTTAAAAACTCAGCAAGGCAAGTAGAGAGCATATAATTAAAATAACTCTTGAATCCCTTCCAGTGCCCATTAAATATAATACAGTCATCCCTTGGTACCCATGGGGGATTGGTTTCAGGGCTCTCCATGGATACCAAAACTGGTGGATGCTCAAGTTCCCAATATAAAAGAGTATAGTATTTGCATACAACCTACACATCCGCCCATATACTTTAAGTCATCTCTGATTACTTATAATACCTAATACAATGTCACTGCTATGAAATACTTTTACTTGTTATGTTGCATTGCTTAGGAAATGACAAGAAACAAAGTCTGTACATGTTCAGTACACAGTTTCTTTCCATACAGTTTCGATCCACAGTTGTTTGAATCCATGGATGTGGAACCCACAGATACGGAGGGTCAACTCTGTATGCTGGGTTTTTCATATGGCCAGCCAGGCCAGTCTGTCTCCCAGCGAAAGGTGATCACTCACTGGTTCTTTGGTGAACCGTTTATCTTGTGTTTAGTGTCCAGGTTGTATGAAAAACACATATTTCTAAACACTAGACTCCCATTTGGCTCAGAGAGATGCTCAGGTTATGAAAGCCACATGGGAGACGAAGGCTGATGATGGGGCTTGAACATCAGTCCTCCTGTCTCATGTTCTCTTATGCCATGAGGAGAGGACAGAATTGGCTGGGCCAGTTACACTGTCCCCATTTTCTCCCTTGCATGTCCCATCTCCTGCTTTTTTACATCCTTTAATCAGCATAAAGAATTGAATTAGGGCTGGGCGCAGTGGCTCACTCCTGTAATCCCAACACTTTGGGAGGCCAAGGCAGGTGGATCACCTGAGGTCAGGAGTTTGAGATCAGCCTGGCCAACATGGCAAAACCTCGTCTCTACTAAAAATACATAAGTTAGTTAGGCGTGGTGGCGCACACCTGTAGTACCAGCTAACTGGGAGGCAGAGGTTGCAGTGAGCTGAGATTGCACCACTGCACTCCAGCTTGGGTGACAGAGCGAGATGCCGTCTCAAAAAAAAAAAAAAAAAAAAATTGAATTAAGTTAAACCAAAATGCATAAATGATTCAACTCTACAGTAAAAATTTGAGCTACTTAAACATTATATCTATTGGTAGATTGCATTTCTTTTACCTCAACTCCTCTCCAAGCTCCAGTGCTGATAGATCCAGGCTTTATAAGGACCACGGAAACCTCATCTCTTTCACACTCACTGGATAGAAAAAAACAGGCTGTCGGTACAGCCAATGAGCTGATAATCATGCAGAAGCCTAGGCACACCCAAGAGAAGTTATTACAGGGTGAAATGCTATCTGTGGGTGTCTGGCCATGGGAAAAACAAGTTAATCTATGGGATAAATTACAAGTCTTTTAGAGAACAAACAGGTTTCACCAGGTTCTGTCTACCTCTTCAACCACTAACTCATGACATAATTTCTGCTCTGGAAACACCACCTATCATGGCACACATACATACACATTTTTATTTCACATCTCCATTTGTTTGATCACATAGTCTGGCCACCTTGTCTAACACCAGTTCATACTAATGTTTTTACCAAGGTATATCTCCTCCAAGAACCCTTCCTCTATGAGTTAGATTGGGAGGATTTCTTTTATCATGGTACTTACTACATTGTATTATAAATATCTGCTTATAGGTGGGAACTGCTTTGATGTGGGAGTTACTTGAGCCCAGGGGCTGCTTTTTTTTTTTTTTTTTTTTTTTTTTTGGACAGAGACTCGTTCTGTCACCTAGGCTGGAGTACAGCCATGCGATCTCAGCTCACTGCAACCTCCGCCTCCCGCGTTCAAGCGATTCTCCTGCCTCAGTCTCCTGAGTAGCTGGGATTACAAGTGCGCGCCACCACGCCCAGCTCTTTTTTGTATTTTTAGTAGAGACGGGGTTTCACCATGTTGGTCAGGCTGGTCTCAAACTCCCGACCTCGTGATCCACCCGCCTCGGCCTCCCAAAGTGCTGGGATTACAGGCGTGAGCCACCGCACCTGGCCAGGGCTGCATTTTATTAATTCATTTTAGTATCCCTAACGCAGAATCCAGTGTGTGGAAAATGCGGGAATCTAGCCAATTGTCCAAACTTCCTTCCTCTGGGATTTTAACCAGTTGTTCCCAGACATAAAGATTACATGAAAATCTAAGTAAAGTGTCATCTTTATCCCTAGTTGGGCAGGGGCCATTAACTTAACAATGCAAAGTTTCTGATTAACTGCATTGACACGTGTGGCTTAGGCTTAGAGCCAAGCCTGGGCTTCCTATCTCCTCCCCATCCAAACCTTAAAAGTCAGGCTGAAGGAGGTGCTGAGAGAAAGAAGTTTTGTTACCATGATTATCAGCAGAAAGAGCCGATACCGATAAATGATGAAACCAGCCGATGTTTGACTTTTTCTAGAAAGACCATGAGTTGTTTTTTCTTATGACAAAACCCGTAATGATTACAAAATGTACTGCAGAGAAACAGGCCTCAGCAAAAATGAAGTGCAGTCATTTCCTGAGGCTCTTGGACAAAATTGCAGGGGGTAGTCAAAGTAAAGCTTTGATGTTCCGCCAAATGTATTTCTAGCAAATACAAATAAATTCTGTGGCTACTGGAGGTCACTGTGTCAGCTGTCCCGCTTCATTCCACCTAAAGACACAGCTAAGAAAACCATAAAGGGATGGAGTGATAGAATGAGGATCCTACCATCTGCCTAAGGGCTTACGTATGACTTCGGAAATGCATAAAGAGGAAGGCAAGGGCCAGGCGCAGTGACTCATGCCTGTAATCCCAGCACTTTGGGAGGCTGAGATGGGAGGATCACTTGAAGTCAGGAGTTCAAGACCAGCCTGGCCAACATGGTGAAACCTCATCTCTACCCAAAATACAAAAATTATCCAGGTGTGGTGGTGCACACCTGTAATCCCAGGTACTCAGGAGGCTGAGACAGGAGAATCAGCTTACTGATTCTCCAGGAAATGGAGGTTCCAGTTAGCTGAGATCATGCCACTATACTCCAGCCTGGGCGACTGAGCGAGACTCCATCTCAAAAAAAAAAAGAGGAAGGCAAGGTGATGTCATGGAGTGGATTCACTAGAAAAATATAAAAACATCTATTAAAAATGTTTTAAGTTACACCAAAAGCAACGGCAACAAAAGCCAAAACTGACAAATGGGATCTACTTAAACTAAAAAGCTTCTGCACAGCAAAAGAAACTGCCATCAGAGTGAACAGGCAACCTACAGAATGGGAGAAAATTTTTGCAATCTATCCATCTGACAAACAGCTAATATCCAGAATCTACAAAGAACTCAAACAAATTTACAAGAAAAAAATCAAACAACCCCATCAAAAAGTGGGCAAAGGACATGAACAGACACTTTTCAAAAGAAGACATTTGTGCAGCCAACAGACGTATGAAAAAAATGCTCATCATCACTGGTCATCAGAGAAATGCAAATCAAAGCCACAATGAGACACCATCTCACACCAGTTAGAATGGCCAACATTAAAAAGTCAGGAAATAAGAGATGCTGGAGAGGATGTGGAGAAATAGGAACATTTTACACTGTTGGTGGGACTATAAACTAGTTCAACCATTGTGGAAGACAGTATGGTGATTCCTCAAGGATCTAGAACTAGAAATACCATTTGACCCAGCCATCCTATTACTGGGTATATACCCAAAGGATTATAAATCATTCTACTATAAAGACACATGCACACATATGTTTATTGCAGCACTGTTCACAATAGCAAAGACTTGGAACCAACCCAAATGCCCATCAATGACAGATTGGATAAAGAAAATGTGGCACATATACACCATGGAATACTATGCAGCCATAAAAAAGGATGAGTTCATGTCCTTTGTAGGGACATGGATAAAGCTGGTAACCATCATTCTGAGCAAACTATCGCAACGTCAGAAAACCAAACACCGCATGTTCTCACTCATAGGTGGGAATTGAACAATGAAAACACTTGGACACAGGGTGGGGAACGTCACACACCGGGGCCTGTCATGGGGTGGGAGGTGGGGGAGGGATCGTATTAGGAGAAATACCTAATGTAAATGACGAATTAATGGGTGCAGCCAACCAACATGGCACATGCATACATATGTAACAAACCTGCACATTGTTCACATGTACCCCAGAACTTAAAGTATAATATTAGAAATAAATAAATAAATAAATAAATGTTTTAAGTTAAGCCCTTTCACAGTCTATAAGGATACTTTTCTGAGAAAAAGAAATACGAAAGACTCTCCCATATAAGAAAAGATGTTAGCTTACTCACAAAGGAGAAATGCCACTTAAAACCATAATGAGGCCATTTCTGCCTTATGAGTGCCAAGAATTGTAAAGTTTGATCATACCCTGTGTAGGGGGACAAAGCTCTTTTTAAACAAATTTATTTATTTTTTATTCTACTTTAAGTTCTAGGGTACATATGCACAACGTGCAGGCTTGTTACATATGTATACATGTGCCATGTTGGTGTGCTGCAGCCATTAACTCGTCATTTACATTAGTTATATCTCCTAATGCTATCCCTCCCCTCTTCCCCCACTGTCCTTTGTAGGGACATGGATGTGGCTGGAAACCATCATTCTCAGTAAACTATCACAAGAACAGAAAACCAAACACCACATGTTCTCACTCATAGGTGGGAATTGAACAACGACAAAGCTCTTTTATACAGTATTGATTGAGGAACAAATTGGTATGATCTCTGTGATGAGAAATTTGTCGATAGCTATCAGAATTATAAAAGCCCATAACTTTTGACCCAGCAAATTTGCTTCTAGAAATTTATTCTACAGTATAGCTACATAGGAGCAAAATGACTGTACTGCTCAAGGTTCTCCAGAGGAAGAGAATCAATAGAGTACATATAGGCAAAGATTTATTATAGGAATTGGCTTACATGATTGTGGAGGCTGAGAGCTCCCATGATCTGCCATCTGCAAGCTGAAGAACCCAGGAAGCCAGTGATGTAATTCAGTCCAAGTCCAAAGACCAAGAACTGGGGAGACCACTGGTGTTAAGTTCCAGAGTCTGAAGCCCTGAGAACCAGGAGTTCCAGTCTCCAAGGGTGGGAGATGAATGTAGCAGCTCAACAAGACAGAGAATTCACTCTTTTTCCACCTTTTTCTTCTATCTGGGCCTTCAGTGGCTTATGCCATGCCCACCCACATTGCTGAGGGCCATCTTCTTTACTCAGTCTACCAATGCAAATACTAATCTTTTTTGGAAATGTGTTAGCAGAAATACCACAAAACAATGTTTGACCAGCTAACTAGGCATCCCTTAGCCCAGTTAAGTTGACAAAATTAACCATCACAATGACATATGCACGGTGCTATTCATTGAAGCATTGCTAATATAAAAGCAAAAGAAATAGAATAACTTAAATTTACATTAAAATGGACTACTTAAATAATTCCTATAGCAGATTTTAAGTTATCCATACAGTGGACTATTATGTAGCAGTGGAAAAGAATTGAGCTTAATTATATGTACTGAGATGGAAGCTTTTCAGCATATTTTATAGTGGTAGGGGAAAAAAGAAAATTGCAGAAGAAAATGTATACTACCACTTATGTAAAAATGCATGTGTGTATTTATGTAAATGCAGAGTAAAAGTTATGGCTACTAGAAGTGCCACAGTATTTCTTGAAGGCAAGTTATTCAAATGAATATAGTTATTACATGGGTGTTCCTTCTGGGTATTGATGTTAGAAAATTGTCCTTGGCAAATATTCCTATAATCACAGACAATTTAGGAGCTGGTAGAGGTTTTGGAAAATATCAAGCACAACCCCTTACTCTACAGATGAGTAAACTGAGGTCCAGGTTGTTGAATCCCAGAGCCTGAATAGGAGTCCACATGACAAAAATCATAAACTAACAAGGCTCTGGTCTTGATTTAAAATGTAACCTTTGTGAGCTGAGATCACACTACTGCACTCCTGCCTGGGTGACAGAATGAGATCCTGTCTAAAAAAAGAAAGAAAGAAAGAAAAATTTACCTTTATTACAATTGCTACATGTTCTTAGATGTCTTCCCATCTGTTCCAATTCCACCACAACCCTAAGGAAACATTTTCCTGTGCTAAATACAAGTGAGAGAAGGAAGTTCATTTTACAAAGGTAAAGGCTGCTTGAGAAATCAAGTGTGGTCTTTTTAATAGTGGAGGGTGATGCACTATCAGCTTAGTTCCTATTCATTTGTGGTGCTTATTAGAGTGTCTGAAAATATAAGCTGAGTAATTGGAGCATTAGAATTGATTAATTGAAGTAGGCTTTTGGTGTAAATACACCTGGAGAAATTTTTCAAAGTGGGATTGAATTCTCTGCTAAAGGCTTAGAAAAATTCACATCTCTGAACGTGGGAATAGAAATGAGGTTTTCAAATAGGGCTGCAAATTCTTTGATGCTCCTGCCATTAAAAGGTGGGGTCTGTCTCTCCTCCTCTTGAATATGGGTGGATTTATGACTGCCTCCATTTATAAAGTTTGGCAGAAGGAATGCTATGTGACTTCTAAGGGTAAGTCATAAAAAGCCAAGGTCATGTTGGGGGAGGATCCCTCACAAATGGCTTGGTACCCTCCCCACAGTAATGAGGGAGTTCTCACTCCATTAGTTCACACAAGAACTGGCTGTTTAAAAAGAGAGTGGCATCTCCTCCTCTTTCTCTCTCTCTCTCTCTCTCTCTCTCTCGTTCTTTCTCACTATGGGATACACTTGCTCCCCTTCTCTTTCACCATGACTGGAAACTCCCTAAAGCCCTCACTACAAGCAGATGCCAGCGCCATGCTTCCTGTGCAGCCTACAGAACCAAGAGCCAAATAAACCTCTTTTCTACATAAATTACCCAGTCTCAGGTATTCCTGCAACACAAAACGAACTGAGACAAGGGTGTTGGTCTTACAGAGGCTGTTGGACTAGAGCCTTTCTCAACTGGGAGATTTTGCCCCAGGGGATATTTGGCCGTGTCTCAAGACACTTCTTTGTCACAACTGGGGACTGCTACTGACATATAGTAGGGCGAGAACAGGGAGGCTGCCAAACATTCTAAAATGCATGGGGCATTCTCCCTACAACAAACTATCCAATCCAAAATGTCAGCAGTGCCAAGGCTGAGCAACCCTGGACTAGGGGAAGCACAGTTGTGGGGCACCCTGCAAATTCCCAGGAGCAAATAGCCAGACTCAAGGACCTATCCCAATACCAAGGTCCAGAAGTGGCTCCTAGGGAGGCCTGTCCAGCCTTGTGATGGGTCTTCACTCTGTCTGTGCTCCAAACCATTACCTGGTAATTGACTGGTCCTCAAATGAGGATGGCCCCCGGGACATGGGCAAGCTGCAGAGGACAGGGGTAGGGACAGACCAAGACACATTAATACATTCTGAACCAGGAATACAGGCTTCTCTATTATAAGAGAAAACAAAGGTGTTGTAGCAAAGTTCTCTGAGCAAGGTTTGTGGAAAGAGGGGTGGTAGAAGACAGCAGTAATGATGGGACTAGGCCCATGTATCCATCACCCTTGAAAAGCATTAAAGCAAAAGCAACTCCGACCACTTTCTAATGATTGCGATTATTTGGCTGCCTGTGAGACGGTTTAAGAAATGACTTGTGAATTTAAATTTTAATTAAGGCAGAAGCCCTTGGGGGCCTCTGGAGTTCAAGCATTAAAAAGAAAAATCTGCTGGGGAAGAGGAAGGCTCACAGGGCCCCACGGCCTGGAGGATGTGCCTGTCACACACATCTGGTGGTCTGGCAGCCTGCAAGAAAGCCCAAGTCTGAGGCTACTGATGGGCGTTGGGATCAAGGGTCAGGGCTGGACAACTCAATGCAACTGTTCACTTTAGTGCTGTAGAAAGTTCTTTACATAGAATGATAAAAATAAGAAAAGCATGTAAGTTTCTCACCACTTTCTTCAGGTCCAAGTCTTAAAAATGTGTCACTCCTCCCACTTCACTAGCTCTGGACCCAGCATCAGAATTCCTGGGACCTTGTCTTACCCTACCCTCCATCACCAATATCCTCAGGTGACCCTGAACACTCCACTGGTCATGCTGAGTCTTGGTTTCCTCATGTGGGACTGATAATGCCACCCCTGGTTACTTCATAGGTCCATCTGCGTTCTAAGGGAGATGAATGAATGCACCTTGGAAGAGGTGGACTCTCTGGTACTCACTTATCTGATTCCCTCTGAGGTATAGCAAAAGCACCCATTTACTTCTCAAAGTTGCTATGGCAAAGAAAATAACACACTCAACCTGAGATAGAAGCATAGCCCTGGACCAAAACAAAACAAAATAAAAAAAGCAGGCAACATTCATTTGTAGGCAGCTCAAACTTCACTGGATTCTGGAGACATGGGGTCAAGCGCTAAATCCACCACAGTTTTTCAAAACATATTTGTAGTAAAAAAAAAAAAAAAAAAAAACATTAAATTCACCATCTTCACACCATTTTTTAATGTACAGTTCAGTAGTGTTAAGTATAGTCGCATTGTCATGCAACAGATCTATAAAACTTTTTCATCTGGCCAGGTGTAGTGGCTCATGCCTGTAACCCCAGCACTCTGGGAGGCGGGCAGATCACTTGAGGTCAGAAGTTTGAGACCAGTCTGGCCAACATGACAAAACCTCATCTCTACTAAAATCACAAAAATTAGCCAGGCCTGGGGGCATACATCTATAATCCCAGCTACTCAGGAGGCTGAGGCAGGAGAATCCCCTGAACCCGGGAGGTGGAGATTGCAATGAGCCAAGATTGCGCCACTGCATTCCAAGGGCTACAGAAAGAGACTCTGTCTCAAAAAACAAACAACAAACAAACAAAAAACACCACCACAAACTTTCATCAGTTACCAAACAGAAACTCTATACCCATTAAACACTAATTCCCCCTCCCCTCTCGTTTCCCCCAGCCCTTGTCAACTATCTTTCTACTTCCTATGATTTTGACTATTTAGATACTTCTTATGATCAGAATCATAGAGTACTTGTCCTTTTGTGACTGGCTTATTTCACTTAGTGGAATGTCCTTGAGTTTCACCCAAGTTGCAGCATATAGCAAGATTTCCTTCTTTTTTTAAGGCTGAATAATATTCATTGTATGTATAGATATTTTCTACATCCATTCATCCATCAGTGGACATTTGTCTTCACATCTTGGCTATTACAAATAGTTCGGTAATATACATTGGAGTGCTAAGATTTCTTTGAGATCCTGCTTATTTTTTTGTATGTCTATCCAAAAGTGGGATTGTGAGATAATATTGTAATTCAACTTTTTTTTTTTTTGAGAAAATTTCATACAATTTTCCATAATGGCTATGCCATTTTATAGTCCCATTTATAGTATATGAAGATTCCAATTTATTGGCCTCCTCACCAACACTTGTTATTTTCTGTTCTTTTGAAGTGACTATCCTAATGAGCATGATGTCACATGGACAATTTTGAGAAATTCACACATCCCCCTTGGGTCAAGACAAGGGAAATCATTTGTGTTAGTTTAGACGATCTTTCATAGTGTTTCCAGCTCTTAAAAAAATTCAGCAAATCAGACTCTGTGTACCCACACCAAATGAGATCACGAATATGAACAAAGAATCTGTGTCAACAGGGAAGGGCTAGACAGCTGATGAAGAGCACATCATGTAAAGACTAAAGGAGGGGACTTGGTCAAGCTGCCTAGATGTGATGCTCATACCTGACCACTGCAAGCTATGGGAGACGCTATCCATTTTCTTACCTGTAAAATGGAGGTGATAATTATCACTCACTCCCCCCACCCACAGAGGGTTAATGAGAAGACCAAAAAAGATCACAGGAGATAAGAAATCTGAGCCAGGTGCAAGGGTGTTTTTTCCTTGCTAAGAGACAGAGCCAGTGCTACTTGTTCCACTAACAAGTGAGGCCATAAGAGTTTCTCAACAAGGGCCAACTCCTTATGGTCTAAGGCAGACACCAAATCACAGAAAAGGCACAGATGTTGGCATCAGATAAACATGGGTGTGTTTGAATCTCGATTCAGCCTTCTAGTAACTGTGGTATTTTAACAAGTTCTTTAGTCTCAATGAGCTTCATTCAGTTTACTCAGCTGGAACATAAAGATATTTTAAAATGACTTTTCAGGATTGTTGCATTGCATAGAATGTACCCACCTGCCATGTAACAGGTGTTCAATGAATGATAACTATTATTTCTGTGTTGCCATCCTTTTCAAAGAAACACTGTTCCTTTCTGAAGGTAATAGCAAAGGCCAAGGGCCACCCAAAGTAGGGGGAAGAGGAAGAGGTGGGAGAAAGGGGGAAGACGACTGGGTTTTCTATTCACGAATACTCCCTTTCCAGAAACAAGCCATTTATCAAAGTATTGGAGTCTCGCTTACTGTCAAAATGCAAGGGCTAATTACACTTGAAGAACAATTGACTACAAGAGCAAAAAAGACAGGGCCTGTTCAATTAATGGGAAAAGAAAGGGGGTCTCTAGCATATAATATTTTGGACATCAGATTGGAATGGCTTAATTAGCCATTGCTAAGGACTCTGAATTGTCTGTTGTCCTAGAAGCCATTAGTCATCTGTAGCTTTGAAGCATCTCATTTCAATTCTCTGATTCAACACTTTGAGTACCTGTTACATGTCAAGCACTGTGCTCAACATTAGTGATACAGCAAAGTCTAGTGGAAGACAGATGGCTTGAGCCTCTGCATTAGTCAGGGTTTTTTAGAAAAACAAAACAAATAGGATATGTAGAGATACATAGAAAGATTTATTATGGCCTTCAGTTCCATCCATGTCCCTGCAAAAAAAAAAAAATGATCTCATTCTTTTTTTATGGCTGCATAGTATTCCATAGTGTATATGTACCACATTTTCTTTATCCAGTCTATCATTGATGGGCTTTTAGGTTAATTCTATGTCTTTGCTATTGTAAATAGTGCTGCAATAAACATATGCGTGCAAGTGTTTTTATAATAGAATGATTTATATTCCTTTGGGTATGTACCCAGTAATGGGACTGCTGGGTCGAATGGTATTTCTGTCTTTAGGTCTCTGAGGAATCAACACACTGTCTTCCACAATGGCTAATTTATGCTCCCACCAACAGTGCATAAGTGTTCCTTTTTCTCCACAACCTCGCCAGCATTTATTATTTTTTTACCTTTTAATAGTAGCCATTCTGACTGGTGTTAGATGGTATCTCATTGCGGTTTTGATTTGCATCTCTGTAATGATCAGTGATAGTGCCATTATCCTTAGCAAACTAACACAGGAACAGAAAATTAAATACTGCATGTTCTCACTTATAAGTGGGAGCTAAATAATGAGAACACATAGTTACATAGAAGGGAATAACACACACTGGGGCCTTTTGGAGGGTGGAGGGTGGGAGGAGGGAAAGGATTATGAAAAGTAACTAATCAGTACTAGGCTTAATTCCTGGGTGATGAAATACTTTGTACAGCAAATCCCCATGACACACATGTACCTAGGTACCAAACCTGCACTTGTACTCCTGAACTTAAAATAAAAGTTAAAAAAAAGAAAGATTTATTATGAGGCATTGGTTTGCCTCATTATGGAGTCTGAGAAGTCCCACAAGCTACCATCTTCAAACTGGAGAATCAGGAAAGCTGGGGTATAATTCCAGTGCAAGTCCGAAGTCCTGAGAACCAGGAGAACAATGATGTGCATCCCAGTTTGAGTCTGAAGCCTCAAGAACCTGGAACTCTGATGTATCAGGGCAGGACAGGATGGATATCTCAGCTCAAGCAGAGAAAACAAACTCACCCTTTCTATGCCTTTGGTTTTTATTCAGACTCTCAGTGGACTGAATAATACCAACCCACATTCAGTAGAGTGGTCATCTTTACTCAGTCTACTGACTCAAATAGTAACCTCTTCCAGACACACTCTCACAGACACACCCAGAAATAATGTTTTACCAGCTATCTGGGCACCACTCAACCCAGTCAAGTTGACATATAAAATTAGCCATCATGCCCTCTTATGGGCATCTCAGATTTATTATGTCTTCAAAGAGCTCTCATTTTATCCAACCTCATGCTCCTCTGCCAGTTTTCACTTTTCAGTAAAAGGCCTCTGCATCTGCCCAGTTGCTCATGGCAAAAAAAATCCTTGCTTTCAAAGTCATCCTTGATTTATCTCTGCTAGAACTTACCTTCAATAGACCAACAAGTCCTGTTTGTTTTATCACCAAAGTAGGTCTTGATTTCCACTCTTCTGTAAGCACATGGCCATTACCCTAGTCCAAGGTACCTGCTTTTGTGTGGGTTATTGCAAGAGCCTCCTTACAAAAAAAAAAAAAAAAAAAAAAAAAAAAAAAAAGTGAACTTTCTGTGTCTATCTCTGCTTCCCATTGTAATACACACAACATCTAAGGTTGTCTTTTGAAATGGTAAATCATGTTGTGCTATTCCTCTGCTTAAAATCCTTTAATATCTTTCCATTGCTCTTAGAGCCTACAATCACTAAAATAGCCTACAAGTTTCCACGTGTTCTATCCATACTCACTCCTATAACCTCATCTCAGACCACACTCCTGATTGTTGGCTAAGACTTAGGCCCATCAAGCACTTTCTTGTCTCCAAGCCTTTGCCCTTGTTTTCATTGCACTTACTCTTTCTCTCATCTATTCCCAAGCCTAGTTCTTTCTCATCTCTCAGGCCTCAGTTGAAACGTCACTTCTTCAAAGAGGTGGTCCTGACCTCACGATCCAAGTGAGCTCTCCCAGTTACTGTCCAGCCCATCACCTTATTTATTTCTTCCACAGCACTCACCCCATTGATAACCGCCTGACTCATGTGATTTTGTTGGATGCCATAATCCCCCCAGTCAATTGGTATCATGACGGCAGGGGCTTTGCCACTCTTGTTCACAGTTGTATTCCCAATGCCTTGCATGGCACCTGGCACATAGTAAGCTGTCAACCAATATTAATTAACTAAGTGAATGAAGGGGATAATGTGCTGGACAGCATAAGAGCTAAAAAATAATATAAAAAAAATACATGTGCCCATATGTTCATTTCACCACTATTCACAGTAGCAAAGACATGGAATCAACCCAAATGCCCATCAATGATAGACTGGATCAAGAAAATGTGGTGTGTATACACCATGGAATACTACACAGCCATAAAAAGGAATGAGATCATGTCCTTTGCAGGGACATGGATGGAACTGGAAGCCTTTATCCTCGGCAAACTAGCTTGGGAACAGAAAACCAAACACTGCATGTTCTCACTTATAAGTGGGAGCTGAACAATGAGAACACAAGGACACAGGGAGGGGAAAAACACACACTGGGGCCTGTTGAGGGGTGGAGTGGTTGGAGGGAGAGCATTAGGTAAAATAGCTAATGCATGCTGGCCTTAATACCTAGGTGATGGATTGATAGGTGCAACAAACCACCATGGCACATGTTTATCTATGTAACAAACCTGCACATCCTGCACACATACCCCAGAACTTAAAATAAAAATAAAAATTAATTTTGTAAAAAGCATAATGTAAAAAACTCCAATTTTCTTCCTCTAAAGAGCATTGTACAATGGTGTTTTTAGGAAAAATAAAATATCTTCACCAGAAAAGCACATATCAGATAGGAGATGATACTCACACAAGAACAAGGGAGCCCTCACTGCAGAAGCCAGACTCTGAAAGCCAAAGAGGAGTAGGGAGAGAGGCATGACAACCTAGAGAGAATGTAGCAGAAGGAAAAACCAAACAAAATGAAAACAGTCTTCATACCAGTAGTGTGTAAACTCCAGAAAGAGAGTTTTCAATGAAGATACGCTGTGAGCTAGGCTCATGATGTTGAGTAGCAGTTTTCTAGATTAACAAGAGGAGAAAATCAAAATCAGGATGAGGGGTAAAGGACTGATGGATTGGAGCATAAAATGCATTATAGCCACAAAGAATGGTTGAACATGCCACAAAAGCACACAGTCACGGAGAAACAATGTGGAATATCCAGCTAATTCCAGCATAGTCACTGCCTCATTAATAGGGGATGGAGGAAAGACAGCCAGGATGATTCCCAGATCTCA
Source organism: Macaca thibetana thibetana (assembly GCF_024542745.1). Taxonomy (NCBI): domain Eukaryota; kingdom Metazoa; phylum Chordata; class Mammalia; order Primates; family Cercopithecidae; genus Macaca; species Macaca thibetana. The sequence continues at coordinate 58,357,481 of NC_065597.1, read as the reverse complement.
GTGAAATCAAACCAAGAGTCAACTCTCCAATACCTGGGAGTGAGTGATTCATAGTTAAATCATTGCAGAATCCTGGGAATACTCAATGGGGATTACACTGCAGGAGGTGATGAGTAATATTTTCTCGACCCTGGTGTTGGGAGAAAAGAAATCCATTATTATGCTAAGCCCTCATAGAAGATGAAGGATCACCTCCTCTATAAACAAAGAATCGATTATAGAAGCTTGGCTTTCCTCCTCCCATCCTTCTGAGACTTGTAATCAATTCTTACTTAGTTCTCACCTACTTGGCAAATCCCAGCAGAGACTAGAGCGTTTCCCAAGTCCTTCTGCCATGCTAACCTGGTAAATATTCAAACTGACTGCTCTTAGATGAGTAAATATTGAACCCAGGGCCAGGTGTAAGTGGGGAGGGAGTAGCAGGAACTGAATGTATAAGGTGACATGAGAGGAATGGCATTTTATCCTTATATCTGTGGAAGGACTTTATGCAAGAAAGTGGCCTACAGATGATGAGAGGAAGGTGCTCTGGCCATGGTGCAGTGCATGGATTGGAGGGAAAGAGCCTGTAGGCAAAATACCTGGGAAATGAAGTGTGAAAAGAAGGGGGAAATTTGAGGCATGTTTGGAAAGTATTGATAAGGAAAGAATTTGGTTGATTATTGGATGTGACAAGCAGAGATGAAGGAGGATCTGGAATGACACCCGGATATTAACCTTATATCAGCAGGTGAATTTGGTTATTCATTAACATAGGTCACACTGACAGAATAAGTGGATTCAGGAAACATCAAATACTTTCTCAGTTTTCACATGTTTTCTTGGGCGTTCATCACTGCAAGAGTTTCTCCACCTCCAAGTAGTGGATTGTATTACTTGCTCACAATGACTTGCACCCTACCCACTCTAGCCATGCTTCCCATCCCTGCCCTGTTGCCATTGGGCTTGGCAGCCAAGGGACCTGTTTTGACTGATGGAATGTGAAAAGATGTGACAATCACCATATCCAATCAGGAGCTATAAATGAATTCCCGAAATTTGGTTTTGTGCTCTTCAGCCTCTGTCATCTATCATGAGAGTAGCATGCCACTGAGTGGCTGCTCCTTGAGAATACGAGAAGAGAGAGCCCAGCCCAGCCCAGGAGAGCCATGGGTGACCTTTGGCACAGATACAATATAAGCTAGAAACCTACAGCTCTTAGATTTGGGAATCGTTTGTTGCTGCAGCAAAAGCTGATTATGACACTTCCAAAATCTTAGTGACCCCGGAAAGTGACTTACCATCTCTGAATTCCTTACTCCATCATTGGGGAAGTTGAACTAAATGACACCAAAATCCTTCTTGGTTCAAAAGTGTTTGTTCTTTTAAAGACTGTGTTGCTGTTCTATGATATAATGTTGTTTGGGAGTTCAAGCAAGTTTTTTTTTTTCTTTCCAAAGATACAGATAAATAAGACAACTTCAACTTAGCCAAACTCTAGCCTGGCAGTTAACAGTACCAAACTAGGACAAGGCCAAAGTGCAAAGACCTGAGGTGGTTTAAGCTGCTGCAGCAGAACTTCTATTCTGAAGACCCTGAGATTTAAAAAAAAAAAAAAAATCTATAAAGCACAAACCCGCCGCATTCAGCTGCTCCGGTTATTTATATGAGCATTTCCCGATTCAAATTGCATGCTCAAATCAAATTTTCCTGGTTTATGCCTTCTTCAGCAATTACTTAAAGGCAGTTTACCTCTCTCTGGAGGAACACAGCAGAAAGGCCTATAGACAAAATCTCTTTGACTCAGGGAGAGATAAACGTACTCTAGGCCTGGTGCTGCAGAAGTCACTTTGCCTACGGAGGTGAACACAGATGAGCCTCTTGGCTGTTTTTCAGCCCAGCTGATAGGGACGCATTCTCCAAGGAGGAGGGGAAGGCCCACAGAAATTGAAGGAGAGAGGTAAGCCTTGGGGATGGGGAGGAAGAAACTAACTTCTCTTCATGGAGTTTCTTTTGTGGGGGTCCTGTGGTTTGGATGTGGTTAGTCTCCCTCAACTCACGTTGAAATGTGATGCCCAGTGGGGTAGTATCAGCAAGTGGGGCCTAGTGGGAGGTGTTTGGATCATGGGGATGGATCTCCTGCGATTAGATTAATGTCTCTCTCAAGAATGAGTAAGCTCCTACTCTCTCAGGAATGGATTAGTTTACCTGAGAGTGGATTGTTAAAAAGAGCCTGGCCTCCTTGGTTTCTCTCTCTTGCTTTCTCTACCACCATGTAATCTCTTTGCATACACCCACTCCCACACCACTTTCCGCCATGAATTGTAGATGCAGATGCCTAATTTTGGACTTTCCAGCCACCAGGATCATGAGCCAAATAATCATCTTTTCTGTATAAATTACCCAATCTCAGATATTCCATTATAGCAACACAAGGCAGACTAAGACAGGGGGTAGCAGGCCAACAGCTGAAAGCTGCTCCCACTCCCATGAGATTGAAAAAAGTCAAAGGTGCACAGGGAACACATAATCATTTTTGTACCAAAAAGCTTCTGGACCCTCCAAGATTCACCTTAAACAAGATGAACCTACCACAAAACAATGCAACATTCAAAACCTACGTTCAGTGTGGCATCAGCTTGCTTTTAATTCACTTTTCCCCATTTGGGAGGATTCCCTCATCTGCCATCAAAGAAGCATCATTTGTTCATTTGTCTTCTCATTTGATTAATTTCCTTAGTCACTAATTCTCCTTTATGTTTCTTTCTTCATTCAGTTATTCAACTTGATGGTCCTTCTCTTGATTTGACTGCCTGACATCTGCTACTTTTTCTTTTAATAAGAGCACCCTGGCTTTATTTTGGGAGACAGCTCTCCACTGTTCCCACCACATATGAAAGAGGTGAAGGTGCCCCATAATCCATTTCCTCCTCTGTAGAATCAGATGCACAACATAGACCTGACCAAACAGAATGCCGTATTGTCATGGCCAGAGTGATTGGTTTGAGGATAGATGGACATATGCCCCAAGCCTACCCAAGGGAACCCTCCCTGGAACTTTTGCCAGAATTATTAGAAAAAAAAATCCAATAACTCATTGTGAATTAAATGAATCAAGCCAGGAAGGATTAACATAGATAAAATATCCCTAGTTACTAAAACATATAGTGGAAAAAAGAGTCAAGGTAGTTAGCTCTGAATCTACCACTTCCTAACTTGGAAGACCTTGGACACATCATCTTGATGAATATGTCTTTGTAGTCACGATAATGACTACTCTTTGTGGGTAAGAGTCTGTGAATAGGCCCCACCCACTCTCCTATCCAGGTGGCTGGAGGCAAAGAACTTTAAGATGATGGAGTTGCTGCCGGGTATGGTGGGTCATGCCTGTAATCCCAGCACATTGGCAGGCCAAGGTGGGTGGATCACCTGAGGTTGGAAGTTCGAGCCCAGGCTGGCCAAAATGGTGAAACCCCGTCTCTACTAAAAATACAAAAAAAAAAAAAAAAAAAAAAAAAGTAGTTGGACCTGGTGGTGGGTGCCTATAATCCCAGCTACTTGGGAGGCTGAGGCAGGAGAGTTTCTTGAACACAAGAGGCGGACGTTGTAGTGAGCCGAGATCACGCCATTGCACTCCAGCCTGGGCAATGGAGTGAGACTCTGACTGAAAAAAAAAAAAAAAAAAAAAAAAAGACAGAGTTGTACAATGGAAACATCCCAGATCCCTGAGTCACTGTTCAAGGAGAAAAGCCAGGGACAGACTCCTAAACCACCTCTGACTTTGATGTGAAAGAGACATGTCTTTGTTACATTAAATTAGAAATGTGGTGATTTGGTTTACTGCCACATGGCAAGCCTAACTAATATAACGAGCATAGGTTCAATTGTTCACAGACACCTGAAAGATAACACAGATACCATGGCTTTATGACATGAAGCCATTTTGTCAAAACATGACTTTGAATGGTGCCTTCTGCCAAGACATGACTTTGAATGGGCAGGTGTCTAGCAACAGAGGAAGCAGATGCTCTTTCTGCTGACCAGCATCTTATTTCCAACATGCTCCAGCGGTTCGTGAGAACAAGAATATTTGAAATTGGGATTGGTCCTATAGTTCACCTATGAGTATGTGGTGATTATAAAATAATCTCAGTGTGGAAAAGATAAGGACCAAGAATTCAACCATGGAAATGGGTAAATGTGGACAAACCACCTAAGACAATGGCATGCTGAAAAGAGGGCAGTAGAGATGAGTCAGATTTAAGAAGCTATAAAAATCTAGAAAGAGAAGATAAATCCAATAACAGGAATGGCAGTATCTGCTGCAATGGAGGAAATAAAGGCATAATGATTGAAATCATAAGCTTTGGAATTAGTTTAATGCAACTAGGATTAAATGCAAAGATTTAATACAACTGTGTTTGAATTCCATTTCTGCTACTGACTAGCTGCGTAATCTTGAGCAAGTCACTTTATCTCTCAGCCTGAATTTTCTCATCTGAAATATGAGGATTAAGACATTCCTTACCCTATTTCATGGAGTACTGAAAGGGTGAAACTAAATGATCCATGTAAAGTGCTTAGTACACAGTAAGAGTTCAATAAATTATCATAATGATATTGGCATTGTAAAAGAAAGCATGAACAAAGAGGGATATCTGGAAGAGAGGAAGAAATTAAAAGGAGAAAGAGGGTGGTAGGGTCGTTAGGGTGGGAGCCAAGGGCCATCACCAATGAAAAAAAGGGCAGAAACAAAGAATTGGCACCATCATTTAGCACTTTATTTTATTATCTTTGAATTATAATAGCTTTGATTTGGCAATTGCAAAAAGTATAGGTTTAAACTGGACTTGCCTTCAGTTAAAATAAAGGCAAATAAATTTTTAAAACATAAATGCTATATTTCACAAGAAATCAGTTGCATATTATCAATTACATATTCAGTTTCTTAAAGGAAGAAGATTACTATTAAACCACATAACATTTGTGGGACATTAAAGGAAATTTTCTTCCTCTGTAGAGCATTGTACAATGATGCTTTTAAGAAAAATAAAATATCTTCACCAGAAATAAAAGCACCTATCAAATAGGAGATGATACTTACCCAAGAACAGAGGCAAGGAGCCCTCACTGCAGAAACAAGACTCTGAAATCCACAGAGGTGGTGAGAGAGAAGCATGAGCACCTAGAGAGAATGTAGCAGATGGAAGAAACAAAGAAAATGAAAACAGTCTTCATGCCAGTAGTGTGTGAACTCCAGAAAGAGAAGAAGTCCAGGAGGAGGTAAAGAATAGAGATAGAGATGAGAGGGGAAAGTAAAACACAGGAAGTCAAAGGAGGAGAGCTGAGTCCAAAGGAAGCTTTGAAAGGTTGACTAAACCACAGAGATGTTGGAGAAGCATAGCTTAACACAGAAACAAGCACTAGAAATAGCTTAAATGCACAAAACAGAGAATTTTTAATGACTGCATGGATTTCTGAATTCCCAAAAGCTCTGGAAACCAAGTTTTTTAAAATTAAGGTTGGCACAAATTCATTTGGCAACAAAACTTGACCTGAGCTGACATGAGGTTATTTATGTCCTTTATTTATCTCACATCCCACCTAGCGTGAACATCCACACTTTTAACTGCAGTAATAAGCTGACCAGGAATTGCTACTGCAGACCCCACTGGAAGTGGGATGTTGTAGAATGTATAGTTTATACACCACATTACCTTTCTAATTTCCATAACATTCTGAATTTTAAAACATGTGGCCCCAAGGGTTTCCAATCAAGGATTGTGAGCTTGTATTAGAAGATACAAAGCTGGGCACAGTGGCTCATCTTCATAATCCCAGCTCTTTAGGAGGCTGAGGTTGGAGGATTGTCTGAGGTCACCAGCCTGCACAACATAGTAAGTCCTCATCTCTACAAAATAAAAACTTAGCTAGGCATGATGGTGCACATCTGTAGTCCCAGCACCTCAAGGGCTAAGAGTCCTCAACCCTCAAGGGCTGATGCAGGAGGATTCGCTTGAGCTCAGGAGTTCGAGGCTGCAATGAGTTATGATCACATCACTGCACTTCAGCCTGGGAGACAGAGAAAGACATCCTGTCTCTAAACAACAAACATGACAATGACGATGATGATGATGACGAAGACAATGATGACACAGGACTGGACTGAAAAGAGATACTTGTTTCTAACGAAGTTAACAAAACCTGCCATTTCTTGAGTATATAGCCCTTACAATACCAAGTGCTATAGACTCAATATTTCATTTACTCCTCACACTATATCAGGTTTCATTTTATTTATTTATTTATTTATTTTGTAGACATGGCAAGTGAGGTTTGGAGAATTGAAGTAATTTGCACCCCCATACCCTGTTTATACAAAGCTAGCAAGGGGCAGAATTTAGGATTTGAACCCAGTTATGTGACTTTAGAGCATGAACACCTAGTAGGTCATGCTGCTAAAACCATGCCCCATAGGGTTAAAGAAACCGGTGACTAACAGAAATCTTGAGCTTATCTTGCAGGAATAAGATAGAGTTTGCTACAATCCCCCCAGCTTACAAAATCAACTGAAACGGGTTGGAACCAATACGGCTGACTGGAGCCTGCAGAGAACAAACTTGCTCCCCAAATGAGTAATCTTTTGAGGCCACAGTCCGAATTTTCACTGCATATTTCGTACCAACTCCCTCCAAATTTGCACATGCAACTCATGAAGTGTGAGAGGTGATGGTATGCCCAAGGGGCTTTCTGAACACCCCTTCCTGTCAGCCAATCACTGTCAAGCCCTAAAACTCTGTCCCTAACATCGCTCCCCTAAGTCTGCAGCTGTAAGGCCAGTACCGGGAGACAGACTTGAGCATGACTCTGTTTCTCTGCTTGGCCACCTGGCAATAACCCTTTCTTGCTACAACAATCTGGTGCTTTGGTGTTTGATTTTTAGTTGCATAGGCAAAGGGACCCACTTTAGTTCAATGACACTACCTCCCCATTAGCTGCAAGGAAAGAACAGACGTAAGAGTTTCTTGGGTCCTCACCGCATCAGCCATTCCCAGATATGATCTTGTATAATCTTCAAAGTAATTCAATGAAGTCATATGATTACTGTCCCTCTAAGGAGTTGAACAACTTGTCCAGGGTCTCATTATTAACCGGTCAGACATCAAACCACTTTTCTCCCCACCAACTGTAATGATTTCAAAAGAGAGTGTATGAGAGTCTTGTTTAAAGGAAGAGAAAGTTGAGGAAATCACTTTCTTTAGGATAAACATTCTGGCCAGGCGCAGTGGCTCACGCCTGTAATCCCAGCACTTTGGGAGGCCAAGGCAGGTGGATCACGAGGTCAAGAGATGGAGACAATCCTAGCCAACATGGTGAAACCCTGTCTGTGCTAAAAATACAAAAATTAGCTGGGAGTGGTCGCGTGTGCCTGTAGTCCCAGCTACTTGGGAGGCTGAGGCAGGAGAATCGCTAGAACCCGGGAGGCAGAAGTTGCAGTGAGCCGAGATCATGCCACTGCATACCAGCCTGGCGACAGAGTGAAACTCTGTCTCAAAAAAAAAAGAACAAACATTCCCCACAATGGGCCCGGCACAATGGCTCAGGCCTGTAATCCCAGCACTTTGGGAAGCCAAGGTGGGCAGATCACTTGAGGTCAGGAGTTTGAGACAGCCTGGCCTACATGGTGAAAACCCATCTCTACTAAAAATACAAAAACTAGCCGGGTGTGATGGTAGGCACCTGTAATCCCAGCTACTCAGGAAGCTGAGGCAAGAGAATCCCTTGAACTCGGAAGACAGAAGTTGCAGTGAGCCAAGATCATGCCACTGCACTCCAGTCTGAGTGACAGTGCAAGACCCCATCTCAAAAAAAAAAAAAAGTTTATAGCAGTTGTGGTGCCAGGGATGGTTTTGGAGGGGGGAATAGTTTGTTCCCCCATAATCTCCATTAGCAAATCTCCCATGCCTTGATATGGACAACTGATATTTTCTCATTCTTAGGTAAGGAAATGTCCCTTTAGCCCAAACCTCCCTTCCAACTCAACTCCTAAGTTCATCCCTTTTAGAGATTCTGTAATTAGGTAACAAAAATACAAAAGCTAAAAATTATATCATAATCAGGAGAAAGTGTGCAGGAGGGTAAAATATATAACCAAAGAGAATGAGGGAATAAAACAGATGATGATAGTAAAATAGTGAAAATTCAACAAGGAATTTATATACAAAATCTGTGAACATTCTATCAAATGTAATGAAGGAAGAGAATCTGAAAACACTTTATAATTTTGCAAAACCATGCGAGACTCAAATGAACAAGAGATGATATGAAGTCACAAGAGCGAGGTCTGTGTCCTGCCTTTATCCTGTCGCAGTTTGATCTCTAACTTCTGTGAATTTAATTAAATACTTCCTGTTTCTTGCAACCAAACAACCCTTAGCTCTATAGTATATGGTATCGGTGCGTAGGTGTGTGTACACAACATGTAGAAGGAAATACTGTGAACTTTTATGCTGTGTTGGTATTTCTAACCAGGCAATAGGTGGAACATTTTGAACATGTTTTTGAGCATGTTTATGTGTCTGAATACTCCAAAACAACACATTTGCTTTGTGCTCTAAATATAGCAACATCCACTTCCTTCTCCACATGTTGGCTAAGGCACAATATTTTGTCTGTAAAGATATCCCATTTCCAATGTTTTGAATACTTCCTTTGGTTTCAACAGTTTGGCAACAGTGTTTTTAAGGATTTAATGTAGGTATCACTCAGGATAAGGTTGTTGAGGGTAGCACAACAAATATGCCTAATGTCACTCATTTGAAACAACAAATTTCAGCCATCGTTGTGAGATTTAAAAAATTAAAATAAAACAAAAATTTATTTCTTGCTCAATGTCCATCCTACAGTTTGGTCAGGGAGGCTGAAGTAATCAACACATATGACTGGATGTCACAGTAACCAAGCAGGCAGATGAGCAATTCAAAAGTGTGGTCTCAGAAGGGCACTCACTTCCAATACCTGAAAGGTTAGAAAGGGCGGGGTGAGGGGGGAAAGACACAGGGACAAGAACAGTTGGAATATGTATAAATGGTAACCTTACCAGTAACTAGATTCTCTCAAGTTACAGTGAACAAGGATGAACTTGGAAATATTTATTTTATGTATAATTCTAAACTCTAAACTCAAGGTGAAAGAAATATCACTTTCTTTATGAAACCAGCCCAATTATCTCATAAAACTGATATTTATGGTTCTTTGAATAAATGTAGAAATTGACATTCCTAGTCTTAAAACTTGAGAAACTTCCATTTACCATATCTGAGTTCCTTTCTCAGGAAACTGACCATGAGGGATCCCAGGTAGTATCAAGAAACTGAAACTTACCAGGTCACTGCAGTGAGACACCAGACCCCTCATCTGTCATGATTGCCTAACCAACCAACTGCTATCAATTCCTCCCTAATTCATATTTTCCCACACTAGTTCCTGTTGACTATGCCTCTTCCTTACCCCCTCCCTAGTTCCTATTTTCCCACATGTAGTTACATTTATTCCCTGCTGTATAAACCCCTAATTGTAGTCAGATGGGGTGATTGATATTGGATTTGTCTCCTGTCTCCTGGGTGACATAGCCCATATTAAAAAATCTTTCTTCCCTTGTAATACTTATTGTCTCCATGAGTGGCTTTCTGTACAGCAAGAAACTGGATCTTGGGCAAACCCCTGGTGTTTGATAACAAAATTCTGGCGCGATGACTCAGATTGCATTAGTCAAAGTCCCTCTGACTCTGAGCCACCATCCCTATGAACTTGCATGAAGTTTAGCCTCAGTTACTCTGTCAGATGCAGAGTAAATAGAGTTTCATGTCACAGTAGGCAATAGAAAGTGTCTACCTAAACCTCAGTCCACTTGGCTGTCACCAGTGTACACTCTGCTTCGTCTACATGGTGCCTTCAATCCAAGTGGCTCTGCAGTGTACGGGTCAGGCCTGGGGCCTGGGGATCCTTGGCAGACCTAGGTCCCCCAGTCTTCCTGGGAGCATCTTTCCCTTGAGGTCTTGCCACCTTCCAGAAACATTCCCAGAGAGCAGGGCTCAGTCTCCATCACTCTCTGAACATACAGACTCCTTTCCCTCTCAGTCTCAAGGAACCTCTCCTCCTCCCTCTCTGCTCCTGCAAAGCCCCTCTTCTCTCTGGGATGGCTAGCATCAATGGACAGTGATTTCTACCAAACATAGGAAACCCCTCACCTTTAGACTACTTCTGCTTATGACAGCTAAAAATCCTGAACAATGAGATGAAAGAGCAAGACACAAGTATATTGGGTGGAAAGCACTTCAAAAGGAGGAAACAGAAGGACAGACACCCTGAGGTGGGGGTAGAGGCCAGTGTGCCTTGAACAGTGTGAGTAAAGAAAGGATTGGTAGAGGACAAGAACCAATTAGTAACTGAGCCCAAACCATGCAAAACAGGAGATAATCCCAAAAATAATGACTACCATTTATACAGTGCTTACTAACTACATGTTGGGACCATTCTAACTTCTCTATAGGGTGGCAGTAATATTCTCTCCATTTCACAGATGAGAAAATTAAAGAGTCAGAATGGTATGACCAATTGCTTGGACAAGTGGCAAAATCAGGACTCACACTCAGGCAGATGACTCCAGAATCTGAACACTGAAATACTGCACCATACTGCCCATCAAGGCAAAAAGTCAGAAAAATGCAGAGAGAATCAAGAGTGAGAAGATAAGCCACAGAATGAGAGAAAAGATTTGCAAAAGATGTATCTCATAAAGGTCTAGCATCTAAAATATGTGAAGCATCCTTAAAACTCAAAAATAAGACAACAAACAACCCCATTTTAAATGGGCAAAAGACCTGAACAGGTACCTCACAAAGATATACAGATAGAAAATTAGCATAAGAAAAGATGCCACCATCATATGTTATTAGGAAGCTGCAAATTCAAACAACCATGACACATCACTACACACCTATTAGAATGGCCAAAATCCAAAACACTGAAAACACCAAATGCTGGTGAGGATGTGGAGCAACAGGAATTGTCATTCATTGCTGATGGGAATGCAAAATGGTACAGGCACTTTTGGAAGACAGTTTGGAGGTTTCTTACAAAACTAAACATACCTTACAAAATGATCCAGAAATTGTACTCTTTGGTATATTTACTCAAATGGATTGAAAGCTTACATCTACACAAAAACCCACACACAGATATTTATAGCCTCTTCCTTCATAATTGCCAAAACTTGGAAGCAACCAAGATGCCCTTCAGTAGGTGAATGGATAATCCATGTACATCTAGAGAATGCAATGTTATTCAGTATTAAAAAGAAATGAGCTATCAAGTCATAAAAAGCATGGAGGAACGTTAAATGCATATTACTAAGTGAAAGAAGCCAACCTGAAAAGGCTGTGTTCTGTATGACTCCAACTCTGTGACATTCTGGAAAAATCAAAATGATGGAGACAGTAAAAGGATCAGAGATTGCCAGAGATTGAGGGGAGGGAGGAAGAGAGGAACAGTTGGATCCCAGAGGATTTTTAGGACAGTAAAACTACTCTGTATGTTGTTATAATGGTAGATACATGTCATTAAGCATTTGTCAAAATCCATTGAATGAACAACAGCAAGAGTGAACCCTAATGTAAACTTGGTCTTTGGATGATAATGATGTGTCAATGTAGATTTATCAATTACAACAAATGTACCATTCTGTGGGGATGTTGATAATGAGGGAGGCTATGCATGTGAGGAAGCAGGGGGTATGTGAGAAGTCTCTATTATCTTCCACTCAGTTCTGCTGCAAACCTAAAGGTGCCTTAAAAAATAAAGTATGTTTAAAACAGTAATAACAATTTAAAAGAGGAGATAGGGAGGAACCTGGCTGCCTGGTGGCAGGAGAAAAAGGTAAAATATGGGGAGATCGATGCTGATTCATTTTTAAAAAATCTTTCTACATAAGGGTGCATGCATTTATTTATCAAATATTTATTGTGTGCCATGCTGGGTATTACTTTATTTATTTATTTATTTATTTATTTATTTTTGAGACAGTCTTGCTCTGTTGCCCAGGCTGGAGTGCAGTGGCGCAATATTGGTTCACTGCAACCTCCACCTCTGGAGTTCAAGTGATTCTGATGCCTCAGCCTCCCAAATAGCTGGGATTACAGGCATGTGCCACCGTGCCTGGCTAAGTTTTGTATTTTTAGTAGAGACAGGGTTTTGCCATGTTGGCCAGGCTGGTCATGAACTCCTGACCTTGTAATCTGCCCCACTCAGCCTCCCAAAGTGCTGGGATTACAAGCATGAGCCACCGTGCCCAGCCAAGTGCTGGTTACTATAATCAACAATGGTGATAAATTAGGAAAGAAAACAGACAAGATTCCTAATAGAATGAACATATATCCCACTCCCTCTGAGCAATGTCTCATTCAAAATTTTCAGAAGGAGAACGTAATGGGTCTGATTAATCATAGTCCTGTGTTGAGATGGACTCTTACATGAGGCTACCTCATTGGCTACTTTTAGCTCAAGTGCTAGTCCCTGGCAGTCACCTATGGCCGGGGGAAGCTTCACATAACACCAAATATGAAACAAATATGAAGTTCACATGAAACCTCAACAGGAGGGTCCAGAGGGACATGTGGACAGAGACGCACTTTACGTCTCAGAGACGCCACTCCAGGAACACTGTAATCTTAAAACTCAGTCTCAGTTCAAAATAATCAACAGTTACTCTACTCAGATTCCTAAAGGAGTTATTTGACAGGAGCTCAAGGAGAAACATTAAATTTGAGAAGGAGAAAACCCCAGACAAAGAAACCTATAGTTACACAGAATTGGAGCAACCAACCCCGCAATTAGATTCAAGTTTCTTTACATCCAAGAGAAGGCTCTGTTAGCACTGGTTATGAGAGAGGCAATTCGGCCCAATCTCCAGCTTTCAGTACCACCTGCTGCCTTTGTGTGAAGTATTGTGATTTTGTACAAGTAAAAAGTATAAACAGGCCTCTAAAAGGTTCCGTTAATAAAGGAAATCAAAAGGCAAAGGAAATTTTTATCTGATTCCCTGGTTCTGATTTACTAGGCGTCAATGAACAAACAAGGCTCTTTGATGATGAGCAGAGGGTGGTACTTTGAAATTGCTGCGCCCCTCCTGCCCCATCAGATCCCAAAAGGACTGTTTGGCTGGACAGGGGATTTGAGTGGCTCATGTTTCTGGCTGAATGATAATATTCTTGTTACTCTTTGGCTAGTGGAATCGGGTTTGGTTTGACCAGCTAAGACCCCAAACAGTTTGTGTCACTAACAGTTTCTCAGCATAACTGGAATTCTTCCCTTCCATCTGTTGCTGGTTGATTATTTTATTATTGTCCATGATGTCATTATCTTTGCTGCTGTTGATTTGGCATAAACTAACACCATTCCCCCCACACCACGTGTGGCTTATGCAACACACTAAAAACACAGCTTGGACAGCTCGACTGATGGACACGCCTGAGTGTGAATCACTACGTCTGCTTTTCAGCAGTGGCTTCATGGCACATCCTCTCCTTGTGCCTCCTCTTCCTAAATGTAATGCGGGGCCTTCTGAGCTTTGAGCACAAGGGAGAAAAATCCAGAGGTCCAATGATCCTTTTTGTAAATTTCTCATGAGCTTTGAGACATGAGAAGCTATACTGGTCTACGTTGGCTTGAGGCTTCATGGGAGAAGAGAAATTGGCACTTGGCTGAGAGTTTCTGGGCACAAGAAGAACTGCTTTGGGAGCCTGGCACCCAAGTTCAATGCACGCAAGGCAGAGGGACTTCCTTACCATTGCAGCACAGGGGCACGACAGCAGCACAATGAAGGGACGATGGCACATTTGTAAAAGACCCAAAGAGCCTGTGCACCCATCAGAGTGGCAGGGAATCAGGGTTGTTATGGAAGACTGCAGCAAAAGTACAGCGGAGAGTTGTCATGCTCAAATGGTTTGCAGGACACACATTTCAAAAAAAAAAAAAAGACTTGGGTGAAAAAAATCTAAGTGCTAGCACACATTCTAGCACACATGAGACATCTCTGCAGGGCTCCTAAAAACACTGGGGTCCACCAGGAAGAGGCAAAAGCTATAAGCCTGTATGGTCTGAACATGTATCTCAAAATGACCTCATTTGTACCAAGAAGCTGGTGAGATCTGGGACATTTGGCATACCTAAAGTGATTTGGGTTTCTCCCAGGAAATAATCAATATTTGTTAAAAAGAATAGGGGTAAGAAAATAATACAGAAGACAAAACCTGTTTCACCATATCACTATTCTTCCAAGATCCAGCCCTACTAAGGTGCCTTGGGTCCTCCTAACCCTATATTTCTATTTTACAACAAAAATTGTCTTCTGTCCAGAAAGGAGTGTGAAAAACCAATCATACACATTTGCCAACTCAGTGCTGAAAAGTTACCTGCTCCGAGTATAGAATCTCTCGTGCAACCTTGGAAGAAGAAGGCAAGAAAACTTGACTTCAAGACCTCATATCAGGCTGCCTGGGCAAAATTAAGCAGACTCTGAATCATCCAACCTGCTTTTAGCATCCTCCAGCTAATTCCAGCCTGGGTCCTGGCACTCCTGGGTTTAATGGGGCAAGTCCTATGGCTGACAGTCTTGATATGGGCCACAACTGGGTCCCTCTGAATGCCAACACTGTCCTGGAGTAGGTGAAGGACTCTGTTTCAAGAGGACTGGAAACAGCAGGAGTATGCATCACAGTTGACAACCCAAATGCAACGTACAAAGGTTTGACATTAATGAAACTAAATTCTTCAGGATGAGAAAATCAGCCAGATGCCAACTAGTAGGTGGGAAACATAAGTTCTCACCACCCTAGAAGCATTAAATTAAGGTTGAGAGGCTGAACTTGGAATGCCAGCCAAGGCACCATCCTAGGAGGCTGAATCTGGAAATCAATTAAGGGGAAAGAAAGGATGGGAGCCCAGCCACATCCTTGCTGCAGCAGGGAGAGAGCAGGGTTTGACTGATGGTGCTATATTGAGCCCCCGTAGCATATGTGTGTCTCCATGTCTGTTTTCACTTTATGGAGGAAAATTGCTAGAGAGGAAAGAAAGGCCTAGACTAAGCAGGAAAAAAACTGTAACTGTTCACAAGGAAACTTCAGAGGAACCAGGGAAGCATGAATGGCAGTCTGGACGACAGCAAAAGGACTGCTCTTGTTCAGGAGGGGCTGTGACTATGTATTGATCCACCTACACTCTTGGGACACTTCCTTGGTGTCTAATACTTTGAGAGCGGATGACATAACAAGAGGAATTCCTTGTAGAGCAGGGAGGAAGTGGTTATGCTATTTGGAGATCAGCTTCAGAACCTCTTTAGACCTGTGCTCCTAACAACTGGGCTAGCGGGCCTTAGATAAGAAAAAATTGGAGTACAGGAATTCTCTC
Source organism: Macaca thibetana thibetana (assembly GCF_024542745.1). Classification (NCBI taxonomy): domain Eukaryota; kingdom Metazoa; phylum Chordata; class Mammalia; order Primates; family Cercopithecidae; genus Macaca; species Macaca thibetana. The sequence continues at coordinate 58,342,037 of NC_065597.1, read as the reverse complement.
CTGGACTCTGGGAAGCTGACAAGGCATCATGGCTATGGTCAAGAATCCAAGGTGCTTAAAGGCTCTGCTGTGCCCCCACCCCATCTGAGCAAAGCCTCAGGCCATTCCTGCACATGGTTTCCATGTTCCGTGTCATAGGACCTGAAACCAGTGTTGCATCTGATTGCACCAGGAATTAGGAACAGAGGCAAATACAGACATCCACTGGATGCAGCAGGGGAGACCAAGAGCCATGGAGTTGGCCCTGTGGGCTGCTGTATTCTGAAAAGGGATTATTCCATCAGCAGAGGATGTTGTGGGGTACCACCCAGATCTTCTCTCAGGACTGAGGCTCACATTCCCCCAGCTGGTGGGAGTACTGGTAGCTAACAGATGTCAGCTCAGTCCATCTCTGAAAATCACCCTCAGTGAAAGACAGCCACCTCACCTGCAGCCGTACCCCCTACCACGGGCAGCTCATGTACAATAACAGACCACTGTCAGAATATTAAGACTTGACCCTCTTGCTTGAAGGGGATAAATCTGAACACCATCCCAGCTCCAAAGCATCCCCATGGTATCGGCTGAGGCCTCTGTTAAGACGGCATCAAAGTCCAGCATCTCTTCCGCCCAGTCCCATTATCTGCACTCCGCCTATAACGCTGATCCCAAAAGCTCTCCCCCAAAAAAGTCCCTCTGGGCAAATCTGCACCTGAGAGCCTGTTTCCAGGACGCCCAACCTAAGATGCCATTCAATCTGATCTTTTCTCCTAGGAAGGCTGACTTGATAAAGATATTCGGTTGGTGCAAAATTAATAGCAGTTTCTGCCATTAGGTTGGTGCAAAATTAATCATGGTTTCTGCCATGATGGCAGAAGTTAAGCAGACCTACTGAGGTCTAATTCCCTCCTGGGTTTAAATCCTCATTCTGCACCTTTCTACCCATGTGACTTTGGGCAAGTGATTAGAACTGACAAGCCTCACTATTCACAATAGCAAAGACATGGAATTGATCTGCAAGCCTATCAATGACAGACTGGATAAAGAAAATGTGGTACCTATGCACCATGGAATACTATGCAGCCATAAAAAAGAATGGTATCATGTTCTTTGCAGGGACATGGATGCAGTTGGAGGCCATTATCCTTAGCAAACTAACACAGGAACAGAAAACTCAATCCTGCATATTCTTACTTATCAAGTGGCAGCTCAATTGCGAGAACACATAGACACACAGAGGGGAACCACACACACTGGCGCCTTTTGGAGGTTGAAGAATGGGAGGAGGGAGAGGATCAGGAAAAATAACTAATGGGTACTAGGCTTAATACCTGGGTGGTGAATAGCTTGTACAAGAAACACCATGACACAATTTCACCTGTATAACAAACCTGCACTTGTACTCCTGAACTTAAAAATAAAAGTTAAAAAACAAACAAAAAGAACCAGCCAGGTGTGGTAGCTCACACCTGTAAACATAGCACTTTGGGAAGCTGAGGCGAAAGGATTGCTTGAGGCCAAGAGTTCAAGACCAACCTGGCAAACACAGTAAGACTCCATCTCTAATTTAAAAAAATAAAAAAATTATTCTATTAAAAAAAAGAATTGACAAACCCCGATGTCTTCATCTGTATAATGGTGGTGGGAGGCGGGGGCAGGATGGCACAGTGACTAAGAAACATAGTCAGACAGGTCAGACTCTGGTATATACAGAAATAGAATCCTGGGCAAGTTTCTTCACCTCCCTGAGCCTATTACATCACCTGCAAAAGTGGAAGATAATAGAACCTTCCTCATAGCATTATACAGGGATAAATGAGATCATCCTTGCAACATTCCTAACATGGCAGCTACTGTATTTTCTGTAGCTTTAACTCTGGTTAAAATGCCCAGAGTGGTATTACAAAATTGGTGTTGGTTTTTTACATTGTTTCTTTAGTGGAAAGGAGTAAGGTCAAGACTTAACATCCCTAGGGACAGCCCAGAATCCTCTTGCTGCTTCCAGAAAAAGACACCACCCTCCATGTGTGAAAAAGCCATGGTACAAATCAAGCTCTGTCCTCCCACTGTCCCTCCTATTCAGCTGCAGTGGCTGGAAGCCAAGTCCAGGATTTAGATGGAAGCTTCCGCCTGAGCTTCCCGGCAGGGACTCCTCAGGGTTCCAGATCTGGGAGCAATAAATAAGGCTCAGAGGCAACAGACCTGGTAGGGGCGGCTGTCTGGCACAGCGGCGGGGCAGTGGGGACTAATGGGCTGCCATGGGGGTCTGAGTCTGTATCTCTGCCCCTGTGATAACAAACAGAGCCACAAATGCCAGGTAAAGTCTTCTCTGTGTGCTAGTCCTCCTCCGTTCCACCAGCCCCAATGGCCTTTCTCCTAATTTTTCTTTCTTCTTCACCAGCCCTTTGCAGTTCTACTCCCCGTATCACTGGCCACATCAACTGCCAGCCTCTCCTGCACCCATATACCCCTCTATCAGTCATTCTGTCTCTCCTTTCCCCTGTCTCTCTCTCCCTTCCTCTCTCTCTCCCCTCTTCCTCTCTCTCCCTTCCTCTCTCTCTCCCCTCTTCCTCTCTCTCCCTTCCTCTCTCTCTCCCCTCTTCCTCTCTCTCCCTTCCTCTCTCTCTCCCCTCTTCCTCTCTCTCCCTTCCTCTCTCTCCCCTCTTCCTTTCTCCCTTCCTCTCTCTCTCCCCTCTTCCTCTCTTCTCCCTTCCTCTCTCTCTCCCCTCTTCCTCTCTCTCCCTCCCTTCTCTCTCTCTCTCCCCTCTTCCTCTCTCTCCCTTCCTCTCTCTCTCCCCTCTTCCTCTCTCTCCCTTCCTCTCTCTCCCCCTCTTCCTTTCTCCCTTCCTCTCTCTCTCCCCTCTTCCTCTCTTCTCCCTTCCTCTCTCTCTCCCCTCTTCCTCTCTCTCCCTTCCTCTCTCTCTCCCCTCTTCCTCTCTCTCCCTTCCTCTCTCTCTCTCCCCTCTTCCTCTCTCTCCTCTTCCTCTCTCTCCCTTCCTCTCTCTCTCCCCTCTTCTCTACCTCCTCCCTCTCCCCTTATCTTACTTCTCTTGCTTCTCTCTTCATCTCTCTCTTCTTTCCCTCCTTCTCTTCCTCTATCCCCCTTCTCTCCCTCTCCCTCTCTCTACCCCTCTCTCTCTCTCCCTCTTTCTGTCCCCTTCTCTCTGCTTCTCTTCCTCCCTTTCTCTCTCCCTCTCTACCCCCTCTCTCTCCTCCTCCTCTCTCTCTCTCCCTCCCTCTCTCCACCTCTCCATCTTTTTTTTTTTTTTTTTTTTGAGACAGAGTCTTGCTCTGTTGCCCAGGCTGGAGTTTGGAGTTCAGTGGCGTGATCTCAGCTTACCACAACCTCCACCTCCTGGGTTCAAGCAATTCTCCTGCCTTAGCCTCCCGAGTAGCTAGGACTACAGGTGTGTGCCACCACGTCCAGCTAATTTTTGTATTTTTAGTAGAGATGGGGTTTCCCTATATTGGCCAGGCTGGTCTCAAACTCCTGACCTCGTGATCCACCTGCCTCATCCTCCCAAAGTGCTCGGATTATAGGCGTGAGCCACCGTGCCTGGCCAACACCCCTCCATCTCTTACTGTTCCTATTTCTTTTACTCTGCCTTTCTTTGCTTCTCCCTGTCATCCTCGCTGGTGTTTTTCTGTTGTTCCTTCTCCATCTCTCTTGACCTCCATCTGACTATCTTTCTTAACTCTGCATCTCTGGGTCTTTCTGCCTCTGGCTCTGTTGCTCGGTTCTCTATATAGCTCTGTCTCTTTGGCTTTGCCTCTTGGTCTTTCTCTCCATTTGCCTCTGTGTATCTCTCTTTTGGGTGAGGAAAGAGGACAGGTGAGTGCTCTGGTCTGGCACATCCTGATATGCCTCTGAGTCTTTCACCACATCCGGGGCTGACTCAGCTACCTGGCACCTGGGCCTGCTGGAGTGCTCAGTGAGGGAAAAGCCACCTGAAGATCTGTCTGCTGAGTGGGCTCACCCCCAGACCAGTCTTTCCCAGACAGTGGCCACTTCCCTCTGCCGTCATTGTCTGAATGGACAATGAGTTTGAGAGGTGGCCAAGCCCTCGGTCTACCCACTCCAGCCAGGTGATCAAAAGAAGGAGACAGAGCCCTGCAGCATTGGGATCCTACTAGGGCTTTGCAGTGTGCCATTCTTCATGAGCTGGGCTGCTGCTTCTTGACGGGCAGTGAGAGGTGCAGGAAAAAGGAACTTAATTTACACAGAGACCTAGGAATCAGGAGTCAGGCTACTTCACCAACCCGCTCGCTGCGTGACCTCTTGAAAGTCTCTTGCCTTCTCTGGTTCTCAATCTCTTGTCTGTAAAATGAGGCTCTCTAGCCTTATCGCTAGCAAATATTTAAGAACATGGATCTGAGTCAGTCACCCCTAGGTCCCTCCAGGGCAGACAATGAACCAGGATGCTTCTGTACAGCCTCGTCAGCTATTAACGTGTTGAAATAATTTCCTACTCGTTAGAGTTACTTCCCTGAACTCTCAGAGTCACTCCCATCACTCTGGCCCCTCCTTCTAATCCCTACAGATTAGGAACTAAACCTTAATATCTGGCATAGCCAAGGGTGTCCTAGACCTTTCATTGTCATTGCTTCTCAGGTTGTTAAAAAAATAAAATAAAATAAAATAAAATAAGACTGAGTTTCACTCTGTCACCCAGACCGGAGTGCAGTGGTGCAATCTCAGCTCACTGCAACCTTCACCTCCTGGGTTCAAGCAATTTTCCTACCTCAGCCTCCCAAGTAGCTGGAATCACAGGTGTGCACCACCATGTCCAGCTAATTTTTGTATTTTTGTAGAGATAGGGTTTCACCATGTTGGCCAGACTGGTCTTGAACTCCTTGCCTCAAGAGATCCACCTGCCTCAGCTTCCCAAAGTGCTGGGATTACAGGCATGAGCCACCGTGCCTGGCCTAAAAAAAAGAGTTTCTGGTATCATCCCTGTTTCTACCACTGTATACCTTCAGGATAACAACAGATTTGATCTCTTAGCATTGCTGTCATATTAAATGAAGTGATACGTATAAAGCCTTTAGCACAGTGCTGGGCACACAGCAAGTACTGAACAAGCGGCAGCTAATATTATTAGGAGACAAATAGAGATTGTCCGGCCTCATAGAAGTAATCATGATTTGCAAAAGTAATGACAACAAGTACTTCCAGTAATGCTAATACTTAGTGGGTATTTGCTCTGTGCCAGGTGCTATTTTAAGTACTTCAAATGTAGTAACTCGTTTAATCTTCATATCAAACCTTGAAGTAGGTACTATTATTATGCCTGTTTTACTGAAAAGCAAAAGAACAGTTCTGAAGAGATGAGACCCCAGAAGAGAAGCAGACTGTGGCCCTAAACACTATAGGTCAATGCAACATCCTGGAATTTGACTAGTTGTTATGGAGTGAATTGTGTCTAACCCTCAAAAGATTCATATGTTGAATCCTTAATACCTCAGAATGTAACCATATTTAGAGATAGGCTCTTTACAGGGTAATTTTTATGAGGTCATTAGGATGGGCCCTAATCCGATATGACTAGTGTGTGTTTGTTGTTGTTGTTGTTGTTGTTTTGAGACAGTCTTGCTCTGTTGCCCAGGCTGGGGTTCAGTGGCACAATCTCGGCTCACTGCAACCTCCACCTCCCAGGCTCAAGCGATTCTCCTGCCTCAGCCTCCCAAGTAGCTGGGACTACAGGCACGCAACACCATGCCTGGCTAATTTTTGTATTTTTGTATGTTTTGTTGTTGTTGTTGTTGTTTTTGTTTTTTTTTGTTTTTTGGTAGAGACAGGGTTCCACCATGTTGGCCAGGTGGCCTCGAATTACTGACCTCAAGTGTTCTGCCTGCCTCAGCCTCCCAAAGTGCTGGGATTACAGGCATGAGCCACCGCGCCCAGACGACTGGTGTCTTGATAAGAGGAAATTTGGACACAAACGAACACAGAGTGATGATGACGTGAAGACATGGGGAAAGACGGCCACCTACAATTCAAGGAGGGAAGCTGGGAACAGACCTTTCCCTCATGGCCCTCAGAAGGAACCAACCCTGCTGACGCCTGGACCTCGGACTTCTGGCCTCCAAAATTGTGAAGAAATAAATTCATTTAGCTTAAGCTCCCAAGATGGTGGTACTGGGATACTAACACTAACATGCCAACCAAAAGCACGTCTCCTCCATCTCTAAGGAACAGGAGGAAAGAGGAAAGAACCTTTGTCTTCTTTCTCTAAGGGACCAACCCCTGGTATGCTCTTTGGCCTCTTCAGTTTGGCACTGAGACCCTTCACCTCAGCCCGTAAACCATTCAAGCAGAAAGACCTGGCAGAGTCTAGCACTGTAAATTTTTACCATGAATATGACTTCCACCGTAGCCACCTCATTTAAGTCTGTTAGTGCTTAGCATGTAGAATACCCAAGCCTGTATTTCATCAGGTATTTATGGAACCTCTACCCTGGCCCAGGCACTGCATTTTTAGGAAAAGTGTACAGTTAGCTTCATTTAACAGCCTACAGTAGACATTACTAATGTTCACTGATATCAAATTCTTTTTTTTTTTTTTTTTTTTTTTTTGAGACAGGGTCTTGCTCTGTCATCCACGCTGGAATGCAGGGGTATGATATGATCATAGCTCACTGCAGCCTCAAACCTCTGGGTTCAAGCGATCCTCCCACTTCAACCTCCAGAGTAGCTGGAACTACAAGCACATGTCACCATGCCCACCTTTTGTTTTTGTTTTTTGTTTTTTGTTTTTTTTGTAGAGACAGAGTCTTGCCCTGTCACTCAGTCTGATCTTGAACTCCTGGGCTCAAGTGATTTCCCTCCTTGGTCTCCCGAAGCACTGGGATTACAGGCATAAGCCACTGTATCTGGCCCCTTTCCTTCTAGACATACAGGAGACTAGCCTGACTTGTGTCTAGAAGTCATATGACTAATTCTGACCAATGGGCTTTGAGTAGAAATGACCTGTATCACTTCCAAATTCAAGCGCTTAATTGCTGATGGGAGACCCTTCAGGCCCACTTACCTTATTAGGAGAGTCATGGGGCCACCATGAACCTGACTTTCATTTGGATTGCCACATGAGCAAAAAATAAACTTATTTTAATTTTACTAAAATCAGCTATGGTTTGATTTCGAAGAATAACTTACTCTGAAAAGTCAGCATCTTAATGATGACAACAATCTATAAATATTTTATTTCTTGCATGACATGTGGTTTGATTGTTGAGGGTGTTTGGGATTTTGTTGTTCGGATTTTTTTTTTTTTTTTTTTTTTTTTTTTTTGCAGTTTTTCTTTGGGGGAGACTACATTTACTCAATTGTTACTATGTACCAGCCACTGTACTTTATATTCATGGTCTCAGTGAATCCCCTGTGGGAAAGAATTTTTCCATTTATTTCATTCATTCCATAAATATTTATTGTATTGAGTGCCAACCAGGAGTTAGGCACTGAGAATAAATGGGGAAGGAGATAGATATGGCTGTCCCTAACCTCATGGAGCTTACAGCGCAGTGTGACACAGGGAGTTGGGAAAGATGTAATCAAATAATCTAATAAAATAGTGTACCCATGCAAGCTGCAACCGGGTCTCTGGGAGAATAAACACAGTCCTGTGAGCACGCATAACAACAGAGTCCAACCTGGGCTGAGGTTGAGGGTGACATATAAGGAAAGCATCCCAGAATAAAAGGCTGAAGAATGAAGTAGGACAAGTCTAGGCTAATAGCATTGTTATTCCCATTACTGTTGAGAAAAGTAATTTCCCTACACTGCAGTCTATAACAAGCAGAACTAGGGTTTAAACCAAGGTTTCTCTAAATCCAAAGCCAATTCCCTAAACCACTGTACTATAGATGTATCTTTGTACTCAGAGGTAACTGAATCATTCAGTGTTTAAGATAATTATTCAGATATTCAAGCACCCTCATCAGAGGATACTCTAGTCTCAGTATTTTAAGTATATCTGGAATTGTTGGGTTTGAGGTGTTTTCTAAATTACCCAGTCACATGAGTATGTAGATACATTTTAAGTGTTTGAATAAATATATTTGGGGTGGAGTCAAATATACCATTGCCTAAGTCATTTTAAAAAGACATAGAGCCAGGCATGGTAGCTCACACCTGAAATCCCAGCCCTTTGGGAGGATAAGGAAGGCTAATCGCTTGAACCCAACAGTTTGAGACTAGTCTGGGCAACTCAGTAGGTCCCTGTCTATAAAAAAATACAAAAATTAGCCGGGTGGCACATGCCTGTAGTCCCAGTTACACAGGAGGCTGAGGTGGGAAGGATCACTCGAGCCCAGGAGGTCCAGGCTGCAATGAGCTGTAATCACACCACTGCATTCCAGCTCGGGCAACACTGCAAGACCCTGTCTAAAAAAAAAAAAAAAAAAAAAATGAAAGAAAATACAGAAAATGTAAATAACTGAAAGTAGCATCAGCTAAACCAGCAATAAAAACAGCAATTAGAATCAATTTTCAAGCCACAATCCAAAAGCTCCACCCCACACCCCACACATCTCTTCAAAACAGATGATAAGTTAATTCCCAGCTCCTTTCAATTCATATTGTGTGTTCTCCAAAGGAATTCTACAGCACAGCATATCAGTATGGATAATTACACCATGCTTATGAAGCATTTTGGAAGTTAAAATTTGCGGTTGGAGGAAAAGGACAGTTCCTAGCAAAGATAGGAAAGCAGAAGTTGTAATATGGAAGAAAAAGATGAAAACTGGAAATCAAGATTCTCCCCATTGCCAATCCCAGCTTTTTTAGACTCTGATTAAGCTAGTAGACACTTTCATTGAATTCTTTTTTTTTTTTTAAGCACAAAATAAAAAACCTTGAGCATAAATGTTTATCAGTTAAGGGTCTTTGGTTGCAAGCAACAGCAACTGACTAAAACAGAAAAGGAATTTATTAAAAGGACCTCATGAGTGGGAAGACTGAAGAACTAATATTTAAGCAGACAGATGCTCCTGGTAGAAGAAATTGTTCATATTATCACCTAAGTTCTCCCCGATCCCTCACCAACTGGATTGAATCATCAGCCATGGAATCTTGTAACTGTATCGTTCTATGCAGAATTCCATATCCTAAATCACATGCCTGTCCCTGATCTAGTCCAGGAGGTTGATAGGAACCATGGATTATTAAGCCACTAAGACTGCATTTTAGGGAGAGATAATTCCCCCAAAAGGCAGATTGGATTTCTTAGGGAGGGGGAATAGAAAACAGGCAGCTGAGAGTGAGAGTGAGGGGAAGGGGAAGGGGAAGGGGAAGGGGAAGGGGAAATGGGGAAGGGAGAAAGGGGAATGGCAGATAAATGCCTCTACTTCCATCTGCTACTACATTTTACGCATGATGAAATGGAGACTCAGAGGTTCAGTAGGTCTTCTGCAGAGCCAGGATTCAACTCCAGGTAAATACAGAGCACTTCCCATTACTCCACATGGACAGTCATACAATATGCTCCTAGAAAACTCTTAAGTTCTCTCTTTCTCTAAAACCCAAATGTAAATACAGGACATCTGTTTTATTAACTATGCTAAGTGGTAGAAATACAGCAGTGAGCTAGGTATTCATAGGCTTCCCCATAGAGCTCACAGTGTGACATTTTGGCCAGGAAGCATCTTATAGGAAACACACAAGACCTCCCCAACATATGGATGGCATGAGGAGGTTATGAAGTGGAGCCTTCCCTCTGCTATGTCCACGTCATCCATGACCTTCTCCCAAACTAACCATCTCAGTCAAGCTAAACTCATATACAAATCATTTCATGTTGTACCCCTGATCATTCTGTCTTCCCTTTCCCACCAGCTTGTGTCATGAATCCCACCAGTCCTCTGCATTGCACAGCATGACCTCTTATCTATCCGGAACACAGAAGCACCTCACATGAGTAATGAAAGCAAGCACCTTGTATTCCATAAGGGATGGGGGCATGGTGAATTGGTCTTGCCTTTCAGGAAGGCAATTTGCAAACTTGTATCAAGAATATTAAAGTTCACATCCTCTTGCCCCACCATTCCAATTCCAAAAATCTATCTTAAGGAAACAATGAATTATGTCAACGCTCAAAGCAGCATTATTTATGAAACTACAAATCAGCAACACTCTAAATGTAGAAGTATGTAAGGAAATCATAACTGTAGCTAACATGGAGACTTACAGGTATTGTGCTGATCCTATTTGTGGTGACCACGAAAATGCACCTCATAGACTTTCAGCTACAGAGAGTGTAATTGACCAAAATCCCAAGAGCTTCCTGAAAATCTATTATTGCATTTTCACAGAGGTCATGCTTTCCATGGACTGCATCCAACTAACGTCTGAGAACAGCAGGAATACCAAGACAAGCCCTTTCCTGGGAGGTGAGAGACTCCTCTAACAGCCAAGTTTGGCTCAAGAACTCCCTGATGGTCTTGTGAACCTTCCTTACACAGCATGACAGTCTAGGACATTTCCACCCAACCTTTGTCCCTCTCTCCTTCACTTGGGGGTCAGACTTGCACTGCAGTCTGATGTCTCCTCCAACCTTCTCTAGCTCCCTCATCATTTTCTTTCAAAGGCATTTTCCATAATAAAATCCTTGCATATTTGACCTTGTCTTGGTGTCTGCTTCTCAGAGGACTGGGACTAACATAAGTGAGGCGAGAAGTGGTGCAAGAAAACAAGTGGTAACATGGGAATTTAAGACTGGCTCACCCACTGCCCAGCAGGTGAAGAAGATGGTGTCCTGACAGGTAGATGGAACACGGATGGTCCTTGACCAAAGGTGGTGGCTGGGTTGCTGAAAACTTCACTGGGACATAGAAGAATGTCCCAGTGGGAAGAAATGCAGTATCAAATGTAGTGATATAAGCGATTGGAAAATATGGAGCCAACCATGCTTCAAAGTCAGGAGAGTTGGCTAGTTACTACCTAGTGATATTGATGCCCTGTAGAAGGATACTGAGAGACTGAAAGCTATCATCAAACAATTAATGGTAAAGTGAGACCCAGAGATCCTCTGTGATAGCTAGCAAAAAAATAAAAAATAAATAAAAATTTAAAAAATTTAAAAACTGTGTTCTCTAATGGAAGGGCAGAGTGAGCTGAAAGGCAGACTGATGACCTGATTGTTATAGTTGCAGCACTTCAGAGATGTTTGAGTGCTCAACCAAGGTAGGCCTGTTATTTAAAGCTCAAGGTTCTAGTGGGAAAAACTTGAGATTTTAAAACACGAGACAGAGACATCTGGATGGATGCTGCTGAGAATACAGATTCTGCAACACTGCCCTGCCTGCTCTGCCTCCAGACTCTCTGGGTTTGTACAGGTAGCTAGCTCTTCCCTAGTAGGAGCTCCACTGTTTCTGAAAGGTGCTTTAGAACATTTTCCTGGCAAGGCAATAGTCAAAAGCCTTCCCTTACCTTTTCTCCTGGATACCAGGCCAATAACTAGGGCTAAATCCCAGGAAAACCCGGCTAGAAACATGCTGGCCTGGTAAATGAGAAAAGTCTATACATCTAAAGAATGTAAAGAGTTACATGTGTAGGGCCATGTTGCTTCCCCATGATTGCCCCCAGTCAATGTCCACGCATGGCAGGGATCCCAAGACAGCCTGGTATCCTAGAAGACATTGAATTCCTGTGATTAATAAGAATATAGAGTTTGAGATGCAGATAGAGATGGAGATGGAGAAAAATAAATTCAACCTTCTTTATAATTTACACTTATATACACACATGAAAAAAGGACTGGAATCCAAAAGATTATACTGAAAATCCACAAAAGACATTTTTAAGAATGTTTGTTTTTTATTCATAATGGCTAAAAACTGAAAACAACTCAATATTCATCAATGGATAACAGTATAAAAGATGATGAACTACTACACAGCAATGAAAAAGACTATAGCTATATGCAATAAGCTAGGTGAATCTTACAAATATAATGTTGAGTGAGAGAAACCAAACCTACAGAGGATATTCTGTAGGAGTCCATTTACATTAAATTAAAAAATCATCAAATCTATTGTGAGAAGAACCACAATAATAGTACCCTAGGATGAGGGAGGCAGGGAAGTGAGTATTGACTAGAAAAGAGCATTAAAGAAGGAAATTTACTGAATATGTTCATTATCTTAATCTAGGTGGTGGTTACATGGAGATATAGATAGAAATTCATTTTAAATTGGATACTTAACATTTGTTTACTTTATCACATGATTATTATACTTCAAAAGTTTAAAATGAAATAAAAAGAAGAAAAGGCACCAAAATGTTAACTGGTTCTCTATTGTTGATGGAATTAAGAAGAACTTAAAATTTCTTCGTTGCAATTTTCTGTATTTTCCTAATTTTCTGCAAAGAGGATATGTGTCAGAAAGCAGAAACAATAAAAGCTACTCTTTAGAAGGGACATACATCATGAAGTGATATGCAAACTTCACTTGCTGTCAGCTGCCAGGTACTTTGCTTGCAAAGTCAGTATCATAAAATGTCTGGGCCACAGAAATATTATTCTTTGTCCTGGTTTTGACCACTTCATCACAATCCTAAAGCAATAATAGCATTGACAATATCATTGAGTAACTTTCCCTACAGTAATATTCTCTAGAAATTAAAACTTGAGTCTGTAATTTGGAATCCAAAAGCCATGGTACTTTACGTATTTAGCCCTAGTCTATATTGTTTCTTGAAAAGTCCCAACAATGTCTCAAATCAAACCATAATTATAGACCTGTAAATGTAAAGCCATTATTATGTCTGGACAAATGCCTTGATTCCACTTGCATTTTAATAGTTGTTTTCTGATATTGAAGTTACTAATGCTTTTGTCGCTCCTTAATGACTATTCTTAGCAAACAAATTTTGTGCCTTACAATTATTGATTTTCTTCATAATTATGGCTTTTTACAATTTTCACATGAGATGACAAAAAATTCATGTTTTGCCCAAGAACTAGCGTATTAGTTAATGAAAATGTGTCTAATAGCAGCCTTTTAGATGCCCTGTCAGAATCAAAAGCAGCATTCAGAGAAGAGAGAGGTTGCTTTCATATTAACATTCAAAATTAATTTCTGGGTAGGGGTTGGAAATGAGATGTAGGAAGCATAATTTCTTCCAAAAATATTAAAATAGATATTCTTTCTGAAGTCCATGGAACTTGTTAAATCAATCTCTCTCTCTCTCTCTCTCTCTCTCTGTGTCTCTGTTTTTCCTTGTGTTTCTTTTTCTTTGCCTCTGCTCTGTACCCATCCCCTGGGATTTAAACTGAGGAATAAGAAAAGACTAATCTCTGGAGTTAGTATCTGGTGATTTCAATATTTCTGTAAAATCAACTCTCAGGGTACTTAATTCTTCACCTAGAGTTCAACCATTTAAGTTCACCTCTACTCGCCACCACTACTCCCCCAAACTCCCCTCCCAAGTGTATTTGGTAAGCTACTTTCACTGGCAAGGACACACTGACCTAAGACAAATCTCCTACCTGTTCTTTGATTCTTGAACCATAAATATGGCATGCTGGGAAGAGAATCTAATATCATCCCGCAAACAAGCATCCCTATTTTCTCTGGCAGATGCAGTCTGGTTCACTTGGCTGGGTTTGTTAATAATATGAAAGGAAAGTGAACTTTATCAAAAAGTAGTAACTCATTTTTCTCATCCAGTAAAACGCATAAAAGATTTAGGCACAACCCAAACAATTTACATCTTAAATATTCATGCCCTAGTCCCAGCCCTGAAATGACATTTAAATTGTGTCTGGGGAATTTGTTGTGAGCTAACTGCCATGGCCCACTTTGGAGGGCTTCAAAGACTAGGAGAGAGAGAGACAGGAATATTCAGACCTGTTTTCCATTTCAGAGATTTACGAGGTAGCAAATGAAATCCACTCCTGCTCTCAGATGCTCCCCTGGGAAAAGAAACATTGTCCGAATTCAGTAAATAAGGAGCTTGGTATCAGCAAAGACTATGGTGGATGAAATTATGTTCAAGTGATCCTGGAGTGTCTCAGACAGGTTCTTTTGAGGCCAAGTTTCTCAATCTCAGTACTTTTGGCATTTGGGGCTGGATAATTCTTTATTGTAGGGGACTATTCTGTGCACTGTAGGATGTTTAGCAGCATCCCTGACCTCTACAAACTAGATGCCAGGAGTACCTTCTCCCCAGTTGTGACATCCAAAAATGTCTCCATCACTTGGCTCCATCACTTTCAATTGCCACATGCCCCCTTGGTGGGGAGGAACGGGGTTGAGGATCTCCTTTGGCTGAGAACTAATATTTCAAAGGCAAATAAGTCTTATTCCTGCTTCATCCTAAACTCCAATGAGTTTATTATTTTGTTGTTGTTGTTGTTTTGCTTTTGGACTTATTGACAAATAACATGCATACAGAAAAGTGCATGAATTATAAGTACGCAGCTTAAGGAATTGTAATCTAAATATTCCTATACTACCAGAACCCAACTCAAGAAACAGAACATCGCCAGCTCTCCAGACACCCACTGTGAACCTCCTTCCCTCCTTCCACCTATGGGCACAGGTGAGAGGCTGGAGTGGGTGAGTGCAGATGCCAGAATGTGGGGAGATGAGATTATGGAATTCAGTGTGAATTCCCTTCTGGTTGCTTTATTTCTCTGAATGAGCAAAGAAACATGGTCATCAGCTGAGAGTAAGAATGGGAAAGAGATGGGGTTGGAGAAGAAAAGAGACATGTAAAATAGGTGTTGAAGAAAGTGAGAGACACTATAGAAAACATTACGGAGATTCCTTCTCCCTCAAAAAATTTGAGCTACCATACAATCCAGAAATCCCACTATTGAGTATTTATCCAAAAGAATTGAAATCAGGATCTCAAAGAGATATTAACACTCCAATGTATACTGCAGCCCTACTCACAATAGCCAAGATGTGGAGACAACCTAAATGTCCCCTGATGTATGAATGGATAAAGAAAATATGGTATATATATACACTTAAAAAAAAATAAGGAAATCCTGCAATATCCTTGGATGAACCATAAGGATATTTTGCTTAATGAAATAAGCCAGTCACAAAAAGACAAATATTGCATGAGTGTAGTTGCAGATATATCATATTGTTTATATGAGGAAATTAGAGTAGTCAAATGCACAGAGACATTAAGTAGAATGGTAGTTGCCAGGGGCTAGAGGAAGTGGAAAAGAGGAAGCTGCTAATCAATAAAGTCTCAATCATGCAGGACAAATAAGTTCTAGAGATCTGCTGAACAACATTGTGCCAATCATTAACAACACTGTATTGTACATCTAGACAGTTGCTAAGAGGGTAGATCTCGTGTTAAACATTCTCACCATAATATACATTTTTAAAGAAACAAAAAAGAAAGATGCAGAATGAATGGGCTAGGAAAGTGCAGTGTGATCTTCTGGCAGTGCTAAGGGCTCATTCGAGGTTCCTGGCAAGGTGGGAGTAGTTTTGTATGTTTCTCCAGCCATGTTCAGTTTCTCAAGGGCAGGCACAGAGTAGGCAGAGAGTTGAATTTAACCAGGATTGTGACCATGCCAAGCAAACAATGCAAGAGAGGGGACACAGGAATCAAGAGTGTGGACAAGGGGATGGTGATAGTAATTGGCAATAGCTTAGAGTTGGGAAAGGTGGTGAGAGAAGACATCAAGTGGGTGGATACAGGAGATCAATGGTTTAGAGCTCAACATAAGTAATCACAGGTAGAAAGAAGAACTTAAAGCTTTAACTCTTGGCTCCATCACTTCCAAGCTGCGGGACTTTGGGCAAGCTATTAAACCTCCCTAATCCCTCACTTATTAAAGCACCATCATAAAAGAACCTGCCTCCTAGAGTGATCTGGTAAGGACCCATTGAGATCACATTGTTCAGATGCTTAGAACAGTAGTTCTCCAAGCATGGTGCCTGGACTACCAGCATCAGCATCACCCCAAAATGTGTTAGAAAGACACATCCTCAGGCTCTTCCCCAGACACATTCTAAATCAGAAACTGTGGGGGTCTTATTATTTTAATTATCATTTTCATTATAATCATAATTATTGTGAAATAGCTCTCCAGTACAACTGTTGATTAAAATAACAAATAATAATAAATAACATTTATTAATCCGTAATAAGTTTTCAGGCAATAAACTAAGCATTTTGCATGCATTATTTCAGCTAATTCTATCGATAATCTCTGAGGCAGATTTTATTATTATTCCCAACTTACAGATGATGAACCTGAGGTTCCTATAAATTCAGCACTTTGCTGAAGGTCACACAAGCAGTAAGTGGCAAGATTAGTATTCAAACTCAAAAAGGTTTGCAGCAGCCCTGAAAATTAGTATTTCTCTTTCAAACTTGAGTGTTAGTTTTTTCAATCAAGGGAAAAAAGTAAATTGTTAATAAAAAGAATGTCATCAAAAATTTTTTGAAAAAAATTTAAATGGCATTGTGCTTGATAACCAAGTACAGTGGCATTTAGACAGCCCCTAGTATCCATTATAATAATATTAAGGCCTCCAATAAATCACCCAAGAACTTAATTACAAGGTAACTTTCACAGTGTCTTACCTGGATGCCAAAATCATACAATTTTTTAAATAAAATAACCAATCAAATTTAATATATATGAAAAGCCACTCAACTTCCACAATAAATTAAAACAACAAAGTTCAAAGCAACACGTATCATTTTTCACTTAACAAAGATAAAATGCCAAAATAGCAGGGGTGGAGTTGTAGAAAACATTTCATTGGTTGGCAATTAGGCAACATCTATCAAAATCCCTTGTCATGGTAATTTCAGTTCAATACCAAAACTATAGAATTCTAGAACTTAAAGGGAATTCATTATCAATGTACAGATTAATTCTATCATTTTCTAAATGACAAAAACAATCAGGCACAAGAAGCTACCCAAGATCACACAATCAAACATTGATAAGTTCCTTTTATTTTTTCTCTAGATTTTCCCTAGAATATATGGTTCAGGAGTGCCTAGTCCTGAATTTAAAATATCCTGTCTTCAGGAAGAGTCCAATATTCTTAATTCCTAAAGTTTTACGTAACATGTTTACCAACTCTTCATTATCCCAGGACTATTGAAGGAAATACTGATTCACTGATTGAGTAAATTGGGTTGACCAAGAGTATGATTTGTCAGAATTGAACAAGTTGCCTTTAAAAGCCATGACTTGT
Organism: Macaca thibetana thibetana; assembly: GCF_024542745.1. Taxonomy (NCBI): domain Eukaryota; kingdom Metazoa; phylum Chordata; class Mammalia; order Primates; family Cercopithecidae; genus Macaca; species Macaca thibetana. The sequence continues at coordinate 58,324,871 of NC_065597.1, read as the reverse complement.
GTTCATTACTTGTAGGTAAAAAGTCATTTTCATATATAACAAGCTAAACGCACATGATAAAATGTACATGGTACTTTGTTGTTCTCTAAAATACAAGCTTCTGAGATACAGTAATCCTATCTTGGTCTCTTCCTTCAGCACCTCGGACAGTGCTTACCACCTAGTAAGGGCTCAATGAACTCAATCATTAACTGAAAAGAGAAGAAATAAACTAGCCACCCATAAGACCTATTGCTTCAAGAAGAGTTAGGAATTTGAAATATTGTTTTAAAATTTATAAGAGTTACTCCATACCTCAAAAATATTCACGAAAGACTGGGCATGGTGGCTCACACCTATACTCTCAGCACTTTGGGAGGCCAAGGTGGGCAGATCATTTGAGGCCAGGAGTTCAAGACCAGCCTGGCCAACACAGTAAAACCCAGTCTCTACTAAATATACAAGAAAAAATAGCTAGTCATGGTGGTGCATGCCTGTAGTCCCAGATGCTCAGGAGCCTGAGGCACAAGAATCACTTGAGCCCAGGAGGCAGAGGTTGTAGTGAACAGAGATAGCACCACCACACTCCAGCCTGGGCAACAGAGAGAGACTCTGTCTCAAAAAAAATTAAAAGGATAAAATAAAAATTTTCAAAGTATTCATGAAAAACAGGATGTAAGACAACACAGTTCACCTAAAGTGAATGTCAAGTGGCTCTAATCCCTGGACTCTGGAAATTCACAACCTGGCTCACAGCATCTATTCCCTGAGCCACTCACTCTTTCCACATATGCCAGCCAGCTTTGCCTCCCTGTGGGGATGTCTTTGAGCTCAGTCCAGCTGCCCATCAAATCCCATGCCTCAAATTGAGGAGCCTATACATTTCGTCCTTTAGTAAGAAAGTCAACTTTTACCAAGAAAAGTTCATTCTACTCATGTTGGAAATACCACTGGAAATCCACTTTGTTGTCTCCTAGGTATGAGGAGGAAGAAAGTGGAAATAGATGTCTTTTCGATATTTTAGGGGACGGCCATACCCCAGCAGTCAGATTTTCCTTCTCAAGACAGGAAAGAACCAAGTCTCTGTTCCTAAGAGATCATAAGAACATAAACAAGCATAGCTCAATACACTGTTAGTAAAGGCACAACCACCATCCCTTTGTTTCCAATCTGCTAGACCTCCCGCCTTATGATGCCCCTAGCACCAAAAATCTATTTCAGTCACATGCAAGCCATATAAGCACAGTCTAAGAGAAGTTAAGGGCAGTCTAGTGGAAATTCCCTTGAGTTGAGTCCCAGATCTGCCTCTTACTAGCTGTGTGACCTTTAGCATATCACCTCACTTCTGTAAGCCTTCACTTCCTCTGTGGCAAAATAAAGATAACATGAGTACCCACCTTATAGGACTATGATAAGCCCTACATGAGATAACATGTGCAAATGCTCAATAAATTGTCATTCTTATTGCCACTACTCTAGTCAGCCAACTATGAACATTGTCCTCACTGTTCTTGTTCAAACCCATGCTGATATATTTGATCACATTTTCCTCTTTTTCCTTGAGGGCCTTCTTCTCCATAGCAACATACTGTTGGTAAAGGCACAATCATCACTCTTTTATTTCTAATCCGCTGGTCTTCTCTCTTTATGATGCTTCCAGCACCAAAAAAACTATTTCAGTCACATTCAATCTATCCAAGCACCATCTAAGAGAAGTTAAGAGCAGTCTAGTGGAAATTCCCTTGAGTTGAGTCCATGGCACCTCGCTAACTCCATGGTTTCAAGCTTTACAGAATCCTTCTCTAACTACCTCAGTGAATGATAAGAATGTCAGCTCATATTTACTGAGGGCTCACAATGTACATGGCACTTGCTAAACATGTGCTGTCTTAAATCTTCACACACTCCTGCAATGTACCTTCCATTGTGAACTCCATTTTATAGATGTAAACACTGATCCTCAGATGGTGAAGTGGTTTTCCCAAGATCACACCACTAATAAGTGATGGAGCTGTGATTCATACCCAGGCAGTCTGCCTCCAGAGCCTTATATCCAATTCAATCCTCTACAACCCTCTCTCTTCCTTCAGCTATCTATATGTAGCACACCTGAGCCTCACTGTTTTCTAAGGTTCCATACGGGCCAATATTCAATCTTGAACTAAACTACTTTATCCTTGAATGCAGAGTCACCTTTCCTATCCTGGGGTCTAGCCTAGTGCCTAGTCTGATCCCATATACCTGGTAAGTCCTTCTTGAACAACTCAAACTACTTCTTCCAGTCTTGCCAGCAGCCACAAGTTAAGCAAACTACAATCATTGAAGATGACCTCATTTCTCACCACTCTCCCATGCTCTCTCTCGCTCTCTCTAGTCCCACCACACTTGGCCTTGCTGCTCTTCCTAAAACATACTGGGAATTTTCCACTTGCTGAGTTTGCTTCCCATAACATTCTTCCCACAGATATCTACATGGTTCACTCTCTTGCTTCTTCAAGTCTTTGCTCAAAATTCTTCTGTTCCAGAAAGCCTTCCCTGACTTCCCTATTTTTAAATAGAAACCTCCTCCATTTCTTCTCTGCTTTTGTTATCTCTTTTCTGTGCTTAATTTTCTTCATTAAACTTATCACCTTGCAATATACTATATATGTTTCTCTTTTTGTTGTTGCTTCATGTCTATTTCTCCCCACTGGACTATAAACTCGTAAAAAGGCCAGGTTTGGGACCTTCATTCCTGTACTTTTTCTACCACATCATATTAAACACCTATTCCTCGTTCCTCATGGCAGGGAGTTTTGTCTGTTTTGTTCAGCTATCTCCCCAGCACCCAGAATATGACCTGCAATATAGTAGATATTCAGTACATATGTATCAAGGATCTCCGTCTCTTGATCGGCTTTGCCTCTTTCCACAGCAGAAATTCTGCAAAGAAAGACATGATTTTTCCTTCGCTTTCCGGGTCCTTCAAGTAGCCCAAAGAAATAGCCCTTTCCTTCCACCAACCCAGAAGGTGCCATTTCATCTTGCCCAAAGCCTGGCTTTCCACTGCTTACACAGGCCAAGAATAATATCTAACAGGGAGGCAGAGGCCAAGTGGTCTTCACCAAGGAAGATAGAGATCAGCGGGAAAAAAAGAGCCAGGTTCAACCTGAATTACATAATTTGCTGTTGCAAGGTAGGAGCCCATTTCTTCAAAAGAAAAAGTCTGGAAAATGGCAGGCCTATGGTCTGAGAAAGATTATCCCAACAGGAGCAAGTCTCCATCAGTGATTACCTCTCCCAGCTTTACCAGCTGTTGAACAGGGACAAAAGACCGAAGCCTGCAGACCACACTGGACTGTACCTTGCACTTGGGCTTTCTAAGTTTAAAGTAATGTGCTATATTTTTTTCAATCAACTATAAAAGTGCCTTTCATTTGCAGCATGGTGCCTATTTCACCTCTGAGTTGTCTAAAGCTTTAGAAACCCCTCCCTGCCATCAATGTCCCCAAGGTTCATGAAGGGTGAATGTAGTCTAACTCAAAAGGACATCTTTATCCTCATGAGAAAAGAGACTCTGATACCCAGCGACCTGCTGTAATTGATGTCTCCAGAGGCTCTCCTTCACTCTCCACCCTGGCAGAATCAGGGCTTGGCATTTAATAGGGTGTAGGAAAAAAAAAGAAAACTGGAATGGGAGGTCCAGCCCTGGATCTTTTACTACCTCATCATTAGACCTTTGGCAAATCAATTAACTCCTGAGTACTTATTATCGTGTAAGGAGAAAGAAATAGTATCAGATAAAGACAGAACCAGAAGTCAAACCCTGCACCACAAGCCCATGATCTTAACCTCTATATTACATTGCTTCCCCAATTCATCTTTATAGCCCATTTCTCCCTTTCCCCTCTAAAATGTTAGTTTTTCTTCTCTCAGAAATTTTTCTTTCCAAGTTACACAAATGATTTTGACAAAACAGCACATTTTCTTCTTTGATATCATCTGAAATGCTCACATTTGCTACTGTGCATTATGCTTCTGACTTTAAAAAAAAGACAAGTGTAAACATTATGTCTTCCAAGACTCAATTTATGCAAATTACCTAGAAGATGAAGGCAATGCCCAAGAAGCCATAGTGTCTGGAGAAGAGTAAGACAACGTAAACATCAGAAAATAGCCCAAGTACAGCTCAAAAAGCCCTAAAACATGCGATGTAGCAACAAGGGGGTGGGTAGTGCAGACTGTGAAACATTCTCCTCTTGTACAATGTCACTATTTTCTGGCTTAATTAGAATCAGATAGTGTGCAATATAATCACCTGATAACACAATTCCCTCAAACATGGAAGAGTAATATTCAAGTGACTGAAGCATGAACATAATTCACCTCAAGCAAGGGAGAGAAATTGTATTAGCAAATGCCGCCAGATCCACTAATTAATTTGCTATATTATGCATGACAGGAAACAGCGTAGAACAGAAAAAAAGCTTGATTTTTCTGAGTTACAGAGGTAGTGATGGACGTGCTTCCCCATAATTTATTTCTGCAATAGGTTCATTATTTGATCAAGGATTGGCTAAAAGGGGATTCCACAAGGTAGAATGAAAGCGCAGCAATGAGCTGGTGGAGTCGGTGTACTTATCTAGTTAGCGGATGTCAGAATCACTCTGCTTCACCACTTGCTATCTTCATTTAGAGAGCTTCTTTCTCCACTGAAGCGATCATCTGTACCCTGCATTTCTACAAACCCAAGAAATGAGCAAATTAGCAGATATGTCCCTTGGCCAATTCATCAGTACAAGTTGATTGAGTCTTCAGCTCGATTATGTTTCCTTGTCTCCCATTGATTACTGGATTTCTAATAAAGGCAAATAAAATACCAATTTTTTAAATTTTAGTTAACTTGTAATTGACAAAATTGTATATCTTTATCATGCAGAAGATAATGTTTTGAAATATGTACACACTGGAATGGCTAAATCGAGCTAATTAACATATACATTACTTCACATATCTATTATTTTCTGTAGTGAGAACACTTAAAATCTAATCTCTTAGCAATTTTCAAGAATATAATATATTGTTACTAACTACAGTCACCATATTATAAAATATATGTCTTCAACTCATTCCTCTTGAGATTTCGTTTCCTTTCACCAACATCTCCCCGACAGTCATCCCCTGGTAACTACTATTCTACTTTCTGCTTCTACAAATTCTACTTTTAAGATTCCATATATAAGTGAGATCATGTTGTATTTGACTTTCTGTGCCTGGCTTCTATCACTTAACATAATGTCCTCCAGATTCATCTATGTTGTTCCAAATGGCAGCATTTTCTTTTTTAAGGTTGAGTAGTATTCCATTGTGTATACATACCACATTTCCTTTATCTATTTATCTATTAATGGACACTCAGTTTGATTCCGTATCTTGGCTGTTGTGAATAATGCTGCAATGAACATGAGAGTGCAGATATCTCTTCAACAAAATGGCTGTACTAATTTATATTCCCACCAACAGCATACAAGGGTTCCAATGTCTCCACATCCGTGTAGCATGTTATCTTTCATCTTTTTAAAAATAGCCACTTTAAAAAATAGCCACTAACAGGTAACAGGTTTGTATTATCTTACCTTAAGGGGAGAAACCCCTCACAAGGTTGAAAATTTAATTACATCCTTCAACTTACATATTGATAACAATTTGGATTAAGATCATTAATGTATGCCTTCAAATTATGTATCTATAGTCTGTCCACATAGTGATTAAGATGTTAAATTTCAAATTCAAATGGACCTGGGCTCAAATCTTAGTTCTGCCACTGCATAATCTTGGTCAGATCACTTAGTCTCTCTGAGCTTCAATTTTCTCATCTGTACACTGGTGGTATAATGATTGTATCTACCATGTTAATGAGATACTACCCATCAAGGGTTTTGTTGAATAACTGGCCATTTTGTCAGTCTGCCACATTGCTGTTTCTGCTGCTTGAGATCTAGGTGGCAGTGCAATAGGCTGGGCATAGCTGACCTCTACTAGAGACTCCATTGGCACTGGCACTCTTCAGAATGGAACAACCTCTTCCCCTCTGTTTGCCACAGCTCAGCAGAGACCATATGGAGAATTACAGAAGATTCAGATGTAACAAAAAGAAAGCACATCAATATTAATTCCCAACTGGTAAGATGTTGTATTTTAACCCAACATTAATAATGACAATAAATGTAAATGGTCTAAATACACACATTAAAAGACAGGGATTGACAGACTGAATTTTAAAAAGTGAGACCCAACTATAGGCTGCCTACATGGAACCTACTTTAAATATAAAGATATGGATACATTAAAAGTAAAAGAATGAAACTACAAATACCATGGAAATGCTATCCAAAACCATATATTGATTTAAAATAATAGTTTCAAAACACAACAAAATGAAATCTGGAGTGGTTATATTAGTATCAAAGTAGACATCAGAGCAAGAAATATTACCAAAGGGACTTTATATAATGATAAAGGAATCAGTTCACCAAGAAGACATAAACATTGAAAATACATATGTACTTAATACAAGAGCTTCAAGAGACATGAGGCAAAAAAATTATGGGACTAAAAAAACAGACATTTGCACTTGGAGACTTCACAGTTTTTCTCTTAGTAATTGACAGAAGAAATAGACAGAAAATCGGCAAGGATATACAACACTATGAACCAACTTTATCTAATTGACATTTACAGAATATTCCACTCTACAACAACAGAATACATATTGCATTCAAGTTCACATGAACCGTTCAGCAAGATATTCTGGGCCATAAAACAACTTTACCAAATTTAAAATACTGAAATAATACAAAGTATATTTTGCGACCATGTGAAATTAAATTACAAACCAATATAAACATATATAGAGACTATCAAAATACTTGGAAATTAAGCAACATAGTTATAAACAACCCATGGATTAAATAGGAAGGTACAATGAAAATTCGGAAATATTTTGAATTTAATAAAAAAGAAATTTTGACATATCAAAGTTTGTGGAACACAAACAATGTTTACAGGGAACTCTATATCATTAAATACTTATGTTTGAAAATAAGAAAGGTCTCAAACCATAGCCTAAGCTTCCACTTTAAAAAAACTAAAAAAAAAAAAAAGTAAAAGAAATAAAATCCAAGTCAGGCAAAAGAAAGTAAATAATAAAGATAAGAGTAGATCAATAAAGTTGAAAAGAGAAAAACAGTTGAGAAAAAAATTGGTGCATTAAAATATCAATTTTCCAACTTCATGCACATCCCTGCAAAGGACATAAACTCATCCTTTTTTACAGCTTCATAATATTCCATGGTATATATGTGCCACATTTTCTTTATCCAGTTTATCATTGATGGGCATTTGGGTTGGTTCCAAGTCTTTGCTATTGTGAACAGGGCTGCAATAAACATATGTGCGCATGTGTCTTTATAGTAGAACGATTTATAATCCTTTGGGTATATTCCCAGTAATGGAAACCATCATTGTCAGTAAACTAACACAGGAACAGAAAACCAAACACCACATGTTCTCACTTGTAAGTGGGAGTTGAACAATGAGAACACAGAGACACAGGGAGGGGAACATCACACACTGGGGCCTGTCAGGGGTTGGGGGCCTGGGGGAGGGATAGCATTAGGAGAAATACCTAATGTAGATGATGGGTTGATGCACGCAGCAAGCCACCATGGCAAGTGTATACCTATGTAACAAACCTGCACATTCTGCACTTGTATCCCAGAACTTAAAATATAATTTTAAAAATCAATAATTTTAATAAGCCATTAGCAAGAGGAAACAAATTATCAATATCAAGAATTTAAGAGATGACACCACTATAGATCATGCAGACATTAAGATATAACAAGAGAATGTTATGAATAACTTTATGCCAATAAATTCAACCACTTAGACAAATCATTTGAAAACCAAAAGCTTCCAAAGCACACTTAAGAAGAAATAGAAAATCAATATACAAAAACCAATTGTATTCTATACACCAGTAATGAACAATCTGAATATGAAATTAAGAAGGCAATTCTGTTCACAATAGCATTAAAAGGAATAGAATAGGAATAAATTTAACAAAAGAAGTGCAAGACTTGTACACTGAAAACTACAAAAATTACTGACCAAAATATAAAAGGACCTAAATAAATTGATAGATATTCCATGTTCATGGATTAAAAGACTCAGTATTATTTTTAGCAATTCTTCTCAAATTGATCTATAGATTCAAGACCGCTCCTATGAAAATCTCAGCAGGCTTTTTCCAGAAAGCTAATACTAAAATGTACGTAAAAAGGCAAAGAATCCAGAAACAGACAAAACGACTTTGAAAAAAAGAAAACTGGAGGACTTATACTTCTAATTTTGAAATTTACATTTACAATAGCATCAAAAGACATGAAACATTTAGAAAAAATATGTGCAAGATCTGTGTGGTGAAAACTACAAAGACTGATAAAAGAAATTAAAGATGACCTAAATAGAAACATATTCTGTGTTCACGGGCTGAAATATTCAATATTGTTAAGTTGCCAGTTCTTCCTAATTCAATGCAATTCCATCAAACCCTCAGCAAGTTTTTTTTTTTTTGTAGAAACCAACAATCTGATTCTAAGTTTTAAATAGAAAGGCAACAGAAATAGAATTCAAAAATAATTTCGAAAAAGATGAACAACGTTGAAGAATTCACACTACCTGATTTCAAGATTGACTATAAAGCTACAGTAATCAGGACTACATAGTATTGGTGAAGAGAAAAACCCATAGATTGATAGAACAGAATCCAGAAATAGACCCACACAAATATGGTCGGCTTATTTTTCACAAAGGTGCAAAAGCAATTTAATTATACTGAAATAATTATTGAATATCTTTCATAGTCTGTTTTATGCTGCTGTAACACAATACCTGAGATTGAGTAGTTTATTTAAAAATAAGGCTTATTTCTCACAGTTCTAGAAGCTACAAAGTCTAAGATCAGGGGGCCTGCATCTGGCAGTGCCTTCCTGGTACATCATCCTGTGGCCAAAGACAGAAGGACAAAAGAGCAGGCACAAAAAGGGGAGGAAAGGGTGCTAAACTCACACTTTAATCAGGAACCCACTCCCACAAGAATGAACCCACTCCCACAATAACGAACCCATTCTCACAATAACAGCATTAGTCCATTCATGAGAGCAGATCCCACATGACCTGATCACCCTTTTTTTTTTCTTTTCTTTTTTTTTGTCTTTAGAGACAGGGTCTCACTGTGTCACCCAGTTTGGAGTGCGGTGATGCAATTGCAGCTCCCTACAGGCTAGAATTCCTGGGCTCAAGAGATCCTCTAACTTCATCTTCCTGAATAGTTAGACTACAGGAGTACGCCACCCTGCCTGGCAATTTTTGTTTAGTTTTGTTTTGTCTCATAGAAATGGGATCTTGAACTTCTGGCCTCAAGCTATTCACCACCTGGGCTTCTCAAAGCACTGGGATTACAGGTGTGAGCCACTACACCTAGCCTCTTAATGACCTCTTAAGTTCCCATCTCTCAACACTGTTGCATTAGGTATTTAGTTTTCAACACATGAACTCTGGGGGACGCATTCAAATCACAGCAGCATCCACAAGCAAAATAATGAGCTTCAACCTATACATTGCATAATCTGCAATAATTACCTCAAAAGGGATCATAGACCCAAATGTAGACCTAAAATTAGAACATTTCTAGAAAAAAAAAAATAGAGAAAATCTCTCTAATCTTGGATTAAGCAAAGGTATTTTAGATATGACACATAATTCACGAATTTTTAAAAATTGATCAATCTGACTAGGCCAAAATGTAAAACTTCTGCTCTTCAAAAGACATTGTTAAGAGAATGAAAAAGCAAGCCACAGACTGGGAAAAAAAGTATTCAAAATACATACCTGATAACTGGACTTATATACAGAATATACAAAGAACACTTACATTTCAATAATAAGAAACAAGTCAAAAAATTGACACACAACTTGAACACACACATTACTGAAGAAAATACATGAATTGCAAATTAGCACCCAAAAAGAAGCTCAGCACCATTATTAACAAAACCAGAATGAAACAACACTACTCACCTATTAGAAGGGCCTCCTTAAAAACTGACAATACCGTATGTTGTTAAGAAGGTGAAGTAACCATAACTCTCATGCATTGTGAATGGGAATGCAAAATGTCACAGCTACTTTGGAAAGCATTTTGGCAATTTCTTATAGAGCCTAGCATACACTTACCATATGATTCAACATCCTCACTCCCAGACATTTACCAAATAACATTAAAATGTATGTTTACACACAATTTTGTATGCAAGTCTTTTGGCAGGTTTTCACAATCACTCCAAACTTGGAAACAACCTAAATATCCTTTGGCTGGTGAATGGATAAACAAACAGCAGTATACCTGTACCGTGGACTACTACTCAGTAATAAAAAGGAAGAAGCTATTCATATACACAACGATTTGTATGAATCTCAAATACTAAGTGAAAAGAGGCCACATGCTTTATGATTCCATTTAAATGACATTCTGCAAAAGACAAACTATAGAGGCCAAAGACAGATCAATGGTTGGCATAGGCAGGGAGAAGAGAAAGGGGTGGACTTCAAAGACGCACAAGACAATTAAAGGGATAATTGAAATATTCTGTATCTTAATTGTGGTAGTGGGACCCGATTGTGTTTGTCAAATTTTACAAAAAAAAAAAAAAGTTGAAGGCCTGACACTTCCCAATTCCAAAATTTACTACCACCTACTATAGCACCGAAAGGTATAAAATATTACAGGTCTTTAAAAGATCCAATTTTACTGTATGTGAATTATATCTCAAAAACTGGGGGAAGTTTACTGTATGAAACTATACTTCAGTAATTTTTTAATGGAATGTCCATTTCTCATCTTGTAAAGTAGTGTATAGAACCATGTCTGTTTCTCATTAGATGCTTCATAAATATTTGTGGAAGGGATACAGTCATTCTTATTAGAAGCGGCTCTTTATCATTGTAGTGGTTGTTATTTTTGTCTTCTAGGCACCTCACTTTTCTTCCCTCTGGGAGCAGACCCCACCTCCATAACCACAGTGGTCAGATCAGTGACGAGCACGTTACTCAATTCTGGACAGTCAAAGTCTTTCCTCAGGACATTTTCCCAACAGAACCTGGTGAGAAAAGTCCCTTTTTCCTTTCCGGACATAAAATGTGTGCCAGGTCAGTCTGATATAATGCCTCTCCCTCCTATGCAGAAAAGCTGGTCCCCAAGCCTGAAGCTAACATGAGAGAAGGAAGCAAAATGAGAGACGGCAAAAAACAATGGATGGTTTTGAGTCCATGGACCCAGCTGTCTTCAGACCAGATCTACCCTTACCCACTTCATATATTTGTTTACATGAATCAATAAATACCTCTCCCTCACTTTTTTTAAAAAATAAAACTAGTTTCTAGTTTACTAGTTTCTGGTTTATCATCTAACAGGTGATAGTAACAATAGCAGTAACAATAATAGCCAACATTTATCAAATGTGTATTTTCTGCCAGCCACAATAATTACTTCATTTAATAATCCTCATCACAATCCTATGAATTAGGCATTTCCTTTACCAAAATTGTGTAGGCGAGAAAATTGAGGAAACATAAAGAGGTCAAGTAATTTGTCCGAGGTCACACAGTACATTTACCTATACAGCATAGATTCTGTATTAATTCATGTTTTCTTGCTGTAACAGAATACCTGAGGCTGGGGACTTTATAAAGCAAAAAGGTTGTTTTGGCTCACAGCTCTGCAGGCTGGGAAGTTAAAGAAACATGGTGCTGGCATCTGCTTCCGGTGAGGGCTTTTGCACCGCAACACAATATGGCAGAAGGTGAAAAGGGAAACAGACATGTGCAAAGAGGGAAAACACGAGGGGTGTCCTTGCTTTATAACAATCCACTGTCAAGGGAACTAGTCCAGTCTCACCAGAGCCAGCCCCCACTCACTACTGCAGTACCAGCACCAAGCCATGCATGAAGGATCCACCCCATGACCCAAACACCTCCCAATACCTCTACACTGGGGATCAAATTTCAACACGAGTTTCAGGGGGAAAAAAAAGACACCCAGGCCAGGTGTGGTGGCTTACCCCTGTAATCTCTCCACTTTAGGAGGCAGAGGCAGGCGGATCACATGAGGTCAGGAGTTTGAGACCAGCCTGGCCAACATGGTGAAACCTGTCTCTACTAAAATTACAAAAATTGTCCAGGCATGGTGGTGGGTGCCTGTAATCCCAGCTACTCGGGAGGCTGAGGCTGGAGAATCACTTGAATCCAGGAGGTGGAGGTTGCAGTCAGCCGAGATCGCGCCATTGCACTCTAGCCTGGGTGACAGATGGAGACTCTGTGTCAAAAAACAAACAACCACCACAACAGCAAACACATACAAACCATAGCATATACCATTTATTACCTATACTTTAAGCTGCTTATGGGGAAAATGCTGAACTCTAAAATCGGTTTAAAGAAGTGGATCTCAACTGTGGCTGCACCAGAATAACCCGGGACACTTAAAATAAAATCCCATCGGTCAGCCTGCACCCCAGGACCAAGAAAATCGAAATCTCTGGGTTAGGACCCAAATCAAAATCTCTTGGGTTAGGACCCAAAAGTACTAAAAGCTTTAGTACTTTTCTAAAGCTCCCAAGTTGATTCCAATGTATGGTCAGTGTTGACAACCCCTGATTCAAAGATATAGAGTTATCATAACCACTGATGTCACCTCCTACATCCTCCTATCCTCATCATAACAGAGAGTATAATAATGCACTTGGCCCTCCACAGACAATTTCCAGAATTAAATTGGCATTTAAGTTAAAAACACTTTCAAGGCAGAAAAATAAGGCTTTTGTGCAGGAGTTTCTGAGGAGAAAGAAAGGAAGGTTTCCCATGTTGATTTTTATAGTATTGTTTATTTGGGCCACAAAGGGAGTTAGTCAGAACAGGACAGCCCTAAACCTTATTAAGCCCCAGTGGTATATGCCTCTTGCCAATATAGCCGGCTATCAAAACAAGAGAGATGCAGGAAGCATATTATGCTGAGCCTCAGTGCTACCATAATTACCGCACACTTGGGTTTTAACACCTGAACCCTGGCTCTTACTTCACAGCAATAATAATAACAAATGTCACCCAGACAGTGGGGCATTCTGCCACGTTTTAATCCCATTTTCAGAGAGCGTCTATAAGGATAAAGACTTTTTCTTTGGGGCAGACTTGCAGAAAGATAAAATTTGGGGTCTGTCACTGCATTTATCCATCAGTCTGTCATGGGGTTGTAAGGAACTAATTCATCACTCTAATATTGTTCCTTTGTCCTGCAAAGAGAGTTGCTTCTGAGGCTCTCAATGTGGCCCTTTAACAGAAATAAAGCTATCCTTTTCCCAGCAAAGAGTTTTATTGTATTCTCTTGATGAGGCTGAACTGTTTTGTATTCTAGCCCATAGGACAGAAAGGACGGCAGAGCTGAAAACATTAGTTTGCACCTGCTGAAAGGTTTGGATTCATTCTGCCAAGTAGATATGACTTTGCACTTATCCTTCTAGCTTTAGGACTCCAGGACCAATTCTAGCCGTAATGAAGAAGCAGCCCCACCTGCAGAGCACTCGCTGTAAAGGTCTTTTTGTATGTTAAATATTTGGGCACAGGCAGGTGGATGTTAGCAGTCCCATGTGGTGGTTAAGAAGATGAGATTTGAACCCAGGTAGGCTTGAGTTCTGTGTTAGTCTACTTGGGCTGCCATAATAAAATCCCACAACTTGAGTGGCTTAAACAACAGGAATTAATTTTTTCACAGTTCTAGAGGCAAGAAGTGCAAGATCAAGGTGCTGGAAAACTACGTTTCTAACGTGATCTCTCTTCCTTCCTTGTGGATGTCTGCCTTCTCGCTGAGTGCATGAGCTTTTCTTCGTAAGTGCGAGGAGAGAGAGAGAACTCGGGTGTCTCCTCCTCTTCTTGTAAGGTCACTAGTCGTACTGGATTAGGGCCCCATCCTAATGGCCTCATTTAACCTTCATTACCTCTACGAAGGTAATCTCTTCAAATACAGTTACATTGGGGGTTAGGGTTTCGACATGAATTTTGGGGGAACACGATTCAGTCCAAAACAGGTTTCATCCCAGCTCCACCACTATTTGTGCAACTTTGGGAAAGTCATTCAAAAAGAGATAATAGGATCTCTTTCCTAGGGTGATTTGGATAACTGAATGAGATGATGCTTGCAAAGATATTAGTACAGTGCTTCCCATCTGGTAAGCACTAAAAAACAGCAATTTTTAGTTAGTTTAACAACTGAAGTTCAAGCAACACTGAACTCAGTAAAGTGGTGAAATTAATTAGGTTGTATTTCAAAGGCCATCTGTTTCTTCTCCAGGTAAACTAGCTGTCCCTGATCCTCCTACCAAAACCCCTGCAAGCCCAGGTGTATTAGTCCATTTTCATGCTGCTGATAAAGACATGCCCAAGACTGGTAAGAAAAAGAGGTTCAATTGGACTTACAGTGGCACCTGGCTGGGAAGGCCTCAAATCATTGCAGAAGGTAAAAGGCACTTCTTATATGGTGGTGGCAAGAGAAAATGGGGAAGATGCAAAAGCAGAAACCCTTGATAAAACCATCAGATCATGTGAGACTTATTCACTACCGTGAGAATAGCAAGGTAAAGACAGGTCCCCATGATTCAATTACCTCTCCCTGGGTCCCTCCCACAACTCATAGGAATTCTGGGAGACACAATTCAAGTTGAGATTTGGGTCAGGGCACAGCCAAACCATATCACCAGGCTTTCTTCTCCATGCTGAAACTAATGTTGGCACCTACTCCATCCGTTCTTCTGCCAGCAGAGCTCATATTTCCATGGAGACCTCATGGACTTGGAAGTCAGCAACACCTGAGTTCAAATCCCAGCTCTGCTGCTTATTAGCTGTATGACATTACACGAGGCACTTAACCTCTCTTAGTCAATTCAAGATGCCATAACAAAATACCATAAGCTGTATGGCTTCAACATTAGACATTGATTTTTCAGTTATGGAGGCTGAAAATCTGAGATCAAGGTGCCAAAGTGAGTCTGGTGAGGGAGCTCTTCCTGTGTTACAGATAGCCACCTTATCACTGTGTCCTCACATGGTGTAGAGAGAAAGCTCTGGTCTCTTCCTCTTCCTGTAAGGACACTATTCTCATTGTTTGGGCCCCACCCTCATGATACCATCTCAACCTAATTACTGCCAAAAGCTCCCACCTCCAAAAACCACCACACTGGGGGCCTAGGGCTTCCACATATGAATTTTTCAGGGACCCGAACATTGATTCCTTAACACTCTGAGTCTGTCTTCATCAAGATTCTTTCAGTTACAAGTGACAGAATACCCAGATCAAAGATTGGATTAAGCACGAAACAGGACGTGTGGATCAACAAACTGAAAAGTCCAGGAATATTCTAGTGTTGGGAATGTCTGGATTCAGATGTTCACATTATAACAACTGAAACCATCCTTTCTTTTTCCACCTCTGTTTCCTTGGTGTTGGTTTTATTCTCAGGTAGGCAAAGATAGCCCTTCTCTCCTCTAGGCTCGTTCTGCTTTCTTAGCCCCGCTAAGTCAGAAAAGGCACATTCCTAAATCTCCTACAAAAGTCCCAAGTCTGGCTCTCAGTGGCCTCATATGTCTACTCCTGAACCAATCCCAGTGGCCAGTGGGGTAGATTATTTAAATTAGTCAGTTCTCAGGCACAAGAGTCAGGGAGGATCAGCTGTATTCGTCCATCCTCATATTGCTATATGAAAAAAAAAATACCTGAGACTGGGTAATTTATAAGAAAAGGGGTTTAATTGGCTCACAGTTCTGCAGGTAGTACAGGAAGCATAACACCAGCATCAACTGGAGAGGCCTCAGGAAACTTCCAATCATGGCGGAGGGCAAAGAGGGATCTTGAAGGTCACATGGCAAAAGGACGAGCAAGAGAGGAAGTGGGAAGTGCTACACACTTAAACAACTAAATCTCACAAGAACTCACTATTGTGAGGACAGCACCAAGGGGATGGTGCTAAACCATCATGAGACACCCACCCCCGTGTTCCAATCACCTCCCACCAGGCCCCACCTCCAACATTGGGGATTACGTTTCAATATGAGATTTGGGCAGGAACACAAATCCCAACTATATCATGAGCTATATGTTAATAACAAAAAAAAAGGCGAGGGAGAATGTTGGATAAGGGAAAACAGCAATACCCACTAACGGGTCTCAATTTCTTCATCTGCAAAATGGGTAAATAATACTGAACTTTTAGGACTGCTGTGAAAACAGAAATAAATAATACATGTTAATGCACACTACCTGGGACTATATTATGTATCACACACACACACATACACATACACAAATACCCATATATTGCAATATTACAATTCCATAAGGATCTGCCTTTGACCACGGTTCCCCCTACTGTGGCAATCATACAGTGCCTGTGGTAACCCACTGTAGAACTGATCAGTAGAAAGCATTGTTCAGGCAGGCTGGCCCTCCCGAAGCAAGATGTTAATTAATGAGACCTCAGCAAGGATGAGTAACTCTTCCAAAGGGACATCTTCAGGGTCTCCCTAGAGGAGAAAGCAATGCCCCCTAATGCTTTGAATGAGGGAGCCACTAGGTTCTCAGAAATTCCCCCACTGAAATGCAAATGGCTTAGGAAAGGCTTTATCTTCAACACCAGCTAATAGCTCAGTTATCACTTAGCACAGCAGCAGGGATTATCTGGAATGGGGCCTGATAGGGACTCTGGAAGGGGGAGGAAAAGGAAGACATATGAGGTGATAGCAGAGGAAGGAGAGACTGCCTAAATGATCTGAGTTTTTCCTAGGGCATTGTTTCCACACACTTCCCTCCCAAATGTAGGCTAATGAGCCACTTAAAAGAATAATAGCAGCTGCAATTTAAAGATCATTCTAGGCATGATCATAGTGAAACCCCGTCTCTACTAAAAATGCAAAAAATTAGCCGGGTGTGGAAGCGAGCACCTGTAATCCCAGCTACTCGGGAGGCTGAGGCAGGAGAATGGCTTGAACTCAGGAAGCGGAGGTTGCAGTGAGCTGAGATAGTGCCATTGCACTCCAGCCTGAGTGATAGAGCAAGACTCAGTCTCAAAAAAAAAATAATAAAATACAATAAAATAAATAAAGATCATTCTATATGTGCCAGGCTCAGTGCTGGGCACTTCACAAGCATTATTGTATTTAATACCAGCTCCCATTGTATCATAGCTGTTTGCCCCACCCTTTTTTTTTTTTTTTTTTTTTTTTTTTTGAGACAGTCTCATTCTGTTGCCCAGACTAGAGTGCAGTGACATGATCTCAGCTCTCTGCAACCTCCGCTTCCCAGGTTCAAGCAATTCTCCTGCCTCAGCCTCAGGAGTAGCTGGGATTATAAGTGCACACTAACAAGCCCGGCTAATTTTTGTATTTTTAGTAGAGACAGGGTTTCACCATGTTGCCCAGGCTGGTCTCGAAATCCTCACCTTAAGTGATCCACCCACCTTGGCCTCCCAAAGTGCTGGGATTACAGGCGCAAGCCACCACACCTGGCCAGCTGTTTTTTCTTAAGCAAGTTACATCAGTTCAATCAAACCCCATTTCTTTTTCAGCCAAAACATGTAACAATCAGGGCCTGACATATATTGAGTATTTACCATATGCCAAATGTGGACATATATGTTAACTAATTAAAGCTTCATAATAGCTTTATGAAATACTTTTATTATGTCTACTTTACAAATGAGAATACTGAGATTCAGAGAGGATAAGTAATTTGCCCAAGGTCACACAGCCAGGAGCTCACAGAGCCTAGATTTGAATCCAAGCAAAGCCCAAACTGTAGCCTTGGCACTGTCTCCTAACACTGAGCTTAGCAAACAGTAAGTGCTCAATAACATTAGCTATTACCGCTATTTCTCTGTGATAAGAAGAAGATATTAATAAGAAGAAGATAATAATAGTGCCACCATTACTAGAACATTCAACAAAGTTATTTTCATTTTGGGAAGCAAAAATAATAAACCATCATGTACTATCTACATCTGTATAACTTAGAGGTATTTAAAGGAAAGTAACAGAAACCTACCCTGACACATACAAACAAGAACTAAATATTTATTGAAAGGGTATTTGGAAGGTCACAGAAATAAAGGGGACTTTGAAAGTAGAGACTCATGAACTGCCTCAAAAGTAAATGGCTTTGCATAAATCACCTCCGCCCTTGTGTGTCTCAGCCCAAGAATCAGATTCCCAGGAGAGAGAGCGCTTGGATTGACCAGATTGGGTTACAGACCTAGCTCTGCAGCCTGGAGCAGTTTCATAGATGGCAGCCCCACAGAGTCATGCTGCATAGGTGAGGCTCAGGTAACCAAAGGAAGTGACGCTGAGCAAACAAACAACCAGTAACAAATCTAGACACTCCTCCAGCACCAGGACTCCTAAGAATGCCAAAGCCTGGTAGGAGGGAACCTCCTCATCTAAGCTTTAAGATCTTTCACCAGATCTTCCAGCCACACACAAAGGACTGAAATCACAGCAGTAATGTTATACTCAGTCAAGAGCTTGAAGTTCCTCTGACCCTTTTTGAGATTCAAGGCCAGAGCTGGATAAGGACCTTCAAGGTACTGAAACAGCTTCACAAGGTGCGGCACCCCAAAGACAATGCTAAATGGATTTATGGGGCACATTATTGATAAACCCAATGACCATGTGTCAGAATTCAGTATGAATTCTGACGGAGAAGCAAATGGCACTAAAGTCATTGTATTAATTAGACAGACCCTGAACCTGATTTACGTGTTAAGTGCAAATTGCTCCCAGGAGCACTAGGGATGACAGCTCTAAACTACCTCTTCTGACTTTGCTGTTTGACTCCTTCCTCCTCTGTGTCTGAAAGAATTCACTAGTCAGCACAGCCTTTGCAATGGCATCATTGCCCGTTATACCTGTGCTAAAAGGCTGGACCTACAGATATACCAGGGACAAAACCACACCCAGGACTATTGCCTTTGAAATGGGACATTGTTACCACTGGACATTGTTAAACCACTTTGGAAGGAGGTATCATTTCCTCTGCCTTTACATGAAAGCTGCTTTCAAGATGTAACAAGTCATTTATTGATGTGTTTATTCTTCTAACTATTATTGGTGACCCCAAAGAAACAGACTGTCTGCCAGGCATTCTGGTGACAAAAATATGTAAGATTATAGCTTTCACCCGTAAGGCTCTCACAGCCTAGTGGGGATTGAGCATATGGGAAAATGTACTAAAGAAGGAGTGAAAAGACTTAGGTTCTTATCATGACTGGACTGCTTAGCTATCTATTCAAATTTCAGCACATCACAAACCCTCTTTGATCCTCAGTTACCTCATCTGAAAGACACAGATGAGAGCATATCCGTATCTTCACTAGAGAGGAAAAGGAATTGCATTCTGTATTAAAAGGCCATTAGGAAGCTCAAAGAATCTACAGAACACAGTATTATGCAATGCACTACACGCTACAAAGCCAGTATAATTCCCACATTCATGTTCACTTTCATACACTTCTTAAGCATCAATTATTTACAGGCTCAGGACAAAGACTTTAGGTCTGAATCCACTACGATGCTTTAGAGTGCAAAAAAGAAAAAGACATTCTTACTCAAATTAACTAAACTGGCTGGGCACAGTGGTTCACGCTAGGAATCCCAATGCTTCAGGAGGCTGAGGCAGGAGGATTGCTTAAGCTCACGAATTCCAGACCAGCCTGGGCAACAGAATGAGACTCCTGTCTCTACAAAATAAAAATTAAAAATTGCCCAGACATGGTGACTCATGCCTGTAGTCCCAGTCACTCAGGAGGCTGAGGCAGGAGGATCACTTGACTCCAAGAGTTCAAAGCTGCAGTCAGCTATGATGACACCGCTGCACTCAAGCCTGGGTGACAGAGCAAGACTCAGTCTCAAAAAACAAAACAAAAGAAAAACAAAAAACTGACTAAATCAAAAAAAGCATTATTTGTTATAACATAATAGAAAACTAAAAGGGGAAGGTGGCTTCATTGGCTGATGCAGCAGCTCAATGCTGACATCAGA